>NW_012154507.1:7247130-7289093 GCF_000956105.1 Propithecus coquereli | reverse complement strand
CAGCTGGATATTCAAGTTAAAAAACACTCTATTTAAATATGTATTTTAAAAATAAATATCCAGTAACCTAAAAAATTATTTATCATTTACAGTAAAATTACAATACAAGAATTAGATCTTTTAATTAATATTTGCAATATCAAGGAATGGCGAAAGCTTTCTGCACCAGTACTAAATACCTTTCTGAAATTTATGAAATGAATCAATATAGATAGATACCAAAGGGAAAACTGGTTTTAGTGGTAGCTCATTGCACAGTGAATAAATTAGCAGCACTATTTTTGGAAAATCAGTTAATCCAAACACAAATATTCTATCGGATAACTTTCACACAACCATGAAAAATATAGTAACACAATAGTGACAATCTTGTGAATTAGATTGTTTTAGTTGGTAGTAAGGAAATATATTTTTTTCCATTTAGTAAAATGAATGTAGAACATTAAATAGAATAGTCATTTCTAACAACACATTTTCTTTGGGATACCCATCTTAGATTCTGAAAACTTACATAGAGAAAAAAATTTCAATTAGTTTTAAATTTACTAATATAGAGTCTCAGATGCTCACCAATTTAGTATCTGACATTAAAGGTATCTTCCTTTCAATTTTATGTGTGGTTCAAAATCAAATTGGTAAACAGAGCACAAGTGATTTGTACCTATTAAATGGCACAAAATTTCTATTAAACCTTTATTAGTTTTCTGTATCTATTGTTTAAAACCAATAAAAGAACATTTTTGGCATGCATTTGTGCCCTCGAATTAACATTTTCCAGCAATTCATACTTGAACTGTCCAAAAAGAAAGATTTACAGAACATTTTTTGAAATCTAGATTGTTAGATTTTTAAACACAAATTCTGAAAAGCAAGAACATACCACATAACCAGAATAGCTGACACTTGTCCTATTTGGCCAAAGCACCTGCCTTGGGATTTCTTTCAAGAACATTCACAAGGCAAACTAATGGCTGTTTAAATCTTTGTATACTTTTTGACTTTTTAAAATTTACTCTACTTTCTCTGCTTATACTTTCAGGAAACAGGACGAAGTATTTCCCGGAAGTATAAAAAAAGTTTTAAACACCTATTCAAAGATATTTGGAGATTCCGATTTATTTTGAAAACTGTCTAAGGAAATACATTTAACTTATTTTATTAAAAATACAGAACTATTTTAGGAGTATTTCCAAATTAGTATTTCAAAAAACAAGCAAGCAAAGTGTATTACATTAATCATCCTGGGTAGTGATTTTATTAAATTCCATCCCTGTAATCAAGGCTTACAGTATTTAACAAACTGTAATTTTTGTAAGTTTAAAATTCTATTGTGTAGTTTCACCATAAAAGAGGGAAAATGGAAGGAGAAGAGAGAGGGGAAAGGAAAGTTGGATTCTGATGGTAAGCTTTCCCAGGAATTTTGTTCCTGCTGCCCCTGGCTGTTGGCCACCACTAGCTACAGACTTGTTAAGCGAAATGAGCATCTGTAAAATGAGTTAGATGGTAGGCTGAAATTCAGACAAGAGAGAAAAACATGGTGGCATTCATTATCATAATATCTGCCTGCTTTTTTACGGCATTCCTGACCTAACCAAAGAAATGAAAAATGCAACTAAAAATCACAATGGTATCATTGGTATTATTTTCAATACTAATCACTGGTAAGTCGAATTCTACTTAATGTCACCATTTGTAAGATTGTGACTATATTTACTAAGTGTCAACTATAAAAATGAGATAGAAATGGTTAAATCATTCCTGAAAATAATCATTTGCCTGTGTATACAAAGGACAACAAGAACACAGGACCACAGGAAGTAATACTGACTTCATTTTCTTTTACAATTATTTTTGTGGCTAATTAAAAAAACAATTCTCTGTGATAATCTATTTTCATTCTTAAATCTAAGGCTTATTTTAGCATTTTTATGACTATTAGGAGCAATCTGTTTAAATGAATTTTGAATATAATATAAAATTAAATTGCCAAGGGCAAGTCAGTAAATCTGAAATAAAATTTAGGACTCTAAAATTACTATAAACTTTAATATCCTATTTTTAACTGTAGGGGAAAAGTACTATTAAGTTTACAGCTGTGATTTCATTTACTTAAAAAATAAGTCTTGTTTTTGTTTTACCAGACATAAGGCTTTTTCTAGGTCATACTGGCAAATAATTATCTTGTCATGTCTAAATACAATTCTAAACCAGCTCATCTGTTAAATCAATACAAGGAAGCACTTTTGTATTATACTGGCTTTAGCGCAATTTTTTTTAAGCTGTCAAATACAGATGAGAATTCATTTTTGAAATACAGAATTATCTGAACTGAATGTTGGGAAAATCCATTAGCATACCATCATATTTTGACCTAAACATTCCCTTTAAGTCTGTTCCAAAAATGTGAAAAATGCCATGTATTTTGTCTTTATTGACAATGCTAAAAAACCATTGATCTGCCACAAAAATTCTATAGAAAAAAAGAGGAAGTAAATAAATATAAGATGCAGAAGACATGAACAATTCATTTTCTTTACACAACAGTGTTTCAAAATCTCATGGGTCATAGGAAGTAATGCTGACTTCATTTTCTTTTATAATTATTTTTGTGACTAATTAAAAAACCAATTCTCTGTGATAATCTATTTTCATTCTTAAATCTAAGGCTATTTTAGCATTTTTATGACTATTAGGAAGATCCTCAAAAGCAATCTGGAAAATGAAAAGAAAAAAGAAAAAGACAGGTAAATTAAGGTGATAAAATGAAGTAAAAAGAATGTTGGTAAAGTTAAGTAGGGAAAAATTGAGGAAAAATAATACCCATATAGAACTAACAAAAACATTAGAAACAATTAAGTAGTAGAAGCAGTACTGGAGACAAGTAATTCACCAAAGTGATGGCAGATTTTTAAAAAAAATCGCAGAAAATATAGAAGATACATAAAGCTAAACATAACTGGAGAGAAAACAGACAAGAAGTATAGATAATTGACAGCTAACATGATCAATAGTTATTCCTAAAATATATATTCTGTCAAAATTACTAATTTCAAAGACAAAGAAAGAAATGCTAGTTTCTGCTACAATCAGGCAGAAGTATTGTAGCAAGTTACCTAAAAGGGAAAAAATATCAGGCAGACCTTACTGTTCTCTTCAACAATATTCAACGGAAAAACTGTCTATAGATTTTTTTTGAGGGTAGGAAGAGAAGAATATGCCATGCAATCATTGTATACCTAGTCAAATTGTCATTCTTATTAAAAGGTGAAAGAATCTGTAATACTCTTCTGTAGAAAGAATATTTACTGAACTGTCTAGTATGTACCTATACTGTCCCAGGTGCTGAAATACAGCAATGAAGACAGACGATCACTATTCACAAGGATCTTATATTCAAGAAGAGAGATACAGACAAATAAAATATATATAAATGAACAAGAAAAGTATCAGGTAGTCACATGTCCATACAGAAAACTAAAATAACAAGGGCCTGGTGGTTACTTTATATTGGCCTCTCTGAGGACATGACAGTTAAGCTGAGATCTGAATAACCAGGAACATTCTGCACAAAGATCATGAAAAACAGTACTTCAGGCAGAACAGAATGGCTGCTTTAATCTTGGCCTGTTTAAATAAAAAGAAAACAGAGGCAGAGTAGGGAAGGGAGAAGTGTACATGATGAGCTCAGAGAAGTGGGCAGAGTAGATCATGGAGAGTTTTATAAGCAAGGTTAAAAGTTTGAATAGATTCTAAGTGGATATGGAAGCTTCTGAAAGGTTTTAAGCAGAAGAGTGCTCTGATCTGATTTATGTTTTAAGAAGTTCTCTGCAGTGGCTTTATGGAAGTTAGATGGTGGGAGGAGAAGGGAGGTATGTGAAAGGAAACAGGGAGACCAGGAGGGTGGAGGTGGCAATAAAAACTAGATGGATTCAGGATGTGTTTTGGAGGTAGAGTTGAAGGAACTTGCTGACAGACTGACTCTGGAGTGCAAATAAAAGAGAGAAATCAAGGTTAATGCTTTGATTTTGGGCTTGGTTAACTGCTTACCAAAATGGAGAAGACTGAGGGAAGAACAGGTTTGGGATGAACAATCAATTTGTGGATTCAAATTATATTATCCTGCTGGGCATGGTGGTGCAAGCCAGTAGTCCCAGCTACCGAGGAGGGAGGACTGCTTGAGCCCAGGAGTTTGAGGCCAGCATGGGCAACCTAGTGAAACACCATCTCTTAAGAAAAAAACAATTTTTTAAAAAGTTAATATGTTATTCCTAACACTTACAGGAAAATCTTTTTGATAATATGATTCACTATCAATAGTTGATACAAAATAAATAAGTCAGAATGGCAAGGACATGGCATGAAAAGACTAGTGGTGGGTACTGAGTCTATTTAAATATTAAACTAAGTCTAAATAATTGGTCATTACATTTATAAGTAGATTGTAAATAATTATTAAAAGAAAGATACACAGACTAATACATACTCATAACCCAGTATAATTAGAAAGTTCCTGGGCTAAAATCCCAAAATAAACTAACAAGCTGACAATTGGGAGATAAAGAAGCAGGAAGGGCCGGGCGCGGTGGCTCACGCCTGTAATCCTAGCACTCTGGGAGGCCCAGGCAGGCGGATTGTTTGAGCTCAGGAGTTCGAGACCAGCCTGAGCAAGAGCGAGACCCCGTCTCTACTAAAAATAGAAAGAAATTAATTGGACAACTAAAAATATATAGAAAAATTAGCCGGCCATGGTGGCGCGTGTCTGTAGTCCCAGCTACTTGGGAGGCTGAGGCAGATGGATCCCTTGAGTCCAGGAGTTTGAGGTTGCTGTGAGCTAGGCTGACACCATGGCACTCACTCTAGCCCGGGCAACAAAAGCGAGACTCTGTCTCAAAAAAAAAAAAGAAGCAGGAAGAATATAAACATGCAAATTTCAACATCTTTAAATCTAGGGAGTCAATACATGACTGTTTCATTTAAGTTGTAGACTTAAAAAACTACAAATTTAAGTATATTATTCAAAGTCATATAAGCTATCCTCTGATAACACTATAGAATTGTACCTTTCAAATTATCAGCAATAAAAATAAAAGAATCCCCAGCCATAATTAAAAAAAAAACTTCAAGAAAACATTAAAAACGAAAACCACAATAAAGAAGTAAAATCAAACATCTCCCTAAACAATAATATAGTGATAAACTCATCTATTAAAAGGAGAAAGATACAGACTGGGTTATAAAATAAAAGCAAATACAATTTTTTTACAAGAAAAACACCAATGACCCAGAAAGGATTAAAGTATAATGACAGGGCCCAGGTATACCAGGTCTATCCATTTGTTATATGCAACAAAAATATAAACAAAAAGGAGGGTTGGTAATATCAATGTTTGACAAAGTTATATTCAAGATTAAAAAGGGCATTAAAGAGCACTAAGGGAATGAATGTTTAAGAATGAAGGATGCAAGCCAGGACAGTAAGGGAAAGACTAAAGCCACTGACCAATATGAGTGACCAATGCATTAGACATTTATTTCTTTATTCTATCTCTCCAACTAGAATTCATGTCCCAGGGGAACAAGGTCTTTGCCTTTTTGTTTTCTTCTACATTCCTACTCTTTAGAACAGAGCTTCACATATGTTAGGTACTCAATAAATGTGTTAATGAATAAATGAAGATATAATATAATCATGAATTTCACGAGTCAACTGACACAACATAAAACATCGTAAGCACAAAGTGCCACAAATGGAAGGAGAAATGGACAGAACTGTTATAGAAGATGATCAGCCCTTCTGTTAGTCCTTAATGCTTAATGCATAAACATTGGAAGCACTATCCCAATATCTGAAAGTCTGGAGCTAAAATTGTCTTTCTATATGATATGATTGTACAGTTGTAAGAACAATTTAAAAGATTTGAAAACTATCGGAAAAAAATATGAATTCTATAAGACTATCAGAGACAAAATATATCTGATAAAATCAACAATTTATGTAAATATCAAAAGTCACTAATTAGAAAGTGTAAGATGGAAAAAAAGATTCCATTCACAACAGCAAGAAATGCCATAAATATGAAGATTTATATGGCAAAAACTGTAATATTTTCCCAAAGACCTGGATAAGAAAAAAATCCTTAGTATTGTCAAAATGCCAAATCTTCTAAATTAATCTCACAAGTGCTTTTTCTTTCTCCTTGATAAAAATGATTTTAAAGTTCTGAAAAAAATTATAAAAACAGAAAGGAAGTATCTGAAAAATAAAAGTAATGAAGTTACAATATGCAAGAAAAACTTATGGTAATCAAAACCCAGGATAGTATTGAACTACAAATAGGAAAAAAATATCACTGGACCAGAACACAAAATTTATGTTTACATGGAAAATTTAGTTTAAATTTAGTTTATCAAACCTATAGATAAAAGAATCTGTAGTAATAGCTTTGGGAAAGTGTCCAGCCATTTGAAAAAGAATAGACCTAGAGTTCTCTTTCACCTCTTAGAATAAAATTGTTCCTGATGAAGCAAACATTTAAATTTTGGAAGGATAACACTAGAAGAAATTACAGTTAAAATTTTTTATAATTATCTAGTAGAAAGGCCTGAGTATGGGGAAATGGGGAATAAGAAAGGAGGAATGACAAATTTATCTAAGAGAAAAAACAAATACACCTACTCAGAAAAGAAAAATATCCTAAGCAGAGTACGAAGATAGATGACAAACTGGAGGAAACTTAAAACATATGATGAAGAGTCAACTATTCTCAAAGTGCAAACAGCATCTAAAAAATCAATAAAACAGACAAATAATCTGATAGAATTGGGGCAAAGCATGAGGATAGGCAATTAAAAATAGAACAATGGCCAAATCCTAACATCTTATCATTAACGTTTACTGAACTTCTATTTTATTTTGGGGGGAGGGGAAGAGGTTAAACATTACTCAATTTTTATATACGAGTAACCTCTAACATATTAATATAATTAGTGGCTTTTACAAAACAATGCAGTGAGAAATGCCAACCTTTCAAACGGTCTTAATGATTCCAGCATTTAATCCTATGTAATAACAGCATACATATGACATATTTTTCTTTTTTTACTAAATTGCCTTCCTATGTTAGTACCAATATATGGCTTACTGAGAATTCAGAATCGTAGGATTTTAAAAATATACTCATTAATGCATTATATGAACTATAGTTACAAATAAGCCATACCCTCAAGTCAAATAAGTGAAACTGCTGTTAACAAGCTCAGTGTACTCACTGAAGGCAGAAAGAGATAAACATCTTTGTTTCCTCTGAGAGCCCAGCCCAGTATCTGGACCATAAGCACCCCTTGAATATAACTTGAATATTTGCTCAAGTGATTCCCCCAGAAGAGACAAATGCTTGCATAGTTCTGTTATACCCCCTTTGATTTGTGTTAGTGACATTTTGGAGATCATTCTACACTTACTAGGTGGAACTTAATAAGAGGATTCTGAAATAGCATTGTAACAATTTCTACCTGCCTGGAAAAAAGGATACTGTGTCATATCTGAAAGCTTATTTTTAAAATGTTTCAGTATAGACTACACCTCAGTAATATCATCTCTCTAATGAATTACACACATAATACTCCAAATACTATATTTGAAATGCAAAACCATTATAACTGCTCAAATTAAGAAACTAGCTTAATTATGCTCACACACTTACTGTACATGTCTAAGGTGATGAACTAGCAAATGAACAGACTACCAAATATTCACTTACCTGGTCAAAAACTACTACTGCTCTCATTAAAAACTTTAGAAACTTTTAGGGTATCAAAATAGTAAAACTGTTTCAGCATTTATACAGTGTTGTTTTCAAAGCAAAGTACTTGTGTTTTAAAACAAGCAGTCTTCTGACATACAGAGGTGTTGATAAAATAAGCATTAAGCTAAGACCAGAATTATCAAATCTAAATTAATCACAGGGAACAGCGACATACAAAATATCATTATCCCACATATTATCTGTATATTCCCCCCCAAATCACAGAATACTTTCCTAATCAAATTCTCGTAAAAGCTAAAACTGAAGTTAAGATATTTCACTATAATCTTAAAAGAAAATTAATATTGTCAGTCTAATTTTTGAACATGCATATTTCAAATTTTATTTAGCAACAAACCTGTTGTATCAAACTCACCTTTAACTAACCATCTCCAATAGAATTTAATATAACCATACTAGAGATACTCTTTCTGCTGACCTGATAGAACACATGAAGACTTCTTTTCAGAGGAAGGACAAGTAAAGAAATGTGGAATACGCTTTTAAGTCCTATATTTATGAACTGCACAAGAAAACTGTTTAAAAACTATCTTGTTAAAAATTATTTTCATACATACCAGGTTCCAATTTAATAATTTTTACTGCCGCCAACTCTCCTGTATGTACATTTCTGGCCTAAAAATGAAAATAAAAAGTTTTAGAAGTTTGTTAATTACTTGGTACTATGTTAATTAATTGCTTATCAACCATGCTTTTATCAATGCTAACAAACAAAATCTTTATTTCCAATAAAATAAGTATACTCATTTTCCCATTAAAGAAAAATATTATACATTTTTCTATGTATTAAAGAAAAATATAGAAAAGACACAAATATATAAATAAAACTACCATTAGTCCCACCACTCTAAAACAGGTACTGTTTAAAATTGTGGTATACTTCCTCTAAGCCTTTTCTTCATACTTAGGTTAATTTGAAAAAAAAAAAAAAAAAACCTCACAGTTTTTATTCATATTATAAACATAATCATAGCTCATTAAAGAAAAATAAAAACCTCAAATCATTTGTACCTAACTACCTAGAGAAAAACAGTTAACATTTTAGTGTATATGTATATGTATATGTATATGTTTTCCCGTGTGTGTATGCATGTGTGTGTGTGCATTGTGGAAGATGATTCTCATCACAGTCTTCTACAGCATGATTTGCAATGCTGCCTGACTTTCCATTGACAGGATATATAATTTATTTAACCAATCCTCTACCATCGGACATTTAGGATTTTAATGTTATTTTACAATTATTAAGTAGAGGTATAAATATATCTTAGTTTTATATCTAGCTACAGCCTTGATTATTTTCTTCAGTTAAATTCCTAGAAACTATTTAACACAATATCATAGACAAACTTACTATAATTAGTGCTGTAATGAATATCACTGCTAATATTTTAGCACATGTCAGTTTATCAGTAAGGCAACCGAGACATATAATTGTTAGATCAAAGAGTATGTGGATTTATAATGGATATATTGCCATATTACTCTAAAAATTTACCAATTTATACTCTCCTCAACCTTGGTTGTTAAATCCATGTCTGTCAAGATATATTGCAGGTACAAATTTTTATTCTGTTTTAAAAATCATGTATTAATACCTTCTCTATGCAATGCACAGTTTTAAATGGCTATATAATCGTCCATATAATCATCCTCCTTTACTGCTAGACATGAAGGATGTTATATATAGTATTTTCATTACTTAAGACTATTTCTTTCAAATGGATTCTAAGATATGAAATTACTAGGTCAAAGGATATGAACATGAACACTTAAGGCTATCCACACATACCATCAAATAGTCTCAAAACATTGTACCATTCATTATATTCTCATTATTAATATGAGTGCACCATTTTCATTGTGTCAAGTGGCACACCATATGTGGAAATGCAATTTAATAATTTATGACATTTTTCACTTAAACTACATTAGATCTGAATGTCAACTTTCATACTCAGCATAAAAAATAAGGAAAAGAAACATCATAAAACAGGAAAGTATGGTTATACTAATTTGCCAAATTAAATAAGTCACATTACGGGTGGAAAGAAGAGAAAAGATATGTGTACATATGTGTATATAGATTTAGATTGTTCACTTGCTCAACAATTCACATGCCAGACTCGGGTATAAAAAACATGGCTAGAGATTATAGAATAAATGATAATAACTGACCTCCTGGGAGTCCGGTTCAGTAGATTATAAAATGTGTTGTCAGAAGACAAATTTCATAATAATGATGGCAATTTTGTTTTTAATGCTTTATAGTTTGCAGGAACTTTCATGTACATTATTTAATTCTATTTATTTAAATACAAGAAAGACTTAGCTCAGTAAAGTTAAATGACTTGCCCATGGTCATCCTGCTGGCAGGGGCAAGACTCAAAAGTTAAAACCCAAGAACTGTATTCTGATGACAATGTTTCACTGCTCCTTTTCAAAATATGAGAATTTCCTTTTCCTTTTCTAAATGCAAAAGGTATTAAAGTACTGATTGTATAATATTTAACAAACCTCAGTAGTGACTTTTGTTGAAAATAGATTAACAAAGTAATATACTAATCATCTTTCACATTATTTCCTATAATGCTTTTCAGTATAAGAGAATGTGAACTATTTATTACACATTTAAAGTCTTAAAAGAAATAATCTTAGAGCTGAATTTGATCCCAGAAAAAATATTATTTTAAATATTCTCAAAAAAGTTACTAAATAAAAGCCAGTAGCTTTCTAACATGTTTAAAATCTACCTTAAAGGGTTGGGATAAAAAAATCAAATAACAAGACTCAATTGATTCTTCTTATTAACATTCCTATATCATAATCTAGCAAACACAGCCACTTCTCTGCCTAAGCACATTCCTAGTTTTCCTTCTTTCCTCATCCCTCTAAGTGATAATTTAAAATTTTTCACTGAAATCCTATAGAAAACAGAAAACCATCTATGGACATAGAGTAGAAGTTTACACATTAGGAAGAAAGATTGAAGTATAAGGGCCATAGATGGCACAAGAAAGTAACACACGTACACTCACAAATGGGGACAGTTGAACTATTCAAGATTCTAAATTTCAGATAACAAATATGATGTTTAACTCATGTAACAGTGACTGATGCTAACACATCTCCAATAACAAAATATCTTTAGGCTATATTCATTATCCCAGTTTTCCAAGCAAAATGGACATTAGGGTAGTGCATTCTGCCTGCCATTCACTGAAAACCAAAAGAAAGTATGAGTCCATACTTCCCAATTATAGATCATCAAACAAGTGCCAACAACATGAAAAGATCTAGTATGCTTCTCTGAGAGTCTAGAATAATTAATTATGGTTTTAGTCAGATTAATCAAAAGCAAATGACTCTGTCTCTAGTTTGAAAACACTGTCCTTATTCTGGTACATTCTCCTTCCCCTGGCCTCCTCCCCTCCCCCTTTAGCCCAGTTAACTGAGACTTGTCCTTCAGGATTAAGTTTACTTATCACCTCTTCCAGGAAGCCTTGCTTGATATCTCAAGGCTGGATTAAGTGTGCTGTCTTCTTAATTCTGAGTATGATCTTTTGAAAGACTATGCCACATGGTAGATGCTCTACAAATTTGTTGAATGAACAATTACAACTGTAGGGGGGTTATTACTCTCTTTACTTAAAAAAATAAAATATTGCAGTCCTCTACAACAAGGAAATGCTATAAAACTGACAATATACTGTTTTAAATGGTCTTATGTCTTTTCACTTACATTGATTCAATTTTAATTTTTATTACTATGAATTAAAGCATTTTGAAAAAAATTTATTTGTAAAAAATTACAAAGTAAGATTTTGTTGTAAAAAAATTAAAACAATATAAAATAAATCAGTAAAAGATGACAGTCCCTCTTCCTCCCAAGCTCATCTCCCAGAAGTAACTACTATTAATAGTTTGTAGAATATCCTTCCAGACTTTTAATTAGGTTGATTCCTAAGAACACATATGCACAAAATACAGAAGCCTGATAGTCTGGCAGTTTCTTACATAGCTAAACATAGGCTTACCAGCCTATCATCCAGCAATCCCCACTCCTTGGTATGTACCCTATTGAGCTAAAAACTTATGTCCACATAAAAACCTGTACACAAATGTTTATAGCAGTCTTTACTCATCATAATTGCCAAAAACTGGAAACGATCAAGATGCCTTTTATAAGTGAACAGATAAACACATTGCGGTACCTCCATACAGTGGAATATTATCTAGAGATAAAATAAACGAGCCATCAAGCCACAAAAACAAACAAATAAACAAAAAAACAGATACAGAGGAACCTTAAATGCATACTGCTAAGTGAAAGAAGCCTGTCTTGAAAAGGCTACATACTGTCTGATTCCACTATATGACATTCTGGAAAAGGCAAAACTATAGAAATAGTAAAAAGAGCGATGGTTGCCAGAGCTTTAGGGGGAGGAAGGAAAGGGATGAATAAGTGAAGTGCTGGGGATTCTTAGGGCAGTTAGACTATCCTGTATGAAACTGTCACAGTAGATACATGTCATTACATATTTGTCAAAACCCAAAGAAGTACACAAGAGTGAACCTTAATGTAAACCATGGACTATAGTTAGTAATAATACATCAATATTGGTTCAATAATTGTAACAAATGTACCACACTAATGAAAGACGTTAATAAAAAAGGAAACTGTGCAAGGTGTGGGGGGATGGTGGATAAGTGTAACTCTATGTACTATCTGCTCAATTATTTTGTAAACCTGAAATTGTACTAAAAAATTAAGCCCATTAATTTTTTTAAAATACATATAAAATTATTTTTGAAAGAATACATATTTTTCAGACACATTTATGAGTCAATTTTTATGATTAGTATCAACCCAAATATACTGTGTTTCAATTTAATAGAACCAAAATGAAGATGTAAGAACATCTTGACTTTTTTTTAGAGATTTTGAGGGGCTCAGAAAAAAACAGATCACTGGAGGATTTGAACATCACAGAACCATATAAAATAAAGATGGTATTTTAAAATTCAGTTACACCATGCAGAAGCCAAAATACATGTAGCTACAGAAGTAAAAAGTAAAAAATATAAACTGCAACTCCCACAGACAGGAATAAATACTTAAAATGCCAGGCTCCATTTTTAAGACATACTTCTGTTCTCTCCAAATGAAGAACCGATGGGCAAATGTTTGTACTCTGTAATTTTCCAGCTGGATTTTTAAAACAGAAAGCAGTACCAGGCTCTTTTATAATGAAAGGCAAAGAGGCTTTCAGAAAAAGAGATCTTCTAAACAGAGACTTTACAGATTCAGTTTACTAAAGAGATCTTTCAGAAATTTAACTATATAATTTCACACTATAATCCAAAGGAGCTTTTGGTTTTGGAATACCAGTTTTTAAAATTCACCATTTTTCTCCAACAAGTTAAATGTGACATTCTATCTTTTTGTTTTCAGCTATAACACACAAGAATTTGAAGATCACGTATTATGCTTACAAAAGGAACTAATCAAAGTGCCACAGCACCTGTACAAAAAGGATAAAACTATATTTCTGATTCCTATTCATTTTAGTAAAGTATTGGTATATACTAATATTCAGACTTGAGAGTATACTAAACGCCTAGAAATCTAAATAAATACATTAGTACAGTTACATATCTTATTTAATTCTTATTAATCAGGAATTGAAATTAAGTGGAAAAAAGATAAACTCGAAATAAATGAGATCAATGTCACTACAAAATCCATAAAAGAACCTTTCTAGTTAAATTACATTTCTATTGTCATTGCCAATGCATTTCCCTTTCATTTCCAAGTCAATTTATTAATACTATCAGAGAAGTATTTTAACTCAAACTCTCCTGTCTTCAATATTTTATTAATAGTAAAAAGTTACCTGTAGATTTCTACTTGTACCAAGAAAAATACTGGAAGATGTTGATCTTTCTAGTTAAGCCATTTCCATTTCAATAATATTATGCAGCTGCCAATTTTGTAAACTGTAAACTCTCCCATATGCTATACAAAATAATAAGGAAAAGTTTAAACATTTTACCTGCAAGTTTTCAACAAAATTGGAAGATATGACTCAATGCCTAATATATTCATAGTAGTCATGAAGTTGGAAGATAATGCTTTAAAACTGGGGCAAAAAATTGAAACTGGCAAGTAGAAACAGCTATCTAAAAGCTATGGCAACCAAGACAGTCACCATGAAGATAAATGAAAACATTCTTTTATTTCACTTTACTGTTCTTCACAGTAGGCCCCTTACCTTAACCCCATATAACTTCTTCCAGCATATTTTTAAGGTCACAAAACTGTTCCATTAAGCTAACTGGGTATGCCCCCTTCCTCCAAAAATATTCTTTAACATAACAGAAAATTCAGACATCTCAATATTTAACAAGCTATCTCTAGTGGCCAGTGACTGCTCTCAGAGTCATAATTATGCACTCCAGATTTAAGAACGTGAACTGCAATACAAAAGTAGCAACACACGAACTACAAAAGTAGCAACACAGCATCTGCAAAGTTTGAAAAATGCAAAGTAGCTGGTTCATCCACAAAAAAAGTAAACAGTCAATTATGTCACAGGCTGTAAAACCTCTATACCCGATACTTCATGGAACATTATTTTTAACTGGTTCATTCATTCAAATTTCAAAGATTCCTTTGAAGCTCAGGACAGAATGTATCTATCACCCCCTATCTTCTTGCAGCTATTATATACTAACCTCTTGGTCACCTCTCCTTGTTCTTTTAAGACTTTATAAGCCCTGGCTCACTGTTTCCTCTCTACGCCTCTTGTCACCATTCTTGGTGACTTCGACATCTAGATCTACTCTCTGATTTGCCATTCTCTGACCTATCTGTATCTTGATTTCAGACATTTTACTTCCTTCCTGATCATTACCTCCTTCTTTTCAACTGATTGATTCTAATCCTCCCATGCCAGTGATTCTTCAACCTCAATAACCTGTCAGTGTATTCCTCCATGACCACCCGTTACTTCTCTCAATTCCACACATCCTCCCTTAACTGTCAGGGTTCCATGGTCCATCACTCCCTTGCAAATATTCTTAACTTCCTTTCTCCTCTTTCCCTCTACCATACTAGCCTGGCTAAATCCCAATCTCAAGTAACCCAATTATCCACTAATTCTACACTGGTACTGAATAGCTAAATGTTACTGGGAAAAAAATTACAAAATCATGCTCACTGGTCTTATTTTCAAATTATAACATAAATCTGAAACTACAACTTCTCCTATAGGTTTTATTTTTCACTCTTCATAAGGACTACTTTACTCCTCTCTCTTCAAACCTTCAATAATACCTCAGCACTTTGTTACTCCCTCCTCTTATACCTATCCTAACTGATGATGGAACTATACCTTTTCTTTATCTAATATTCTTGCATAATAATCTCCAGGATACATCTCTCCTCACCCAGCTCCAGACTCCTAAATTCATGGAAACTTACAGGCATTTCAATTTTATCACGTCTAACACAGAACACTCGATTATCCCTGCTCCACAAACCCATTCATCCCCACATCTTCCCAATCTAAATTAAATTTACTGTATCCACCCACTTGCTTAAGCTCCAAACCCACCGTCATTCTTCATTTCTTTCCTTCACACTCTTCCTGTCTGATATATCAGCAAATCCTGATGGCTTAAACCTATAAGCCAAATCCACTCACTTCCTTCTATCTCCACTGCTATACTTTAGACCAAGCCTGTCTCCATTAGGAATTGGTAAACTATTTGTGAGATGTAAAGAAATAGCAAATCAAGGATAATCCCTGGTTTCTGGATTGTGCAATGGAGAGAACAGCGGTCTCATTCACTGAGATGAAAAACCGAGGAGGAAGGACACATTTAAATTTTAGGTTCCTATGGAAAACGAGTATCTGGTGATATCCTGCAAACTGCTTGATAGTTCCTGAAACTCAAGAGCTAACCTGGATCAGAGACAGATTTGGGCATCAACAACATTACTGAATGCAGGCAGGTGGATGAGATTACTTACAAAGAGTATGTAGAGTTAGAAGAAAAGAGGTCAAGAACAGAATCCTTAAAAATTACCCATATTTAAGGGATAGTGAAAATAGACAAAATAAAAATAAAACAATTCTAGAGATACTGTTTTGCTGGAATCCCAGTTTGGTGGAACATCTAGAAATCATCCAATCCAATCTTCCTTTTAAAGAGCAAATCTCTTCTACTTAGTCTATGGTGGCCATTTGGTCAACCTAATTCATTTTTAGGATAATTTAGTTGTATAAAGGCTTTTCTATGATAAGTAAAATTACTTTTCTATAATTTCTCCTCAGTGATCCCAGTTTTGGTTTGTGAGATAACACTGACTTAGTCTATTCCTCCTGTGTATGACAAATTTCAGATATCTAAATTCATTAATTTATTCAATAAGTATTGAGTCCTTGTGGAAGTCAGGAGGCCTAAGTTCTAATTTTAACCCAGTTCAGATAAAATACAAAAGCTTCTTTCTACCTATGGATAAAACACCCTAATTTCTTCAACATGCCATGTCAGACAGATTCCAGACTCTTCCCACCATTCTAGTTACTATCTTGACTATGTGCTCAAAGTCTGATGTCCAACAAAATGACAGTTGCTATAATATTAGATTCATAACATTACAAGTGACATTTTTAAAAATTTCTATAAAGTTGTATTTTCAAAATTTAAAAATAAATATTGAAATTGGTCTATCCAAAACAGAATGCAATACTTTATGCTTTGACAAGAACAAAGTAAAGTGCTTCATTTTACTTTTATTATAAATGCTTTTGGGAAAAAGAGAGGCTATAAACACTATACATTTTATATATATTTTTTTTTTTTTTTTGAGACAGAGTCTTACTCTGTTGCCTGGGCTAGAGTGCCATGACGTCAGGCTAGCTCACTGCAACCTCAAACTCCTGGGCTCAAGCGATCGTCCTGCCTCAGCCTCCCGGGTAGCTAGGACTACAGGCATGTACCACCATGCCCGGCTAATTTTTTGTATATGTTTTTAGGTGTCCAGTTAATTTCTTTCTATTTTTTTAGTAGAGACAGGGTCTTGTTCTTGCTCAGGCTGGTCTCAAACTCCTGAGCTCAAACGATCCGCCTGCCTCGGCCTCCCAGAGTGCTAGGATTACAGGTATGAGCCACCGCGCCCGGCCCACATTTTATATATTAAATAAGTTGTTATCTAAATTTCAAGGAAAGCACTTCCAATAAGATTATAAAATTTATGTAAACAAAATATAGTAAAAGGGAGAGCTGTTTATAATATAGCTTCCATATGAAAATTAAAATAAGGATTAGTTATCTATTCATTTAACACTTATTCATTGAGTACTTCTTAAGCATCAGGTACTTTTAGTACTAGTACTGGTAGGGTGATACCAAGGAATTACAAAAATTAATAAAATATCTGAACCTGCCCTGTTTCAATGGGACAGATTTTAGACCCATACAGAAAAGTTTTCTATAGCAATTAAAGCTGTTCAAAAAAGTAATCAACTGCTTCTAAACACAGCATGTCCTTATTATTTAAATAAGAAGCTAAAGGATCATTTGTCAAAGACAGAGTAGGGATATATATGCACTATGTACCAGCCACAGGTTCCCTGCCAGCTCTCAAGTTCCTCAATTTTTGTGGAACACGTTATTTCCAAGCTGACTTCCACATAGTTATACAGGTCTAGCCAGGTGTCCCCTCTCCCATGGAAAGAGGCTGTACTATACGGTTCCCCCACTACCAGGCAAATTCAGACCTGAAGGCTTTCCCTCAGGAAACCTGTCCAGATGACCTCTATCTCAGGTCACACTAAAGCCTTCTGGCCAGTCTTTTAGGATACTCATTTCTCTCTGAAAAGACTTTTCCTAACCCTTTCCTAATACAGACTAATTATACTAAAAGGAGAATTCCTTCCAGAGGATTAAATTGAATTAATTATCTGGGGGTCTTAATGGCAAAGGACAGGGTGAAAAGGGTTTGAGTTTCAGGGTAGGGAAGATGTGAATTCTCAATCACTGTTGATGGGTGCAACTTTTTTGGAGAATAACTGGTCAAAATTCACTAAAACCTTAAAACAACTTGGAAAATTTAATTCTAAAAATTTACCTAAAGAAATAATTAAGGCTGTAAGAAAAGAATTCATTCAAGAATATTGATCACTGCATTGTTTATAATAAGGAAAGACTGAAGATAATTTGCTTGTATGTTTGTATATAATAGATTAAAAATTGTACAACTATAACAGGAAATAATATACAAATATTAAATATATATATTAAGATGAAAAGTTGCTATATATTGTTAAATACCAAAACACATTATCAAATATATATCTATATAATATATGCCATATATGATTGTATGTGGTTATCTATACTATGATTTATGTATATGTCCATAATATCAATTTTTTAAAGTCTAGAAAGATATATACAACAATGTTTGTCTCTTGGTAAAGGAGATATAAGTAATTTTTCATTTATCCCTATATCATAGTTTTCTAAAATGAACATATATTACTTAAAATATATTTTAAAAATAAAAAAGGAAAAAGAAGGCCATAGATGATAAAGCAAGGAAGGCAGAGGCACATGTAGAAAGGTGAGTTCTACACATGGATATATGCTATACATGCTACTGCAGAAAGAAAACAGGAAATTATTCCTGGTGAAGAAAACTGGTTTATATGGTTATATAATTTAATATGTAACCACATATTACAATTAACTCATTAAATGTCATGACAGTTGTATTTAACTCATTCTAGTTTTGATCCTGGGGCCACATGACACATATATAAAATCTTACTTGCTGATGTTCTTATTGTTACAATTAACATTGACAATTTAATTCTAAAAATGTAGATTACATGAATGGAAGTCAATAAATTCCATTTTTCTATTTATGTTTACCTTTAAGTTACACTCAAAATTTTTATTCTATTTTTGTAATAAAATACTGTGGCCTCAAGTAAAAGTTTCTGGGTTTTTTTGTGTGGCAGTCAGTGTGTTAAAAACTAAAATGCTTAATATGCAAAAAGTTAATACTTTATTAAATGTTATGTTTTCTAAAATATATTAAGTTGTGTTCACACTAGATTCTTTCTGAGTTTGATAAGAGGAAGAGTTAATAAGCAGGGGGGCGGTAAGAAGGCACAGGGCACCTATAAAGGGGGTGTGTGTAGGTTAAAAGTAAGACAAAGCTGGAAGTCACAATCCTTCTCAGGCAGTCCTGTTTACCTTAAATTAAACAGAGGCAAACAAAAGAAACTAGCTAGTGCTACAGAAGGTAGGTTATTCTGTCTGCCTAAAAAAAATTAGCATTTTATTTTAATTTATAATAGCATTACAGAACCTAGTCTATAGGACTCAGTTAATCTGAGTAATGATAACCATAAATCTAAAGTTCCAACAAAATGAGAACAAGAAAAGGCACAGCAGGATGTCTAAGAAAAAAAAGGAGAGTTTCCGCTTTTAGTTATGTGCATTGTAGGGTGGCTGTCAGCAAAATCATCTCGATAGTAAAGGCAAATCGAATTTGGGCTCTGACTGGAAAAGATGAGGGTGAAAGTAACGACCAGGGGGCAACCAGGAAAAAGTGCCTGGTGCTTCTTTCTATTAGAATGCAATAGCCTTCTAATAACACTGGTTATTCTAATAGAAAACTGGTGCTGAGACCTGAAGTTTACATGCATATTCAAATAAATCCATAAAATCCCTCATCTCTCAGCAGAGGGGTGAGGCCCACATGATCATAATTTGTATAGAATTCACAACGTGTTAGGCAATGTGTTAAGGACTGTGTGTACAGTAGCAAATTTAAAGATGCAGTCTTGAGGCAGTTTGAAATAACAGAAAGAGCAAAGTTTGCGGAGTCAGAAGATTCAAGTCCTCATAGTGCTACCTACTAACAGTAAGATCTAGGGCAATAACAAGTTTCTTCTTGGATAAAACAGACGATAATTCATCTGTCCCACCTACCTCATAGGATTATGGTGGGAAACAAATAATATACTGATCATGAGAAGGTTATGCAAACATTACTCATTCTTAGTCATATTAATCTGATTTCATTTTCATAAAATGTTGGAAGGTGGGAGCCAGTATGACTCATGGGCCCAAACACCTACAAGGATATACCTGACCATCAGCTGGGCTTCCCACATCACCTTCTCAAAATCCCAGTGGAAGATTATGACACTTAACAGAAATAGAGTTATATTAGACCTAAATTCATCTTGCCCTTTTCAGAAAGTCACCTACACTTTCTAAGTTGACTAGTACTTCACATAACTGGAAAGCAATAGCCTTCTAATATAACACTCTAACATGCACAAATACTCAAAATAGTCCAATACTGCCAAGTGAAAGTGCCTGCTCCAATTTACCTGATCTTGGACTAAGTTCTCAAACTGACAACAAAGCCCTAAAAACACAAGTATCACTTGTTAATAGACATCATGTTTGTCTTCCTGTGTTCTTGGTGTGAAACCACGATTTAAAGTTTAGAAGTGAAACCTTTTTAAATTTTGAAAGCAAATCTAAAAAAAGAAATCTAAGTCAATCTCTATTCTATCCCATTTGTCTTCACCAAAAACACTGGAAATGATGGTCAGAGTGCAAATGCTGAAAAGCACTAGAATACTAGATTTGTCATAAGCCCATGGTTGCGGCTATATCCACAAGTCAATTTTGGAACTAAAATTTATATACCTGCACTAGTAGTGGCACTATTTTATGTCTATCTTCACCAAGTTGAAAGTACATTAAAGACTTCTATAGTTTTCCCAACATTTCTATGAAAATAGAAAGGAGTTTTAAAATAATTTGCTCGCAGCTATGGTCCAGAGTTTTACATCCACAATCAGAACCATGTTCTTTTTTAGGCAGTCACAAAATAAGCCTACTTCTAAACGGCAAGAAAAATATTAAATAAGATTTTAACCAAATAACTTTTAAAACAGTAAATATCCATAACAGTAACACTTCATCCTAATAAAACATTTTATTTTCACAGTAACCTTATACAATATTTAATGTAACATCTATTTAAATAACTTTCAGTAAGATAGCCACTAGCTTAACAAAAAAAGAAATTTAAAGTAAGATTTTTGAAGGACAATCTTTCATCTTATATTTTCTACTGCTAACCTATTTTTCCAAGTTATTCTCTCTTATCCTAATATGAAAACCAACAATCTCTCACAATGTAAAACTACTAGGACACAGAAAGGACAGTATATTCAGGCAGTTCAACTGTTACTGTCAAAAAACAAGAAAATGAGGCCGGGCGCGGTGGCTCACGCCTGTAATCCTAGCACTCTGGGAGGCCGAGGCGGGTGGATTGTTTGAGCTCAGGAGTTCGAGACCAGCCTGAGCAAGAGCGAGACCCCGTCTCTACTAAAAATAGAAAGAAATTAATCAGACAACTAAAACTATATAGAAAAAATTAGCCAGGCATGGTGGCGCATGCCTGTAGTCCCAGCTACTCGGGAGGCTTAGGCAGTAGGATCGCTTGAGCCCAGGAGTTTGAGGTTGCTGTAAGCTAGGCTAATGCCACAGCTCTCACTCTAGCCAGGGCAAGAGAGTGAGACTGTCTCAAAAAAAAAAAAAAAAAAAAAAAAAAAAAAATGGATGATGTTTTGATGTTAAATGACAGAGGGATAACAAGCAGCATATACATCCATTCTCTATTACCTTCAGATTTTGGGCCAGACTTTATTAGCATTTAAACATTAAAGAATACTGGTAGAGAGTGACATAGTAGAAACAACTACATATCCTTTGCTTATAAAATGATGCTTTGAAAAAATGACATAAGACATGGTAACCTACACCTAACTCCTGAACTTTATTAATTAAAAATCACAATGACCTGTGGTCCTACACCATTCAAGAGATGTGATGATAGCACACATCTTTGTGCATTGCTTGTGTCTTAGTTCTAATGCCAGCCCCTATGCTTACAACTTAGCTGTAGACACAGGTTCAGGTGACTCAGTAAGATAGAGATATTTAAGACTTCCTCTGATTATCCAGATATCCACTTGGCTAACTTCATCTCTTTCAAGTCTCTGCTCAAATCTAACCTTCTCAATGAGGCCTACCCTGACCATCCTTACATGATGCCCCCACCTACCTCCCTCATCCCACCCAGGCATTCCTGATCCCCCTTAACCTGTTCAACTTTTTCTTCTTTCCATATCTTTAATCTCTGTCTAACATATTATACAACTTTTTAAAATTATGTTTATTGTTTCTCTCCCCTGACTAGGTAAGTTCCATCAGGACAGGAATTTTTATTCACTTTTTCACTCAATATATCCCAAGGCCCCCAAACAGTGTCTATCCCAAAAGAGGCCCTCTGTAAACATTTGTTGAGTGTTAAATACTTCTGTGTACCCTGTCATCCCAGTTCTCCATCCCATCTTCCCCTTCATTAATGTGCCTCACTCGAACCATGCTCATGGAGGAACAGTTGGTACTAGGAACCAATGAGCAAGACTTTACTTCAAAGAGCCAGGGAGATTTTATATTTATTTCCTACTGTATTTCCTAAGGATCCCATTCTATGTTCCCACCTTCTATCTCCTTTCTAAATTCTCAATTCCTCCCAAACTCTTTGTCCTGGTTTCCTTCTCTGTGGAATTCCTTCTCTAAACTTAGTAATCTTCTTGGCCTCTTGGATGATAAGATAAACTTAAAGAATGATAACTGAATGCTGTAATCACTCAGTCTCAATGAAAGGGAAAAAAACAGAAACAGGGGAAGAAACATTTGTATGTCTCATTTCTTTTTCTCTTCATAGCTAAGCTGCTTCTTCCAGGCGCAATCTACATTCCCTCTACTTCCTCATGTACCATTTACACCTCAACTCTTCTGCTCTTCATAAACCCTTTAGATTCCTTCCTTATATGACTGCTATGTTGCTCACTCCTTCAAGGCATATTTATCCAGCACATACTATGTGCCAGGCACTATGCTAGGTTAGCTGATTCAGTGGTAAATATAAGGTCCCTATTCTCATCCAGTTTAAGGCTAGCAGAAAGACGGACAAGCAAAAATGATGAGTGACGAATGATAAGTATCATGATAATAAACGTACAAACAGCTATGAAAACATATAGCAGATAGATATTACCTACTCTAAGAGACAGAAAAGTTCACAAAGAACTGGTAGATAGATATTGCCAGAAAAAAAACCATGTTCTCCATTTATGGTATCTCTGCCAGGCTTGGTCACACCAAACCCGGAATGCAAGTACAGATCCCTCAAAACTCATCATGGTTTCTCAAGCCTTCACCTGTTAGCACATACTATTCCCACAGTCTGGAATATCTTTTCCCAACGTCTCCACTTAGAAACCACCCTGCATTCTTTAAAAAATCTAGTTAATGCCCCTTTCTCTGTTAATCTTCCCTGGTTCACTCTCCGTTTTCTTTCTTCCCTCATCCCCAATAAAGACAGAGTTGAGTATTTCTTCCACTTCCCTTCTATGGCACTTACCAAATTATTACAGTTTACATATCTATTCTCCTGATTAAATTATGTATTCCTTGTTGATAGTGTACTTTCTCTTTCTTATGCTTGCATCTCCATACCCTAATACACAGTAAGCATTCAATAAATATTTCCTGAATGAATGAATGCTTACAAAAGTGTTGTGATGTATAAAGTTTTGTCTCTGTACAATGGGATACTGGGATATGTTTCAAAGTGCCTAAAGCCATTCCAATATGGTGACTCTTGGCTTGAAGGAGAGATAAGGGAGGGCACATATAAAGGAAGGACTTGCTACAGCACACCAGTTGGTCTAGCATCCAGAGGAACCTATGGAACTGATAAGATTACATGACAAACAATTCTGTACAAATAACAGATCATTTAAAATTACAAAAAAAATTTTAAAATTGGAAATAACAAATATGAAACTTAAAATGATTAAATGAAGTTTCACTCAACAGATCCTTTAAAAATCATATTTTGAAGAATATTTAATGACTAGAGAAAATGCTGGTCATTCCAATCAACTAGAAAAAAACAGCTACATCCTGTTCCCAATCATAAATTAAATATAAAAGCCATTTGGGGCTGGGCACAGTGGCTTACACCTGTAATCCCAGCACTTTGGGAGGCCAAGGTAAGAGGATCACTTGAGCCCAGGAGTTCGAGGCTACAGTGAGCTATGATCAGGCCACTGCACTCCAGCCTGGGCAATAGAGACTCTCTTAAAAAAAAAAAAAAAATCCATTCTGGAACATATTGGCTTAAAAATATTCAGAAAAAGGCCTAAAATAAACTATATTAGATTATTAACAGTGTTTATCTCTGGGTAATTTTCTACAACCAATGTCATTTAATAAATATTTATTGAGCATCTATCTGTTTGTTATAACACAGTAATATTCAACACACCAAAAAAAAAAGGTTCCTAGAATTTTTCTGGAATCTAAGCTGGAAACAGTTTGATCCAAATATTTGGATAAATAGCTTGTACTGTTGATTGTGAACTGTACCATTATACCACAATTGTTCTACATCACTACAGACAGAAAGTAGTAGAGATACTAAATCTCTAGATTTCCCATTCCTGTTAGCAGATTTAAAATTTGACAGTAATTACAAATAAAATTTTGCTCAGTTGAAATTTAATCCTTCATCCATCATCCACCACATTCCTTTTCTCTTCTGTGTTTCTTTCCCCTCTACCATTTCCTGCTCTCACCCTCAATGATTCACCCCATTCAACTAAAAGAGTCTTTATATTCCTCTTCTTCTTTCAACCAGGGAACAGCCAGTTTAAGATTGAGCTCTCCCCTCTTGGGGATTCTCAGGAAAGAAGCTTCAGGGGGGGAATCTGTGGTTTTGAAGAACATAAAAATAGTTCACAAAGAATCTCAAAGCTATAGTCCTTTTAAAGCTTCCACTTCAAAAGATACTTCAGGTGTTAAAAAAAAAAGTGGGAATAATATCTGAGAACAGTGACCAATTTACTTATTCTTCACTGTAATTATTTCACTAATTTATATCATGGATTGAAAATACTTCCACAACTTCCTAGCATTTTCAACACAGTGGTAAATAGTAAAATTACTCTAATTGCCCAGATCTTAAAAAATTCAGCACTACAGTATGACTGTTACATGTTTTTAGGCATATTAAGGAGTAAACATAAACTGACTGACAAAATTCTACAGGACTTAGATCACTGATAATGGATATGCTATGAAATAACTTTTCAGAAATATTTTCCCAGAGAACTCAAATAATTGAAATTTGTAATAAAAATACATATGAGGGTATCATAAAAGGCATTTCAGAAATATATAAACTATTACATAGTGTTTTAATGTCCAAAGCATATGCTCAGAGAACTGTGTGACAGAATCATTGACAGTCATTCATCAAATTTTTAGAGAGCACTCACTCTGTGCCAGGCACATAGGTGCTATTAGAGATAGGGCAGTGATGAACAAAACAAATAAAAATCCCTGCCCTCATGAAGCATTTTAGTGGATCTAGATAGATAATAAACAAGAAAAAATAAGTAAAACTATGTTAGATGGTGATAACTACAAGGAAAAAAAAGATAAAATAGGAACCAAAAGATGCAGAGGGTGTAAAAGAAAGGAGGAAGGGCACAAGCCATGTAGTTGTCTGAAAAAAGACATTCTGAGAGGAAATAGCAAGAACGAAGATCCAAAGGTGGAAAGATGCTTATAATGTTTAAGGAACAGCAAGTAGGCCAGTGTGGCTAGAGCAGAATGAGGGAAAGGAGAAGAGTAACAGATGGGGTTGGAGAGATAAGGGGGAGGGGGCTGGGGCTTGCTGAAGGAGCAATTGAGTAAGGCTTTTATGGACAGGTCTTACAGCAACAGGTACAAATTGAGGGTGCTTCCAGGTAATTAGAACAAAGGCAAACGAAAGGCAAGGAGCCATGAATGTCTTAAGAGTGTTCAGGAATCAGAGGCTGTCCTAGTCTGCAATGAGTATACATGAGTGAGCATGACTGTGAGGGGAGGGAACCATGTGTTGTAGGGTGAAGATGGGGTGTGATAAATATTCAGTGTTTGATCCTCTGTGTAGGAGCTGCAGAAGACAGACTAGGATGGGGAAGCACCAGAGTAAAAGACAGGTATTAGCAGTCCCTTTAATATAATCTTTGCTTTCCCTGGCAAGAATAAAATCTTGTTCCAGATAGTTGCTTTAGATGCTTGATCTATAAAGAAAAAAAGGCAGAGGTCTTGGGATCTTTGTGGGGAAAATACTCTTAAAATTTTCTTGTAGTAGGGAGAAGAGAAAATATACAAGAATTGGAATTTAGACTATTGTATAATTAGCATGAACTGAATTGAACTGGTCTAACACACAGTGAATCATAAGACAAGGATGACTAAAAAATGGGACTGAGAAGGCAAACAGGAATTTCAATTTTTAAAAGAACATTCTACAAAATGGCTAATCCATGGATAAACAAGTAAGAGTTAAGAACCTCTAATTTTGCAAAAAGAAGAAGGGGATTCTGTTATAGTTATCCACTTTGAATTTAAAGGTATTCATGAGGCAAGAGCTAGGACCTTGTTAACAATTCAACACCTTAGTACAGATGTACAGATGACTCAAATGCTTGTTTAATGAATAAAAAGCCTATCCACTATAGTTCACCTCAGTAGAATTGAACAATGCTAGAGTTATCATAATATCATCTTGAACTACTAGCACAAATAGGGGAGAAATTAAACAAAAGCAAATAAGTAGGAAGAAGGGATGTTTTCCTTCCATGTTGCCACCTGTGCAAAACAGCAACATATCCCAGAGGTGTCTACTGGTTAACTACCCATATGACACAAGATCATTTCAGCTATATGCAGGATTGCTGTTGGAATAATGGAATATATATATATACACATATATATATATCATGAACAAAGTCAATAAACAAAGCCGTTGCAAAAAACAAAGGAACGTTCCTTTAATACCCATATGAGTTGCATTAATGTTCCCCTTTTGATACACAAAACAAAAAGCATAGGTAATCTCGAACAATTTCTTTCCTCTGGACCCTCCAAGAACTCAGTGGATTTAGGGAATTTGTGTTTGCTTTTCTACCATGTTTTATTTAAATCCTAAATTAAGAGTAACTCACACTCATTGTTTGTTTTAATACACAAGAGCACAATACGAAGATAGAAGCTCTTATCCGTCCATGGTAATGGGATGTTTTAAATCCCAAAGAGAGAGGAACTGCTAAAATAGGAAAAAACCCAGGAATTTAGTATAACACTTTTATCATCAACTAGATACAAGTGATCAAACCTCCGCCAGGAAACTATCTTTCTACATGGGATAATCTTTGTACACATGTCTCTTTGACCCAATATTAGATTACTTACAGTTAAAGTTTAGAGACAGGGTTTCATATGGCTTTTTTTAGTCAGGCTCATCCATTAAAACAAGTCTTTTTTAAAAAAAATTCAAATATCTGAATGTCAATATTCTGTCCTGTCTACTGTCTCCTGAAGTATTTTTCCATGGCACACTAGAACATCCTTCAGTTTATTTCCATAAGCAGATTCAAACTCCCTTGAACACCATAAATAAGCCTTAAAAAGCCTTTATTACCACTCCCGCCTCATCCCCCGAAAAAGTACAACAGTGGTTTGTAACGATGTGGCTAGTCCTGCTTGTTGGTAGCGATTAGAACAAGCTGTGCATCGAGGGTGCTCTGAACGGAGTAAAAGGGACCTCAGCCGCTTCCTACCGAAGATGCAACAATAAAAGCATCCTCCCCTATCCCCATACTGCACCAGAAAGTGGCCCACTCCCAGGACCCAGTCGACCGCAGGATAAGGGCCCAGCCCGCCTCACCTTATAAACGTCCCCGTAGGTGCCGCTGCCGACCCTCTGAACTAGCTCGTAGTCCTGCTGCGGGTTCCGCCTCAGGATGTCCGCGGCAGGCCGCAGCGGGGCCTCCATCTTCGCTCAGGGCCGGGCCCCCGCCGGCTCTGCCCGCGGCTCCCCGATTCCCGCTAACGAGGGTGAGTAGCGCCGCTTCTCAACATGGAGCCTCCGCCCGCAGCAACTCCTGCACGACGGACGAACACAGGCGGGTTGGCATCGCGGGCTACGACCCCGAGGGCCCGCACCCCCGCGGCCCAGCCCCTTCCCTTCTGTCCTGCCTGTGGCCGTAGAGAAGCGGGCCTGGAAGGGTCCCGGGCGCCCCGCAGCCCCGTTCCGGCCGCGGCCCTTCCCCCTCTCCGGCCGCCCGCGAACTGCCCGGCCCGGCCTCCTCGCCCGCCGGGGCCCAGCGCCGGCTTGGTACCTGAGGGGGGCGGCCCCGCTCTTTGTTGAGCGCGGAGCCCGGGACCTGCTTCCTCGACGGCGCCCGCGTCCTCCTCCCCCGTAGCGGCCGACAGCCCTGGGTCTCGCGCCGCCACCAGCCCGCCGCACCGCGCGTCCTCTCGCAGGCGGCAGAGGCGCGTACGGTCGCCGCCGCCGCACCACGTTCCCCACCCGGGGCTGCGTCACCGGGAGACACGTTCCCGGCCAGCGTGGGTCGGCGCCCAGCGGCCCGCCCGAGCGCGCCGGCCGCGGGACCAGAGTGCCGCCCTGAGGCCTGGTGAGGACACGACACCCTCCTGACCGCGCCACAGCGGCCCCCTTGCTGGGTGCGTCCTTTCAGGGCCTAGGGCGCTCTCCTACCCACTCTCAGAGAGAAGAGACACCCCTGGGCATTCGTGGCCTGACAGGCCCTGGATAAACCGTCCCTAGATTTGTCAGGTAAACTTGGAGGGTGACGAGTAGAGGAAGAAGGGTGGGCACAAGGGTGATGGGAACGCAGCCCTCCAAGTTCAAGACGGAAAAGGTACGTTGAGGGCACTGGGCCAGAAGTAACCTGGCAGTGTGGGGCGCCGGGTAAGGAGGTGGGGGAGTGCCAGGTTAACTAAGTCTCGGCACACCCTACTGCACCTTCCTGTTTTGCAAACCATTCCTAGTGGTTCCAGTTTGAGGCTGCCCAGCACACTTGCACAATCTGTCTTCTACTTAGTTTTTCTGAGACATTTGTGAAAGCCTGAATTCCTAGGATGATTCAATGGCCTTTATCCTTGTTGGGCACACGTGGTGTCTCGCCGCGGGTATTGCATCTTTAATGGGATCAGGGGTACTGCAGAAGCTAAAATATAGTCAGGGGGTGCAGCCTGGTTCTGGCTCTACCACTTCCTTAATATGTGATCTGGGCCAGGACATCAGATTTGGCAATATTTCGGTGTCCTTATCTGCAGCTTGAAAAGCATAAGGTTTTGCATCTGACACTGTAAAAAGTGTTTGTAAAGCATTTTACAGGATTGTAAAGAGAGTTGTCAAATATAAGAGGTTTTAAAATACTTAACAATGCACAGGATATGGAACAGGAGTTCAGGGAAGTAATTTCACAAGCTGTTTTGCAGTTTCAGTTCCAGTCTTGTTCTGAAGGTAGAAATTAATTTGCCTGCATTATGTATACCGGCTAAGTTATTTCTAGAGTCTAGTATAGGTTTTTTTGTTTTTTTTTTTCTTGAGACAGAGTCTCACTCTTTTGCCCAGGCTAGAGTGAGTGCCATGGCGTCAGCCTAGCTCACAGCAACCTCACACTCCTGGGCTCAAGCGATCCTCCTGCCTCAGCCTCCCAAGTAGCTGGGACTACCGGCATGCGCCACCACGCTCGGCTAATTTTTTCTATATATTTTTAGTTGTCCGATTAATTTCTTTCTATTTTTAGTAGAGACGGGGTCTTGCTCTTGCTCAGGCTGTAGTATAGGTTTTGAACAGAAAAGCCAAATATCACTTAGCTACTGCATTTAGTGACTGAAAAATTACAAAAGAGCAAGTTGCAGATGTAGGCATGTGGCTTTGAACATCCAATTCAATTCTGTTCTTGGGAAATATGCTCTTTATTGTTGATAATTATAATCAATCGTATAATGTAGAAATTAAATTCACACCTTAACAGGACAGGGAATATATGTAATTTCTTGTGCTCCATGCACAAAGGGTACTTATTTAGAGAACATAAGTAAGCCCAGACTTACATGCTCCATGGACAAAGCCTATGTGTTTACTGCATTGAAAAAATTGTTGAAGAACAGTTCCTTCTTTCAAAGCTTCTTGGCACTTGTTTTCGTGGGCACATACTTTTGGCTTCAATGACTCAAAATCTCTTCAAATGTTCTATTGGTATCTTAGTACTTGCTTACTGTCATAATTCATTTGTTTTTTTTTTTTTCCTCTGACCCTATAAGCACTGATCTTTTCTCTAGTCTGAAATTCATTTATTCTTATTTATACCTGTATTATTCCACAGAGAATTTGAGGTAGCATATAGAAAATACATACTGTAATATAAGATAAAAATAAGCAAGTGAAGAAACTAGTATGAAGTTAGAGAGAAGAAAAATAGGAAAAAGAACAATGGAATAAATTAGCCAAAGAAGGGATTTTATAGTGTTTTTGAGATCTAGATGAACCAATTGATCAAGAAAGAGGTGCATGTTTTCCTGATACTAAGACTTCAGAAAGTTTTATCTCACGAGCCTTCATAAAGTGGAAATTGAATGCCCAGTTTGAGACAAGGATAAATATGCTGACAATCCTTTAAGCATGTTATTCTTGAAACACAACGTTTAAAATGAATTAGGCAGTAAAAAGTTTGAGGTCATAGTCTTCAACAAGACCCTGGAGAGCAGATATTTTTATGTTGCCAGTCATAGCGGTTCCGTATGCTTTGTCCATCAACCCAGAAGCAGATAGCATGGAAAAGTGGAAATTCTATGTGGTGGTTAAAAAATGTGTCTGCCATAATCATTATTTTACTTGTACCACAGTTGATGCCAAGAGGAAAACATTTGCTTTATGTTAACACCAAAAGAATCTTAAGGATTTTTAAATACTGGTTGAGTTAATTTTAACAAGATCAGTGAAGTGGATTGGTTGGTAAAGGAATTCAGATTTAATTTCCTTAAGATAAACATATAGTGAATAAATTTAATTTTATCCTAAACAATTAAGCACATGATTTCAAGGTTGAAGTTTATATAATAATAAATCATTGTAGCTAATGGGAGAGTTTCTTACAAACCACCCAACATTATAATGATAAGATGTAGAATAAGTATGGCTTGATATAGGTCCTTCATCCCGACTTAGTTGTCATATATTCTTAGTGTCTTCGTGATATCTGACATGTAAATATTTTTTGGCTTTAATTCTTATCTAAATAACAAACTATAATGGTTTTTTTCTCTGTTTTGTAGTGTTTTTCCCCTATTTCAGAGTTCTTAAGTAAAATGCTAATTATAATCTGTGGCCTCTAGTTTCAACTCTAATTTTAGCCAAGGCTGAATTTTAAAAATTTGAGACATAAATGTCTTTATCTTCTACATAGCTAATTTTCATAATTTATTATCCAAGAAAAAATGGCTAATCAAAACCTTAAAGTATGATAAGACAGAGCATAAGGACAACAGTTTTTGTCTATGGAACATACAGGTTTAAACAATACAGTAATCTGATGAATCTTCCAACTTAAAAGTAGTTGCAAAATGTAACTCTGTGTGACTGAGTTGACTGAAGAGCATAAGGTTTATATTTGTTAAATATAAATCAATTAAATGTTGGAAGACATTGCCACAATTGTGATTTGGATTTTCAAATAGTTATTAAACTATTCTTTCTATTACTAATTAGGGCCATTTGTCTGCCGAGGCAAAACCGTATTTTTCAAGTAGAGGGAAATGCTTATATTTTGTTCTGGGTAGCAATAGAACATGCATGGCATTCAGAGTAACTATCAGGTCATTATGATAAGAGTTTTAAAAAGAAGAAGTAAAGAAGACAGTACACATCCCTCTTTTACCCAGCTTGAATTGATCATTGGATATGTTAAGAAGCTGTTTCTGTTATTCTTTATCCTCAGAGTGGTTTTAAGGTTTATATGAGAATTGGTAGAAGGATTTCTATATTCAACTCACAAATTGGTTCTGTTTGCAAATTCAATTGCTAAGAAAAGATAACAGTTACAAATAATCTTATGCTGTCCCTTATCACTTTCTTCACATTATAATAGGTATAATGTTCAGAAGGGTGCCTAAAGTTTACCTATACCTCGTGTAGACTAGTGTTTTGAGCAGAAGAGGCCACAATGCTTGACAGTGACCCTATCCTACAGCTATATAGCTCTTGCAGGATTCCAATAAGCTCTCCTTTTCTTTGTCCCTTCAGGGCGAGAATGATACAGCTTCCCACTGTTGCTAATCTCAGGATACCTTGCTATCCCTTGTTGATTACCTTAACTCTGTCCTCATTTTTACATTTTATTTTATTTTATTTATTTATTTATTAGAGACAAGGTCTTACTATGTTGCCCAGGCTGGAGTGCAGTGGCTATTCACAGGCACAATCATACTGCACTGCGACCTTGAACTCCTGGCCTCAAAGGATTCACCCACCTCAGTCTCCTGAGTAGGTGGGACTACCGGCATGCACCACCATGCCTGACTCTCATTTTTATAAATAGTCCTTTCATTAGAATCTCTTTCTGTGCTATCTCTTTCTTCCCAGAATCCTGACTGATATAGGGATTAGAAGTAGTTTCAGAAAAGCGACCCTTGAAATGGCTTTCTGGGATGGCATTACTCACATATCTAATGGTTACCTGTATAAACTACCTATCAAGAAAAGTGAAACAATGGTATTCTGTAGTATCAGGTGGCATCACAACTACACATATACCCATCAGTAGTTGGCATGAGATGGAGTGTCAGTATAGGGTACAGCACTGGAAGATCAATCTCTAGCTGCTGTGATAGTGATGATTACTAAAATTGGCTGCTCTGACTGATTCCATGAGAATACATGAAGAAAAAGACAAATAGAGAGCCTTGAGTTCCAAACTTAAGGCACAACAAGAAAATCAGAAAGCTTCTTTGACAGCTTTGAAGATAAGACTGAGGACGAAGTCAGGGCTTGACTATAAAGGCTACAAACTTGCAATTGCCAATTAAATGTGATATCTAGTTCTGTTCTACTAAGGTAAGGGCACTGGTGGAGAAGGCCTGGGACCCTGTGACACAGGATGGGGGGCACTGAGCAGATATGAATGAGACTGAGAACTTTGAACAAGAGTTAGGTAGAATTTTGGTATAGCCCTGATGGAGAAGTACAAGGCCTGCTTTCGGAGGAGAGAGCTTATATACTGAAGAAGTTATAGGATCTTGCCAAATACTTACCTGGGATTCAGATTTGATGGGTAAACTTGAGCATCTGAAGGTCCTTCTAAGTGGGTTACTTGAAGCTTATTCTCAATATTAGCTTACAGTCTATATGCTGAGATGCCAGAATTTCCCTGACATACTATCGAGGAAGGAATCTCAGGTTTATGGAAATGTTGGATTTACTCAATTATGTGCATTCTGCTTAGTCACATTCTATCCATTCCAGCCCTAGGAAGGCCCATATAATTTACCTTTATCCAGACATTTGAATAAGAGGGCGTGGATATCTTTGAAAAATTCTTTGGTGGCTGTCCTTAATAGGTTGGAGATGATGATTGGGATCTATGATGTTAGTGGGAATATTGAGACCCTGATAGAGGCCAGGTGGCTTAACTGACAGAGACATGTTTAACACAATTACCATGATAACTCTCAGGAAGCATTGATAATCAGGGTGTTTTCAGTGCAAGCATATATCGTAGTATCCTCTAGATCTCTGAATCTCTAGAAATGAATAAAACCATCAGCCTACTTAAGTGCTTCTTGACATATGTAAGTGGAAAAATTCTAGGACCGATGGGCAGAAACCTAACTGAAGTCACTGTGATAGAGTACAGGATAATAGAAACAACACCCAATTCTTAGACTTAAGCCAGTTCACAAACCTAGAGTCCCTTAATTAAGGGGGAAGCCAGATTCCATTGAGGAAAGATCTTGCAGTGTAGCCAGGTATAAACAGTGAGTCTTTCCTGAGGCCATTTCTAGAGGTTCCTGTGGCCTTTTACCAGGGTGATGGTGAGCTGAGGAATGGGAGTTTCTCACACCTTCTAGAGGTTATTAGATGTTAGCCCTGAACACTAATCCCTACAGTTTCAAAATACCACTAGAATTCCAGTGATCAGAGTACAGATTTAAGAAAGTCAAGTGTACTCTTGATTTAGGTCCATTTCATAATGGGTATAGAGGGAGTAAATGTTGCAAACACATATTCGGTTGCCCACCACCCAAGAACCCAATGTAAGAGGCAAGTGTTGGTGAAGGAAAGGTGGTTTGTTCAAGTGCTGGCAGCCTGAGGAAATGACGGCCTATTGTCAAAGACCATCTATCTCCTCTGCTTACTGAACAACATATAAAGGGAAGGGGTAAAAAGGGTAGATAGCAGAAAGCAAGCTTTGTGTAAGTCATCATGACTTGCTCGATGGTTATCAGCAAACAATAGGTGGATCTTGTCATCAGCAGTCTGCCGTTGGCCTGTTCCAGAGTCTTGATGTGTTTTTCCTCAAGGTCATTTTCTAATCTTGTGCCCTGCAGCTGTGTATACAGACAATAGGTTAATTCTAAGCTTTTAAGACAAAACAAGCTAAAAGCATACTGGAAGCAAAATGGCTTCTCTTAGCTAGCCTAGTGTTATAGTCTGAATGGCCCTTGGGGTGCAATTACATAAAGATCCATTTTAGGGTTACTTTTTCCAGTCCCAAATGTATATGCGAATACATATACTGAGTAGCAGAATCCCTATGTTAGGTTTCTGGGGAATACGGGCTGTTATGATTGGTAGGGTCAAGTGTAACCTCCCTAGTTAACATCTCCCCCATGCCAAAGAAGAAAGCCAAAATTAAACTTTGGCACTAAGGAAATTACTGAGATTAGTGCCACCATTAGCAATCTGAAAGATGCTTTTTATTTAATCAAGTCCCATTGATTTATTTTTGTTGTTGCTGTAATTGCCTTTGGGGTCTTAGTTATAAATTCTTTGCCTAGGCTGATATCTAAAAGAGTTTTTCTTACATTGTCTTCTAGAATTTTTATGGTTTTGTGTCTTACTTTTAAGTCTTTTATCCATCTTGAATTAATTTTTGTAAGTGGTGAGACATAGGGGTCCTGTTTCATTCTTCTGCATGTGGCTATTCAATTTTCCCAGCACCATTTATTGAATAGGGCTTCTTTTCCCCAGTGTATATTGTTGTCTGCTTTGTCAAAGATCAGTTGGTTGTAGATAGATGGTTTTATATCTGGGTTCTCTGTTCTGTTCCGTTGGTCTATGTCTCTATTTTTGTACCAATACCATGCTGTTTTGGTAACTGTAGCCTTGTAATGTAGTTTGAAGTCTGGTAATGTGATGCTTCTAGATTTGTTCTTTTTGCTTAACGATTGCTTTAGCTATTCAGGCTCTTTTCTGGTTCCATATGAAGTGTAGAATTATTTTTTCAAGACCTGTGAAATATGATGTTGGTATTTTGATGGGGATTGCATGGAATTTGTAAATCACTTTGGGCAATATGGGCATTTTAACAATGTTAATTCTACTCATCCATGAGCATGGTATATTTTTCCATTTGTTTGTGTCATCTGCGATTTCTTTCCTCAGTGTTTTGTAGTTCTTGTAACAATCTTTCACCTCCTTGGTTAAGTATATTCCTAAGTATTTTATTTTCTTTGTGGCTATTGTAAATGCTATTGAGTCTTTGATTTGACTCTCAGCTTGACTGTTATTGGTATATAGAAATGATACTGATTTGTGTACATTGATTTTATAATGTAAGACTTTGTTGAATTTAAATTAAAAAGCTTCTTTGCAGGAAAGGAAATAATCAACAGAGCAAATAGACAACCTACAGAATGGGAGAAAATGTTCACAAATTATACATCCAATTAAGGGCTAATATCCAGAATTTACAAAGAACAAGCAAATCAGCAAGAAAAAAAATCAAACAAGCCCATCAAAAAGTGGGTAAAAGACATGAACAGAAGCTTTTAAAAATAAGATAGACAAATGGCCAACAAACATATGAAAAAATGCTCAACGTCACTAATCCCCAGGGAAATGCAAATTAAAACCACAATGAGATATCACCTTACCCCTGTCGGAATGGCTTTTATTAAAAATTTCCAAAACAATAGATGGTGGCATGGATGCAGAAAGAAAGTAATGCTTATACACTGTTGGTGGGACTGCAAATTAGTACAACCTCTTTGGAAAACAGCATGGAGATTTCTCAAAGAATTAAAAGTAGACTTATCATTGAATCCAGCAATCCCACTACTGGGTATCTACCCAAAGGAAAAGAAGTCATTTTACCAAAAAGACGCCTGCACTTGAATGTTTATTTCAGCACAATTCAAAATAGCAAAGATGTGGAATCAACCCAAATGTCCATCAGTTCATGAGTGGATTAACAAAATGTAGTATACCATGTAGTACATATACTATGGAGTACTACTCAGCCATGAAAAGGAATGAATTAGTGTCTTTTGCAGCAATTTGGATGGAACTAGAGACCATTATCCTAAGTGAAGTATCTCAAGAGTGGAAAAACGAACACTAAATGTACTTTCCAATAATTTGGAACTAATTGATGGGCACACGTGGGCACAAAAAGAAATAAAAATTGTTGGAAATCAAGAAGAGGGTAGGAAGGAGAAGAGGAGGGCTAAAAGCCTACCTGATAGGTACAATGAAAAATATTCAGGTGATGGGAGCACTTATAGCCCTGACTAAAGCATTATAAAATCTATCCATGTAACAAAAACATTCGTACCCTCTTAATAATTTGAAATTTAAAAAATTTTTAAAAAATAAAAGAAAAGGAGAAAGGGGAAATACTCAAGAAGACCGAACAGGTCTTGGTAACATCTCTCCCCCATACAAAGTACAGTCACACCTCTCCAAGAGCCCTAAGTCTCTTATCATCATGGCACTAACACAGTGCAAGATCTCACCATATCAATTAGGTGTAAGTATGGATGAGGCTCCTTGGGAACAGTTCCTGTGTTCAACTCCTTTACTAGCATTCTGAAAAACTGTGAACTAAAGAGACAAGTGACGTGCTTGACATACACCCAACATACAATGGTAGGACAGGCAGAGGATAACCGTCATAAACCCTACTGCTCAGAAAGACTTCTGCTATCTGAGATTTCTTCCTTTTCAATAAAATGTAGCCCATGTTTGCAAAAAAAAAAAAAAATATGAAAGATATAAGTCTTTCCCTTTTAATTCATCTGTTTGACTCATCCAATAGCCAAATTAGTTTTGGAGAATGTCTATGGATTATTAAAAATTTACTCAAATGTCGATGCTGTAAAAATAAGTAATTCGAAATCTAAGCTGTTAGAACTTTAAAATACTTTGAGCATTAAGGGAATATGATTATGGGATCCCAGTCACAGTCAGGTAGCTGTAACCTTTGTTTCTCTGATTATAGATTAGCCATTTTCCTTATGTACATTGTTTTGCAAAATGTTGTAAATGACTAAACGGTGCCAGGGAAGGCCCCTTCCCTCTTAACTGTTGATCTTCATTATGAATTAACTTCCTTCTTTCACTCACAAGTACTTCATGGCTATCATCACATTGTCTACAATGGAAAGTTAAATACACTCTTTTAAATTGGAAAGATAATGAAAACAAACTGTGTGCAAAAAGAAGCAAACTGTAACTAATTAAATTGTTGTAACTCATAAGCCAGCCTTGTGTAGAAAAATGTTGTAATCCTACTAAATTTCTTTGTGTTATATAAAATCAAGACCTTAACTTTTAACTTCAGAGTACTGACCCCATGTTTCTGAAGTCTTCGTTTCCTGGATGGCTATTCCCAGCTTTTCACTTGAATAAACTCTTTAAAACTGGATTCTAATCTTTTCAATTATTTCAAGTTGACAGTGCCAATCACAGTTGTAGTTCCACATGTGGGGTTTTTACTAGAGCAAATCAGCACAGCTTTTGGCACCTACAATGTAACTATTGACTTGAAACACAGAATGTAGCTTTCTTTTCAATTCCTATCAGCAAAAATAATATGCAGTTTGCCTTCACATGACTGTGACAGAACTGTCATTGTCTTACTTCGAGGCTATTTAACACTTCTGTTTTATGATAGAGTGTCATTCCAGAGGGACCTTTGTTAATTGACATCCAGTAGAACATCATGATCATCTATTATCTTGATGACATTTTACAAATTGGACCTAGTGAGCAGGAAGTAGCAACCACCATAGATACTTTAAAAAGATCCTTAAAACCAGAGGATGAGAGATAAACCCAGTTCAGGGACCTGTCACATTAGTGAAATTTCCAACAACCCAGTGGAGTTCTGGTGCTCCATCTTGCATCATCGACCTCACAGAAAGGTGCACATTGTGTGGTTGGCCTGTTTGGATTTTGAAGACAATGTACTGCATTTGCTGCTTTTCAACCCATTTACCATGTAACCTATAAGACTGCCATTTTTTCATGAGACTTAGAACAACATAATGCCCTACTGAAGGTCCAGACTACGGCACAAGCCGCCCTGACACTTAGGCTTTAGGACTCCGCAGACCCAATGGTAAATAAGGATACTGTATGGAGTCTCTTTTAAGCCCAGTAGGAGAATCCCAATGCAAATCCTTAGGGTCTGGGGATAAGAACACGCCCTCATCCGCTGACAGTTATTCTCCATTTGAAAGGCAACGCTTGGCTTGCTACCAGGACGTGATAGAAACTAAACACTTGACTATGGGATACTAAGTGACTATGTGATGTGAACTGCTCTTTAGGAACTGGTTGTTTTCGAATTTACTGAATCATAAATTGGACATGGGCAGCAGAATTCCATCATCAAATGGAAAGGTATATATTGGGGTGGCCTGAAATGATCTGGAAGGCACAAGTAAATTATGTGAACAAACTTCCATTTTACCTGCCCTTACTTCTTTGCCTCTTTTTTTCAACCCATATCCATGAGCTCATGGCCATTTAGCAGAGGAATAAAAAGTTTGGACCTGGTTTATTAGTCATCTGCATGATATTCTAGCACCAACTTGAAGGAGACAGCCACTGAATTATGGCCTCACACCGTAATGAGGTGGTCTTGACAGATAGGAAGAGAAATACTTCCAGTGGGCATAACTTTGAATAGTACATTTGATTACCCTCTTTGTTAAGAAGAAGAGTTGGCCTGGGTTATGAATCTGTACTGATTTATGCACAGTAGCTAATAGGTTGGTCAATGACCTGGAAACAAAAAGATTTGAGATAAGGAAGTCAGTGGGAGAGGTATTATGGATGGATTCTTAAAATGCTCAGAATGTGAAAATGTCTGTGAACCACATTACTGCCCACTGGAAGGCATCCACCCCAATAGCCAGTTATATGAGATGATCTGTCCTATAGATGTCAGTCAGCCTCTTTGTGGCAATAGGAATGTAGGATAAGAGTAGACTCATCAATGTGGACTTCTACTTGCCAAGGATAATTCAGTTACTGCCATTGTGGAGTGTTTAACCTGCTTATAGCAGAAGCCATTACAGAGACCCCGGTATGATACTATTCCCTAGACAAATCAATCAACCATCTGGTAGCAGTTTAATTATGCTAGATCCCTTCCATTATGGAGGGAAGAGTGATTTGTTCTCATGGGAATAGACACATATTCTTATAATAGGTTTATCTTCCCTACCTGGAAAGCTACTAGTACCACAATTTATGGGTTTATAGAATGTCTTTTTTCATCACCATGTATCACAAACAACATTATCTTTAAGCAAGATACTAATTTTACTGTGGGGGAAGTGTGGCAACAGAGTCATGCCCATGGAATTAACTGATCTTACCTCAAACCCATCACTCAGAAGCACCTAGTTTGATAAGATGGAGGAAAGGTCTGCTAAAGGAGGAGCCACTAATATGTTGCCATCTACTCCATATTCAAAATGCATGAGCCTGGGAACCAAGGGATAGAGGTAGGAGTTGCTCTTCGATTATTCCTAATAATTCTCTTGAAGAATTCTTGTCTCTACAACATCTGACTTGGTGGGTTTAATGGCCCTAGTGCCCAAGGGACAGATACTTCCCCCAGATAACACAGTCACAGTTCTATTAAATAGGAAGCCAAAACCACCACCTTGCCATTTTGGGGTCTTTAGACCACTGAATCAACAGTTAGAGAGGATGTCATTGTACTGGTTGGGGTGATTGATTCTAATTACCATGGGGAAATTGGTTGTTGCTCCACAAGGGAGCAAGGAGGACTATATCTGGAACTCCAGGTATGCACTAAGGTGCCTCTTAGTATTCACATGTCTTATATTACCAGACAATGGGAAACTGCAGCAATCCATAAAGACAAGACCACCAAGGACTTGGAGCCTATGGAAGTAAAGTTTTGGTCACCCCACCAGATGAAGTATTAGTAGAGGGTAATGGAAAAATGGAAGCTATGGTTATCACCTTGGGCCCAATAACCATCCTCCCTCCTCTTTCCTTATTATCAGAACCATAATTTTGTTGACATTTTCCAAGGGACCATGTTTATCAAGGGGAGACCAAGACATTCCCCCATCTTTGAGGATAAATCTTGTTTGATCTAGCTCTAGCCTCATTCCTCTTGTTAAAGGAATGGTTTAGGCTTGGATAATTCTGGACACAAGAGATAAAGTCTGCTGGAGTGCTTCTAGGAAGGTTTTGCTTGCTGTTAACAAGGTACACAGGACACAGACATGCCTTTTTCTGTCTCTAGGCGTGAGTACCTGCCTCTGATGACTGGAATAGCAAATGCTGTTAGGAACTGTGACAGGAGCCAACATTAGAAAATAAGCCAACACACTGAGGATGGTAGAGTGCAACCTTGGTCCTTGTTGCAAAGTCTTCTGGTTATTTTCCAAGGTCCATTTCCCTTTTTTCTTAGTATTAGACCCCTAAATTTTAGTTGCATACATGGTATATTTATCAACAAGGTGAGACACGGTAGGTCAATGCTATTTGAGTAGAGATAATATGTGCACCTTCTGAGTTGCACCCTTATAGAAAATGGATATATTCACTTCTTTCCTTTCTCCCCTTCTATATGGCTAGAATGAAAACGTGAATGCTCAAGCTAGAGCAGCCATCTTGGATCATATGATGGAAGCCCCAAGCGAAGGATAGAAGAAGGTATAAAAGCCTGGGAAGCCACTGTATTAGCTCTGGATGGCTTATGCTCAGATTATTTCATGAAAGAGAGAGATAAACGTTTGTCTTATTTAAGCCACTGAAATTTTTTTATAGCAGCCAAAGTTATATCCTAATGAATATAGCCCATGATGATGTTGAGTTGATAAATTAGCCACCATAGAACCAATCTATCTTTAAACAAATTGTTATGTGAGAGTAAATCTCCTCTTTTGTTAAGCCATTTTGAGTTATAGCCAAATGCATTCTAATTGACATGAATACTTTTTCAAAATTGCTAGTTATAAAGGGAAGGAGCAAATTGGTGCTCCAACTCTCTCAACTTCTCAACTATTAAGAAACTTCTGGTTGAGGCAGCCCTTTACTTATGATGGCAGAAAGCAAGCATGGTGAAGGAACCAATGGAAGAAAAATAACTGGGGGGGGTGGGAATAATTTACAGAGTGACATCCCAAATAAGGCAGAAAAAGAGAGGATCTAGAGTATTAAAGTACAAATGGAGGAATAACTGTTTTTCTTTTTCTTTCTTATTTAAAATAAACTTGACCTTTGACTTTTTAAAAACATCTTTATTGAGATATAATTCACATACCATACAATTCACCAATTTAAATTGTACAATTCAGTGGTTTTTAGTATATTCACAGAGTTGTGTAGAGTTGATTTCACAATCAATTTTTAAAATTTTTCATTGCCTCAAAAAGAAACCTCATACTCACTAGCAGTCACTCTCCAATTTCCTTCCTTCGAGTCCTAAACAATAATTAATCTACTTTATGTCTCTGTAAATTTGCCTATTCTGAAAATTTCATATAAATGGAATCATACAATATGTGGTCTTTGTGGCTGGCTTCTTTCACTTACCATAATGTTTTCAAGATCTAGCCATGTTGTAGCATGTTATCAGTAGTTCATTCCTTTTT
>NW_012154507.1:7243363-7246765 GCF_000956105.1 Propithecus coquereli | reverse complement strand
CGCCTCGGCCTTCCAAAGAGTTAGGATTACAGGCGTGAGCCACCGCGCCCGGCCTGTCTTCATTTTTTGCAGAGCTTATGCATTAAGTTGAACTTATTTTTGGTAGAGACGGGGTCTCGCTCTTGCTCAGGCTGGTCTCGAACTCCTGAGCTCAAACAATCCGCCCGCCTCGGCCTTCCAGAGAGCTAAGATTACAGGCATGAGCTCATTCCTTTTTAAAACCAAATAATATTCCATTATATAAATACACTACATTTTGTTTATCTAGTCATTATTTATTTGGATTATTTCCACCTTTTGGTTATTATGAATAATGCTGTTATGAATATTCCTACACAAGTTTTTGTGTGGACATATGTTGTAATTCCTTCCTTCCTTCCTTCCTTTTTTTAAAGAGACAAGGTCTTACTTTGTTGCCCAGGCTGGAGTGCAGTGGTGCAATTACAGCTCATTGTAACCTCGAACTCCTGGGCTCAAGTAATCTTCCTGCCTCAGCCTCCTGAGTAGCTAGGACTACAGTGATGCATTACCAAGCTCAGCTAATTTTTTTTAAAAAAATTATTTGTAGAGATGGAGTCTCACTGTGTCACCCAGGCTGGTTTTGCACTCCTGGCCCCAAGCGATCCTCCCATCTTGGCCTCCCAAAGTACTGGGATTACAGGTGTGAGCCACCATGGCTGGCTTCATGTTATAATTTCACTGGCATATATATCTAGGAGTGGAATTGTTAAGTCATATGGTAACTATTTTTAACTTTTTGAGGAATTGCTAGATTGTTTTTCAAAGTGGATGCATAATTTTACGTTTTCACTAGCAGTGTATGAAGGTATCAATTCCTCTACGTCCTCACCAACGCTTGTTGTCTTTTTGATCGTCCTAGTAGGCATGAAGTGGTATCTCATTGTGGTTTTGATTTGCATTTCTCTAATGACTAAACATGTTGCATCTTTTCATGTGCTTATTGGCCATTGGTATGTATTCTTTGGAGAAATATCTATTTAGATCTTTTGACCATTTTTAAAAGTTAGGTTATTCATAATTTGATTGTATCATTCTGATACCTCAGATTTCAGTTCAATACCTCAGGGTTCATTCTATCCTTCCCTCTTTCCTCCTTTTCATATTGTAACTTAATCGCCAACAGTGAGAAAGCTGGCTCTAATTATGTGCCATATTTTACATGGTGCATAATGTTCAGTTCTAGTGCACACATCAAAGTAATTTTAGAATTGCTAACCCATATATGCTGGAAGAAAAAAATTATGAACTAGAGTACAATACTTGCATATAGTTCTTTTTGTCTTTAGTCTTGTAGCACACAGTCAAGATACTGTTTTCTAAAGTTCCTTAGGTTAGTTCGTTTCTTCCTATACCCTTCAGTACCTTATGTTATTCACCTGCAGTGCAGTTAGATTCACTTTTGTAAAACTGTAATTCCATTTTTAGCTGTCCCATATCTGGTTAATTTACATTGTTTACCTATTTTGGAGAATGTGAAACATTACCATGGTTCTAAGAGTCAGAGTTATACAAAAAGGTTACACTTAGAGTAAGTATCAGTCCCCCTGATTCCTGCTACCTTATTCCCATTCTCCCATTGTTTCCACCCTATGCCCACCCATCTCCTGTAGGTAACTAGTCTTATTGGTTTCTGGTTTATTCTTGCTGTATTAATTTTGCACGGATAAACAGTTACATTTTTATATCTTTTTTTACACAAAGGGTACACTATTTGCACCTCATCCCCATTTAACAGTGTATTCTAGAAATCACTGTATCAGTTTAGGAAGATCTTTTGTACTCTTTTTTGCAACTACATAATGTTTCATTGTACAGATGTATTATACTGTATTCAACTGTTCTTCTGTATATGAGCATTCAGGTTGTTTCCGGTATTTTACAATTACAAAAAAAAACTAGCAATAAACAACCCTATATATTTGTATTTTTATACTGTTTAAAGTATTTCTTCAGAGTAGACTAAACTCATGATTTTAAAAAAATATGTGTTTTAGCAATGTCCACTGAATGAATCTAGAAAAAGCGACACTACCACCAGCAGTGACCACAACTAGCACCCAGATCTTGGTTTCTATTGTAAATACCTTCTCTCATTAAAAGAAGCTAGAACTTCTTGGAGGAATGACTAATTTTAGTTCTCAGGCAAGGAACATACAAGGGAAACCTGAAACATTTCCTTGTGCTAGAAAACAAAGAAATGCTTAAATAGAGACATGTTAAAAAGAACACAGGAGTGATTCAAAGGGGCTCTCATTAGCCATATTTAGGTCAATTTGAGCATTAAAAAGAATAAGGATGGTAATGGATAATAACATTTTTTTTTTCAGATTCCATGACTTCATAGTGGTGCTCAGCAAACAAAGGTGGGAGAGGGAATGCCAGCTACTAAGTGTAAAATGTAAAGGAGATACTATAATTAATTTAAAATCCCCATTTACAAATTACTAATGTAAAATTGATTCCGACAAAGATATCAACAGATGCTAAAATCATTGGATGAAAAGTTCTTGGCCAATAGTACAAAAATATATATACAGTTATTTACTGAAACTTTTTAAAAATAATTCACATAGAACACCCTTCTTTTTGTCTATGAATTTGGTTCATAGGTATAGGGGTGAGATAATTTCTTTCTCATGTTTCATTAGCATTTGGGGAATGTAACTCTATCGAACACAGCCCCCCTTCAAACCGTAATGTAAACTTGGTTTACAGTGTTCACAACTCTGAGGTCACTAGAGCCACTAACTAAAATATGGAATGCAGAAGATTTGGCAGTAGTGGGTGAAAGGTTTGGTTTCAGACATGTTGATTTTGAAGTGTCAGTGGGAAAGCTAAGTGGGGATAACCTCAGGCAGTTAGTTATAAACTCAGTTCTGGTAGGGTAATTCTCTGTCCTTAAGAGAGCATAAGACTGGAAGTATGGATTGGGAATCATCAGCATGGAGGGCCTGTCTGAAGCCATCCCAGTCAGTTACACGGAGAGAGTGTAGCACGGGGAGTTGCTTAGATGGGAAATAAGTAGAGACCATGGATCTGGTAATTAAGATGCTAGCAGTGATCTCCTAATAACCAACAACCAAATGCAAGAGAAAACTCTGAGGAGGTGAGGTATGGATGATGGTATCTTAAAGTAGGGTAGCATGAAGGGACAGTGTTTCTAAGATACTGAAAACTAAGTTTTTAGGCAGAGAGGAAGAATATTTTTTTAAAGTTTTTTTTTTTTTTTTGTTTTGAGACAGAGTCTCACTGTGTTGCCCAGGCTAGAGTGCCATGACATCAGCCTAGGGGGAAATAGCTAGTGAGAAGTGCTTTGATTCATTGTGTAAAAATATCCAAACATCGAGAGATTCCAAATTTCAAAACAAAATATTTTTTTAA
>NW_012154507.1:7238857-7243313 GCF_000956105.1 Propithecus coquereli | reverse complement strand
TTTTTTTTGCCTTGCTTTTTGTTCAAAATTGTCTGCAACCTCTATGGCTGCCAAGGCCCATCCCAGGCTATGTAGTATGATTTTACTTCAAATATTTGCTATTGGATAACTCCAGACTTTATCTCTGCAAATCTAGTGGGAAATTTCACCTATTAGACATTGAATTACAGATTATGATGAATCTTCAGCTTTCATTTATCTTGCTCTTCTTGATACAAATTTTGCTATCCTAATTTTAAGACAGACCTGCTCAGCATACATATACAAAAATACATAATACCTTCTTTACTAGCATGACCTTGCTTTTAAAATGGAAAAAAAAAATTGGTGCTTGGTAGATAAATGCAGATGATTTTAACTACGTTGGCTATACAAATGTTGTCAGCCTGTTTGTACAAATGCGTAACCGTTCTAGGAAACGGGTATTTGAACCTCAAGAATAATGCAGTATATTGTGTGTATTTCTGTGACTAGATAAAGCTGTTAAATTCTTTGAGAGAGTGTGTGCGGGGGGCGGGGGCGGTGCTGTTTATTTGTATGTGTTTTCCATCGAAAATGTTGCAGTACATCGTCTGTCACTGTCTTGACGCTCTGGGAGTGGGCTGAGGTAGGGAGGGTGTGACGCTGGTATTTGTGTGAACTCGAGCTTGTGATGCTGAGCTTGGTTCATCCACTTCCTCCTCCCTTTTCCTCCCCGCTCCTTCCCACCAGCGCCACAGCAACATCCTCAGAGTCTGAGCGAACTGCGCCCAGCGCGGGCACAGAGCCTCCCACCGCCAGCAATCTGCGGCCCGGGAGAAGACAGCGAGCGCAGTGACAGCGCCTCACCGCCACCAGTCCCCGGACCACCATGGCCAAGAACCGCAGGGACAGAAACAGTTGGGGTGAGTAGCAAATGGTAACTTGTGCAGCCCGCACGGGGTCTGGCCCTCAGGTCTCTGCTTCTGCAGACAAGGAGAGCCGAGGGCCGCGCGGTGCCTGCGTCCACGGCTGGGAGATGGGCCGCTGCCGAGCGGCTCCCTGCTGGGCCGGAGGAACCATGACCCAGCGGTACCCACGTCACCGAATCGCGCTGTCGGGGCGAGGGCTGCAGCTTCGCTCAGGCCGGGCCTTCGGCTCCTTCTCCCCCATCCCCCGCCCGCCTCCTCCCAGCATTTGGACAGCACCCACTGGGCGCCTCCGGGGACTCGTGGGTTCCGCCTTAGCGTTCGCTTGGAAGGACGGCGGTGAGGGCGGGCAGGGGGCTGTTGTTACCCGGTCGAGAGGGGCGAGGGGTCGGTGATCTAGAACAGGCGCAACCCCCAACCTTCCCCGGGAGCTGCGAGCTCGCCGGCAGTGCAGGGCGCCGGCTCCCGGCGGGCGGGCGGCGCGGCGGAACAATGAGGCAGAGCGCGCGGGGTCCCGGACCGAGCGCTGCAGACCCGAGCAACCAGGAGAAGGGGCACCCTCTTGGGAATCCCCGAGCGCTTAATTTGGGGGTTGGGTGAGGGAATTTGGGAAGAAGGAGAGCAAAGTTGTGTTTTCCAGCCTTCTGCCCCACCCCGACTTGGTACCCCGTTCAGCCCAGCCCCAAGGGTGGCTTTGTTCCTTGATTTTACCTTTTAGAGATATTGGGCTCATGATTCAGCACCAGGCCGAGGGGAGGGGAAAAGAGAGGCTAGGCCCCGTGGGTTCACGCCGCGAGTGGGTGGGCGGCGCTCACGCAGGCGGAGAAGAGCGAACGCAGTGATGCGGGAGAAATCGCGACCCCGCCCGCTCTGCTGCTCCAGACCTGGTTCTGGACGGCTGGTGTGGGCAGATTGGGCGTCTTTTCTCCACGGGCATGTGATTTCTTGCAGTCACAGTGCTAAACTCACCAGCATCTTAGGAAGGAAGGCCTTCTAAGGCATTTTATTATCTGAACCAGAGCGGGTCCCAAGCCGCTGTAGCTTTGTGGGTAGAGAAATATTTTGTTAATTAGCTTTGAATTATTATTATTTGGAAAGTTCACACCCACTAGGAGTCCAGAGCTGCTTGATTCTGTTCCATATCTCAATGAGATCTCTTCTGTAACTGTCTATCTGACCAAGAGGCATAAAGGTAAATTTTAATTGGTTGTCTCAGTTTACTTTTATCGAAAGACTGTATATCTCCTTGCCTCTGATTGTTCTGAGGGTCACAGGATCAACTTGACCTCCAGTAGGCAAGGTTTACATCTGAGACACTAGCCAAGGTTTGTGGAAAGTTGGAACAGGTAGGTCTGTCAGTTGACTGAGTTTAAGAGAAAGTGGTTCCATTTTCTGAGATCATCAAACCCCAATTTTAGTAGATATGACTATTGCAATAACACCATTTTCTTAGCTTCTTCTGAAATCTGAGTGAGCATTTTCAGAGTTTCCCCTTCCCACCTTTTCCTTTGGCCTCTAGAATACGAATTTCTTGAACAGTTAAGGTGAATATATTCAAGTTAGATTTGGTCTTAATCTGCATGGATTGTTGACTCCACTGTGTTAAGAGAGGCATGTGAAAATTTATTGTGAAGATTAAATTTTTCTTCATGAAAGCTTTAGATCATTATTGTTTGGTACTTCCTTTGGTTACAGACTTCTTATGTAGTAGAGATATTTTCTCTTGGGAATGTGGTCCTCACATGGGATTTACATAAAAATTACCTCAGGACCTTATCGAAAATGCAAACTCACACATCTTCCAGCCAGAGCTTTGGAATCAATAGATATGAAATAGGGCCTAGGAATCTGCCTTTTAACTAGCATTTTAGGTAATTGAGAAGCATCTCAATCTCAGATGTTACTTTGAGAAACACTACCTTAGATTATTTATGTTTGATAAACACATATTCCAGATAGTTTACCCAGTAGTTATCAGGAAAGTTTCAACTCAAGAGATGGATCAGGAAAACAAATACTGGAGTCACCATAGTGTTCACTGGAAATTTTTACAGAAAGTGATAGTGGAATTGCGGAGTGTTATCTTGATGTTGTACAGAAATGCTTTGCTTTAGATTTTTCTTTGCTGTAAAGTATATATGACATAAATGACAGAAAATATAGCATTTGTAGTAGGAGATAGAGGTTTTGGCAAAGATGTTAGCCACATCTGTCTTGATTTCATTTTGTTACCAGCACCTAGTAGGATGCAAAACACATAGGTGTTTAAAAATAACAATCGTCATTGAGCTAATGCCATATAAGGTAGGTACTATAATCCTCATTTTACATATTAAAAGGTAGAGCTAGTAAATGATAGAGCCAGGAATCTAGCTCTGGCAGTTTGACTTTGAATTCTTTCCTCTTTACCACTATTCCACACTGCCTCTTTGTTGAATGGATAATATCCTCTGCATTGTATAGAGCAACGGTTTTCAAGGCACATTTGTCTGCATTACTACATTTGGTCTTCAGCCTTTTAACTAATTATATGTGTTAGGACATATTATTCCCTGTTTTGCAGATGAAAAAACTAAGTCTTGGGTAGGTTAAATAACTTGGCGAAAATCATGTATTTGGTAAATTAGAGATTTGAGATTAGAACTTAGGGTTTTTCCTAATTTATTTTCTATAACATGATGTCATGGAAGGTTTTTATAAGAGAAAGGGGTGGGGTGTGAGCATAATAGAGAAAACAGACCCTTGTAGAAACCAGAGGTCTCTGATGAGAAAAAAACTGTAGTGATAGCTTAAAAAAGAAGATGGTAAACTGACCTTATTGTCTAGCTAAATAAATATTTTTCAGGCAAGTTGGAAAGAAAATGGCAGGAGATCAAGGTAGACAATCTAGAATTGGAAAATATAATGATTTTTAAGAAAAGAGAAAGAAAGATATTTGCAAAATCAGTATGAGAGCTAAAATTCAGATAATAACCCTGTAGGACCATATAACAGGTATTATTTTTTATTCTAGAAGCCAGAGACCTGTTAAGTTTTGCAGGAGCCATGGAAGCTAGAAAGCAAAAAAGCATCTCTGCTGAATCAGAGCTGGGGGTGGTGTCTGAGGATCATACCCAGAGATACAACTAGGAAGCAGGTCTGTGAGTAGAACTGAGAATCCCACCACCTGTTCCTAAATCTTCACTTAAGATGTTTGAATAAATTTAAGCATTTAATAGTCAACTCCTCATAGGTAGGCATTATTATTCTTATTTTAATGTTTAAGGAATCTGAGATTCAGAGAGCATAAGTAAATCGCCAGAGGTACCATAATGTGTAAGTTATAGATCTAGGATTTCAGTTCAGGGTAGTTTGCTTCCACAGTCCATGTGATGAAGGCAAAGAACTAGAATAGTATGTCCTAAAGTGCCACAACAAGCCTATCTAGGATTAAGCTGGTGTAAGAAATCAATGCTCTATAAACTTGATCACCTTGGACTAGAAATGCAGGCAAAGAATGTGCTAGTGTGGAAAATAAAGGGGACAGATGAGTATCAGAAACAGTAGCCCAGAAAGCAGTCTTTCAGTTC
>NW_012154507.1:7235843-7238807 GCF_000956105.1 Propithecus coquereli | reverse complement strand
AGGATGCAAAACACATAGGTGTTTAACAATAACAATCGTCATTGAGCTAATGCCATATAAGGTAGGTACTATAATCCTCATTTTACATATTAAAAGGTAGAGCTAGTAAACGCTCTGGGGGTGGGCTGAGGTAGGGAGGGTGTGACGCTGGTATTTGTGTGAACTCGAGCTTGTGATGCTGAGCTTGGTTCATCCACTTCCTCCTCCCTTTTCCTCCCCGCTCCTTCCCACCAGCGCCACAGCAACATCCTCAGAGTCTGAGCGAACTGCGCCCAGCGCGGGCACAGAGCCTCCCACCGCCAGCAATCTGCGGCCCGGGAGAAGACAGCGAGCGCAGTGACAGCGCCTCACCGCCACCAGTCCCCGGACCACCATGGCCAAGAACCGCAGGGACAGAAACAGTTGGGGTGAGTAGCAAATGGTAACTTGTGCAGCCCGCACGGGGTCTGGCCCTCAGGTCTCTGCTTCTGCAGACAAGGAGAGCCGAGGGCCGCGCGGTGCCTGCGTCCACGGCTGGGAGATGGGCCGCTGCCGAGCGGCTCCCTGCTGGGCCGGAGGAACCATGACCCAGCGGTACCCACGTCACCGAATCGCGCTGTCGGGGCGAGGGCTGCAGCTTCGCTCAGGCCGGGCCTTCGGCTCCTTCTCCCCCATCCCCCGCCCGCCTCCTCCCAGCATTTGGACAGCACCCACTGGGCGCCTCCGGGGACTCGTGGGTTCCGCCTTAGCGTTCGCTTGGAAGGACGGCGGTGAGGGCGGGCAGGGGGCTGTTGTTACCCGGTCGAGAGGGGCGAGGGGTCGGTGATCTAGAACAGGCGCAACCCCCAACCTTCCCCGGGAGCTGCGAGCTCGCCGGCAGTGCAGGGCGCCGGCTCCCGGCGGGCGGGCGGCGCGGCGGAACAATGAGGCAGAGCGCGCGGGGTCCCGGACCGAGCGCTGCAGACCCGAGCAACCAGGAGAAGGGGCACCCTCTTGGGAATCCCCGAGCGCTTAATTTGGGGGTTGGGTGAGGGAATTTGGGAAGAAGGAGAGCAAAGTTGTGTTTTCCAGCCTTCTGCCCCACCCCGACTTGGTACCCCGTTCAGCCCAGCCCCAAGGGTGGCTTTGTTCCTTGATTTTACCTTTTAGAGATATTGGGCTCATGATTCAGCACCAGGCCGAGGGGAGGGGAAAAGAGAGGCTAGGCCCCGTGGGTTCACGCCGCGAGTGGGTGGGCGGCGCTCACGCAGGCGGAGAAGAGCGAACGCAGTGATGCGGGAGAAATCGCGACCCCGCCCGCTCTGCTGCTCCAGACCTGGTTCTGGACGGCTGGTGTGGGCAGATTGGGCGTCTTTTCTCCACGGGCATGTGATTTCTTGCAGTCACAGTGCTAAACTCACCAGCATCTTAGGAAGGAAGGCCTTCTAAGGCATTTTATTATCTGAACCAGAGCGGGTCCCAAGCCGCTGTAGCTTTGTGGGTAGAGAAATATTTTGTTAATTAGCTTTGAATTATTATTATTTGGAAAGTTCACACCCACTAGGAGTCCAGAGCTGCTTAATTCTGTTCCATATCTCAATGAGATCTCTTCTGTAACTGTCTATCTGACCAAGAGGCATAAAGGTAAATTTTAATTGGTTGTCTCAGTTTACTTTTATCGAAAGACTGTATATCTCCTTGCCTCTGATTGTTCTGAGGGTCACAGGATCAACTTGACCTCCAGTAGGCAAGGTTTACATCTGAGACACTAGCCAAGGTTTGTGGAAAGTTGGAACAGGTAGGTCTGTCAGTTGACTGAGTTTAAGAGAAAGTGGTTCCATTTTCTGAGATCATCAAACCCCAATTTTAGTAGATATGACTATTGCAATAACACCATTTTCTTAGCTTCTTCTGAAATCTGAGTGAGCATTTTCAGAGTTTCCCCTTCCCACCCTTTCCTTTGGCCTCTAGAATACGAATTTCTTGAACAGTTAAGGTGAATATATTCAAGTTAGATTTGGTCTTAATCTGCATGGATTGTTGACTCCACTGTGTTAAGAGAGGCATGTGAAAATTTATTGTGAAGATTAAATTTTTCTTCATGAAAGCTTTGGATCATTATTGTTTGGTACTTCCTTTGGTTACAGACTTCTGATGTAGTAGAGATATTTTCTCTTGGGAATGTGGTCCTCACATGGGATTTACATAAAAATTACCTCAGGACCTTATCGAAAATGCAAACTCACACATCTTCCAGCCAGAGCTTTGGAATCAATAGATATGAAATAGGGCCTAGGAATCTGCCTTTTAACTAGCATTTTAGGTAATTGAGAAGCATCTCAATCTCAGATGTTACTTTGAGAAACACTACCTTAGATTATTTATGTTTGATAAACACATATTCCAGATAGTTTACCCAGTAGTTATCAGGAAAGTTTCAACTCAAGAGATGGATCAGGAAAACAAATACTGGAGTCACCATAGTGTTCACTGGAAATTTTTACAGAAAGTGATAGTGGAATTGCGGAGTGTTATCTTGATGTTGTACAGAAATGCTTTGCTTTAGATTTTTCTTTGCTGTAAAGTATATATGACATAAATGACAGAAAATATAGCATTTGTAGTAGGAGATAGAGGTTTTGGCAAAGATGTTAGCCACATCTGTCTTGATTTCATTTTGTTACCAGCACCTAGTAGGATGCAAAACACATAGGTGTTTAAAAATAACAATCGTCATTGAGCTAATGCCATATAAGGTAGGTACTATAATCCTCATTTTACATATTAAAAGGTAGAGCTAGTAAATGATAGAGCCAGGAATCTAGCTCTGGCAGTTTGACTTTGAATTTTTTCCTCTTTACCACTGTTCCACACTGCCTCTTTGTTGAATGGATAATATCCTCTGCATTGTATAGAGCAACGGTTTTCAAGGCACATTTGTCTGCATTACTACATTTGGTCTTCAGCCTTTTAACTAATTATATGTGTTAGGACATATTATTCCCT
>NW_012154507.1:7233654-7234588 GCF_000956105.1 Propithecus coquereli | reverse complement strand
GAATTTGAGTTTTCTACAAGGTAACAAAAACTGACAATGTAATGTTGCTTTAGAAAAATAATGTTTGCACTGGAGTGTCAGCTTTGCCTGCCTTTGGAAAAAAACTATCTTAGCTTCACAGTAAGTGTAGGAAATGTCCATTTGTTGAAAAGGCACTTGTAGAAAATTAATTTTTAGCATTCTGGTTTTGTTTTTGAGAAAAGATTAAAATACTCGTTAGTATAGTTACCTCTGGATCTTTTCCAATTGATTTTTTTTTTTTAATTGCAGGGTATTATGAGGGTACAAACATTATGGTTACACTTTACGTCTTTGCTTCACCCAAGCCAGGGTTAGAGGCATGCCCTTCCCCCCAATTGAGGCTTTATTCTTTTTTTCTTGAAATGAGACTATTTTTCCCCTTTTACTTACCTCATTTTCTAAATACCACATTCTCCTAAAGCAAACAAAAAAAATTTCTACTGGGTATGTAGGACATGTGCTGTAGGTTTTCCTCCCCCATGTTTTTCAAATTCAATTTGCCTTCCCTTCATCTTTTTTCAAATATATTCCTCCTATGGATATACATTTTTTATATTTAGCATCTGTTTATACCTTGTCTTGATGACTCCTGAGTTACGCCTTTGCTCCATTTCAAACTCTATAGGCTTTATTATCTTTAGAACTAGTGGCTAGACTGTAAGCAGAACCCATGATCATGAGGGAAATGATCCACTGTAATATACTCTCAGTCATAAAAAGATTTAGATTTGGAGGCTCTTCCTCTTTTACATAAAAATTTTTTATGAAACATATCTATATGCAAAAGAACATTTAAAATACAAATGTTCAATTTCAAAAAGAATAATCATGAGCACCTCTGTCCCCCTTTCCCCAGCTGAAGAAATAGAACTTTATCAATATTTTGTCACTTCTTGTGTGCCCCTCCTTAATG
>NW_012154507.1:7229505-7230172 GCF_000956105.1 Propithecus coquereli | reverse complement strand
AGGCTGGTCTCGAACTCCTGAGCTCAAACAATCCGCCCGCCTTGGCCTCCCAAAGTGCTAGGATTACAAGCGTGAGCCACCGCGCCCGGCCTGTTGTTTTTTTTTAAATAGTAGCCGTTCTAATGCGTGTGACATGATATCTCATTGTAGTTTTGATTTGTACTTAATATTCTAATTTCCCTTGTGATTTCTTCTCTGATTCATTGGTTGTTTAAGAGTGAGTTGTTTAATTGCCACGAATTTGTGAACTTTTTCCAGTTTTAATTCTGTTACTGATGTCTAACTTTATTCCATTGTGGTTGCAAAAGATACTTTGTATTATATCTATCTTTTAAAATGTATTGAAACCTAACTTGTGGCCTAATATATGGTCTATCTGGAAAATGTCCCATGTGCACTTGAGAAGAATAAGTGTTCTGTTGTTGTTGGGTAGAGTGTCTGTATTTGTTTGTAAGATCGAGTTGGTACATTGTGTTGTTCAAGTCCTCTATTTCCTTGCATATCCTTGTTTCCTTTCTGTCTGATTGTTCTATCTATTATTGAGAGTAGGATATTGAAGTCTCTGTTATTGTAGAACTGTCTATTTCTTCTTTCAATTCCTGCTTCATAAATTTTGATAGTGTTATTAGGTATATAGATGTTTATCATTGCTATTTTTTTAATTGCT
>NW_012154507.1:7228723-7229455 GCF_000956105.1 Propithecus coquereli | reverse complement strand
TAAATAAATAAATAAAATGTATTGAAACCTAACTTGTGGCCTAATATATGGTTTATCTGAAAAATGTCCCATGTGCACTTGAGAAGAATAAGTATTCTGTTGTTGTTGGGTAGAGTGTCTGTATTTGTTTGTAAGATCAAGTTGGTACATTGTGTTGTTCAAGTCCTCTGTTTCCTTGCATATCCTTCTTTCCTTTCTGTCTGATTGTTCTATCTATTATTGAGAGTAGGATATTGAAGTCTCTGTTATTATAGAACTGTCTATTTCTTCTTTCAATTCCTGCTTCATAAATTTTGATAGTGTTATTAGGTATATAGATGTTTATCATTGCTATTTATTTAATTGCTATATCGAAACTTTTCTTAATATATAATGTCCTAGCCAGGCACAGTGGCACATGCCTGTATTCCCACTTACTCAGGAGGCTTAGGCAGGAGGATTGATTGAGCCCAGAGTTCAAGGCTACAGTGTGCTATGATTGTGCCTGTGAATAGCCACTGCATTCTAGCCTGGACAACATAACAAGACCTCATCCCTAAAAAAAAAAAAAAAAAGTCCTTTGATTCAAAGTCTATTTTGTCTGATATTAATATAGCCACCTTTGCTCTCTTTTGGTTTACATTTACATGGAATATCTGTTTCCGTCCTTTCACTTTTAATCTCTTTGTGTCTTTAGATCTAAAGCGAGGCTCTTGTAGATAGCATATAGTTGGATCATGTTTTTAAAATTAA
>NW_012154507.1:7225281-7226658 GCF_000956105.1 Propithecus coquereli | reverse complement strand
ATTTCTGTCTGCCTTTGAATCCCTCTAGTGAATTTTTCATTTTAGTTATACTTTTCATCTCTAGAATTTCTTTTCAGTTTCTTTTTAGGTTTCCTGTCTCTATTGAAATTTCTATTTTGTTCATGTATCATTTTCTTTACTTTCTCCATGGCTTCTGCTGGTTCTTTGAATATCTATTAGACAGTTGTTTTAAAGTCATTGTTTAGTAGGACTGCCATCTTGCCTTTCTCTGGGACAATTTCTGTTTCATTTTTTCCTTTAAATGGGACATACTTTCTTATTTCTTTGTATGGCTTGTGATTTGTTGAAAACTGGACATTTGACTCTAATAATGTGGTAAGTCTGGAAGCCATATTCTCCCCCTTCGCCAGGGTTTGCTATTTTTTCTTTTAATTGTTGTAGGCAGTCTCCAGGTCAGGAATGAGCCGAAGATGTAAACTTAAGGTCTTCTCAGATCTTTTCTGAGCCTGTGCCTTTCTCTGGACATGTACAGTAACTGATTTGCCCTGTATATACAGTTGCTTTTGAATTTCCTAGTCTTCAGTGTCTGGTTTCCAAAAAGGGGGAAAGAGAAAAATAAAGGGAGTGCACTGGCCCTTAAAATCCTCTGGAAGTCACTTAAGCTAGAATGGGAGGGGCTTTCATCAATGAGGGGAGATGTGCAACAATGACTGCCCACCTGTGTCTGTACTTCCATGATCAGAAGCAGCAATCAGAATACAGGTACCCATATTTTGGAGTACAAGGTCCTCATTGCCCACCCTGGCTCCCACAACCTGCATGCAGACTGCTCCAGGAACACATGTGGTTGTCTGCCATGGGGCTGGAGGCTGGGGTATGGGAAGCTGGGGCTGAACTAAGAGCTGAAATGGACTGAAATTAACTGCAATTTACTGCCAAGTTTATACCTGGAAGTTGCAAGCCTTCAATAGACTCCAGAGTTCTTCCCAGAACTCTTCTCAGTATTTTTGTCTTACTTCATCAGATCTTAAAAGACTTCATCAGATTTTTCCTTTATTCATAAGTAATAGTTTTTTAAAAAACCATCACTGGATATTGAATTTTAACAACTGATTTTTCTATGTTAATGGAAAAAATTGTATAGTTTTTCTTTTTTAACTTGTTAGTATGTTTAATCACATGAATTGATCTCCTATGTTGAAGTGATCTTGCATTCCTGGAATAAACCCACGCTAGTCATGCTGTTTTACCTTTTTGATACATTGCTGGGTTTGCTAGTCTTTTGATTAAGATATTTGCAGGCATGTTTACAACTAAATTTCCTTTCTTGCTCTTTCTTTGTCTGACTTTGCTATCAAAGTATCAAGGTTATACTAACTTTATAAAATGAGTAGGAAATATTTCGCGGTGGCTCAC
>NW_012154507.1:7222772-7224401 GCF_000956105.1 Propithecus coquereli | reverse complement strand
TACATTTTAAATTTTTACAAATGTTACATCTGCACTTGAAAAGCATGTGTCAATTAGGTCAAACTTACTAAATGTTTTGTTCATATCTTCCATACTCTTATTTTGGACTGCTTTATCTACCAGATAGTAATATCTGATAGATATTTTAAAGTTCTCAGATATGTAAAAAAAACATGACAGTGGATGCCGATTTCCCCTTCTGTTCTGTCAAACTTTGCTTACAGACTTTTGAGCTGTATTGTTAAGTGCATGCAAATGTGGAATTGTTATAGCTTCCTGATGAATCAAGACTTTTATTTTTGTCATGAGCCTCTTTATTGTGACTAATACTTTTTTCCCCAAAGTCTATTGTCTTATACTAATATAGATGCTTCATGTTTCTTTTGCTGATTTAGTTTGTGGGCCCACTCAGCACGGATGGCTGGGGAGGGAGTCTGACTGATATCCACAAAATGAGTCATCTTATGCACCTTATTACTGAGAGCCTCCTCAGCAGCGAATGTCCTTTAGTGAACATTCCCATGGGACCGAATACCTTCACAGTCTGTGCCCATTTCAGAGGTCCACCCACGTACTTCTTCCAAGTACCCGATTATCTGGTCAAAGTGATAGCTATTGTCCATGAATGGGTGTATTTCTCTACCTTTGGCATGAGCTGCAGGCTTCATGGCTGCTACCCACTCACATATCTATTCTTTCTATTAGAAGACAATAATGGCTTTTCCTTCATTCTGTCTTGCAAACATCATGAGTACTTTTCATTGGCAAAACCTAAACCAGAACTCTGCTAAGATAGGGTTGTAAGAATTGTAGTACTGTAGTTTCCACAGTCTCTGCAATATAGAGAAGAGCTTAGAATGGTGGAGATAGACCTGATTATGACACAGACAATATTCAGCACAAAGAGTAACCATCCATTTTCAGAATAGCTCACTCGAAGATGATTAAAGAACCAGATAATTCTTTAGAAACCAACTACTTTTAAAACTGACTTTTTTCAGTAACTGTAAAAGCATGTGTATTTGTTTTTCTTAGTGGGAATTATACTTCCCATCTGCTTTTTTCTTAAAATATGTGAACATATTTTCTTATGATTAGGTTTTTTCTATAACGTGATTTCAAATGGCTGCATATTTTGTATAATATAGCTGTGACATAATTTATTTACAGACTCTACGATTAGGCATTTAGATTGTTTCCAATTTGCTACTATACAAATAATGCTGTTATGAACCTCTATGTAGACAAATACATGTGCACAGTCCTGATAACTTCCTTAGGACAAATTCTTGGATGTGGAATTGTTTTATTAAAAGGTGTGTGCATTTTTAAATGTTTCTCATTGTTTCAAATACTGAGGATATATACATATTTAATCTTTACCAGTTATGACAGCCAAAAAGTTTATCTTCCCTACCCCCAGTCCTTGATTCAGGAAGGTTATCTCCTTTTGATTAGTGTATCTGTAATTAATAGAAAGACTGAACTTTATCAGAGTTAGTCTGACCTTTTCTTTTCTTTGCATTTAACTTGTTATTTTTATTATTTCTTGAGATGGATATTAGATTATGGTTTTTTTTCAAACATCTTTAGTACTTTATATATTTCAAGGTATAAGGTTCCTCTAAG
>NW_012154507.1:7219677-7222227 GCF_000956105.1 Propithecus coquereli | reverse complement strand
ATAGGCCAGGCACAGTGGCTAACACCTGTAATTTCTAGCACTTTGGGAAGCTGAGGAAGAAGAATTGCTTGAGGCCAGGAGTGCAGACAGGAGTTCAAGACCAACCCGGACAACATAGCAAGACCTCATCTCTACAAAAAATTTAAAAATTAGCAGGGCATGGTGGTGCACACCCATAGTCCCAGCTACTTGGGAGGCTACGGTGGGAGGATGACTTGAGCCCATGAGTTTGAGGTTAGAGTGAACTGTGATTGTGCCACTGCACTCCAGCCTGGGTGACAAGAGAGACTCCATCTCTTGAAAAAAAAAAAAACAATAAAAAGAAAACACCAGGTCCATACCATTTTTCTGGTGAATATCAAAATTTCAAACTCTTCCTGAAAACAGAAAAGGAAGAATTTGCTAATTCATTTTTATAAAGTTCATGTAACTTTGATAATAAAACCAGTCAAAGATAAAATGAGAAAGAAAAATCATAGACTCAAATTGTTTACGAGTATAGATGCATGCTTCCTAAAGAAAATTTTAGCAAACTAAATCCAGCATTGTACTGTACCCTGAAATTATTAGGTTCATTTAAAAATGCTAAGGTGGATTACTCACTACATTGACATGTTAGAGGGTGAAAACCCATACGATGGTCTCAATAAATGCAGAAAAGACATTTGATAAAATTCATTATCCATCTGTGATTTTTAGAAACTTTTAGTAAACTAGAATTAGAAGAGAACTTCCTTAATCTGATAAGAAAAAGTATATCTACTAAACCAAACCAAATAAAACTGTAACAAATATGACCCCAAATAGGAATATATTGGAAACACTCCCTTTAAAATCAGGAAGTCATGCCTACTGAAATCAGGAGTTATGTCCATTATCATACCTTCTATTCAGCATTGCATCGAATGTCTAATAATTTAAGAAAAAGAAAAGAAATACATAAAGATTTAAGAGTTGGAAATAAAACCGTCATTATTTGAAAATTGTATTTCTGTTTCCACATTTTAAAAAACCCAAAAGTATCTACATAAAATTTATAGGAAATAATAGAATTTAGCAAATGTTTTAATATTAGACCAATACATGAAGTCGATTGCAGTTCTTTACCCAAGTAAGAGCTAGAAAATATAATTAAAACAAGTGAACCATAGTTAGCAACAAAAACTGTAATGTACTAAGGAATTATCACTAAAGAGGCAGAATATTAAAGTAGTAAAAAGAGTTGGGATAAAAGTTTAGATACCTACGATCTAATCCCAGGTAGACAGTTACCATCTATCTCTAGCCTCAGTTCTAACAAGTCAAGAACAAAACTACCAAAATAATTCAGGCTTTGAAGGCAAACAAAAGTCTTACCGATCCTTATTTCTTGCATAGCAACATTAGTATGCCACTTAATACAGGTGGGAAAATTGAATGAACAAAATTAATATACTTTCTATTCTTTGGGATTATACAGTTTTAGACATATTCATAGTTTTAACTGTTAAACATAAGAATGAAATACTCAATACTACTTGTCATGTTGCTTGTGATAAGTAGTATTTGCTCAGATTAAAGTGTGCCAGAATTGTCTTTTTTTTCTTTTTCTGCACGTAGTAGAGCATTCAGAAAGCAAGAGAGAATAGGAACACTGTTTTGCTATTCCTTGCATCAGGGCATGTATCATTGACTGGTTTAGACCAAATCCTATTTTAATTTCTACATATATAATTATCATTCATATTAGAATGGCAAAATTTAATTTCAAATGTGATGATGTATGTTCTTCTTAGCAGGAAAACTGTTATTAAGTTTATCCTATACCTGGTGCATAGTAATCAAAAAGTGATTTTTTGAGAAATAATTTATGAGAGCATACTTGAGCCAATGATACAAGCTAAATTTCAAATCTGACAAAGTAACTATTTGTGGACATTTTCCTTGCCTTTCAGAATTATTTTTCAGGCTTAGGGTTTTAATAAATATCTTGTGGTAGATCACTGGTCTGGAGTCAATGTTACAATATTGTTATTATGCTAATTCATAATCATCACAATTTATTCAGTATACATCTCAAGATTTTTTCCAGGCAACACCTTATTAGACTAATTTCAATTTCTACGTCAGTTAGTATTTATTGACTACCTGCTACATGCCCTGCATTGTGCTAAGCACTATGGTGGATACCAAAGAAGACATAAATTTTGCACTTAGACATCTCACAGTTTGACCAAGGAGACAAAATTAAGATATATGGAATATTAATATTTAGAGCATCATTAAAAGTTAATCCATGTGTTTCTGAGTGTAGTTCAGGGAAGGGACATATCTGCATAGGAAGGAGTTATTAGGGAAAGCTTCATAGACATATTGGACCTTACGATAGATTTGCAAGATGTGCAAGATCTGGATCAGGAGAGGGAGGAGGAAGGGGCATTCTAGACTATGAGGAATGAGCATGATATATTCAATAAACAGAGGGTACACCTTCTTCCCTAGGGTGGAGATGAAGAAAAAATAAGACTGAATAGGTGTGTGCCAGATAATGAAACCAATTCATAGAAGAAC
>NW_012154507.1:7218370-7219627 GCF_000956105.1 Propithecus coquereli | reverse complement strand
GTTACCATCTATGTGAACTTGAATCTGTCACTTTCTAGTAGGTGTGAAACTTAATTAGATTCTTAATTTTCTCATGTCAAAAATACATATAATAATAAATACCTTGCTGGAACATTATAAGGATTAAATAAATAACATGAGAAAGATAGAGAAATACTGTATCAGGAGGTCTACCATTTCTTTCCTTCTAAATCCCATTTCCTTCTTTTGGGCAAGGTCAGCTACATCTTTGACTTTAGTTTCCTTATCTATAATAGTATTAATACTAATAGCATTCTTGAGAATCTGTGATTCTGAGCCCTTCTGCGTATTTCCTCCTAGTATTTTCTGCTTTAAGAAGTGTTGCAAGGGTCCTTTATATCAATAAGCTATTTCTAGGGGATGGAGAAAGTGTGAACTGAAACTAAAACTATTATAATTCCACTGCGCTCCTCCATCAGATGTTTGAGAGTTAAGAGATACATACAACATTTCTTGGCACTTTGAGATGATTAGCTGAACCAGTTACTGCTGTGTTCAACAGGTGGATTTTCAGAAAAGGCATATGAATGGAGCTCGGAAGAGGAAGAGCCAGTGAAAAAAGCAGGACCAGTCCAAGTCCTCATTGTCAAAGATGACCATTCCTTTGAGTTAGATGAAACTGCACTAAATCGGATCCTTCTCTCGGAGGCTGTCAGAGACAAGGAGGTTGTTGCTGTATCTGTTGCTGGAGCATTTAGAAAAGGAAAATCATTCCTGATGGACTTCATGTTAAGATATATGTACAACCAGGTATGTAAGATATACTTTAAAAGGTTTTCTTGTTTCTGTGCTTCCATCACTTTGTGGTTTTATTTAGTGGTGTTTGCTATTTCCATTTCTGTTATTATGTACTCTAAATATGAACCAGTTAAAAAATGCTATGATGTGACCATTCCAACCTCAGTGCTTTGGGTACCAGACTACACAGGCTACTTTTCTCTGAAGCTACTTTGCTGCATTTTCCTTAGAATATAATTATTTTTATTCTTTTAAAAACAGACACTGTTTAATATTATGATTATAAACTTTACATGTTACAGTGTTTAAAATGTCAGATAAATTTTTCCATAATGTCTATATTATAATCTCTTTTTTCCAACATTTACTATGACATTTTTCAAACATGCAGCAAAGTTAAAAGAATTTTATAGTGAATACCTGGGTACCCACTACCTAGATTCTACCATTAACATTAATATTCTTGCTTTATCACTTGTGTCTTCATCACTCCATCTT
>NW_012154507.1:7214021-7215730 GCF_000956105.1 Propithecus coquereli | reverse complement strand
TCTAACAAATATCAAAATAAATATAACTACTATTAACCAAGGTCACCAATGACTTACTAAATCTAAGGGATATTTTCCATTCTATATCTTACTTGATCTTCAGTCTTTATACAATTGGCAGTTTCTTCTATTCTCCTTTCTTTGGCTGCTCAAATCCATCCATCTATTCCTCCCCATTGTCCTGGCCCTGGTTCAGGCCCTCAATCCTATTTTGACCTTTATAATAGCTCCCACTTTTCCCTTTCTAGATGTCATTTTCCTTCCCTTCTAACTAGCCCTTCCTGCTTCTAAAATAATCTTTCTACTCACAATTGTCATGATAATTCATCTCTGCTTCTTCCTAACTCTTCACTGCCTGCAGGATAAAATCTAACTCCCTTAAGCACCTTCCTTATAAGGCCTTTCGGAATCTGGCCATCTGCCAGCCTTTCCCTGCTACTTGCTCCCTCCTTACCCCATACCAAAGCATTTGTGTATATCCTGACATAATATGCTCTTTCCTTCATCCCTCCCTCCCTTTCTTCCCAGAATGCCTTTTCCAAATTTTCTCCCCTGGAAAATTCCTAAATATTCTTCTAGTCTTAGCTCAAACATCAGCTCTCCTATGAAGTCTTACCTGACCAAGAGTTTTCTATGCTTCCATTTATGCCTTATATACACGTCCATTTTGATATGCATATATTGCATAATAATGGTTTGTTAGCATGTCTGTTTCCCTGTTAGGCTATATGAGTTTCCTCTGGTCTGGAATGATATCTTTTCATCTTTGCATCTTCAGAGTATAGCATAAAATGTGGCAGATGTTTGCTCCTATGTAATTATTTTTTGATGCATAATGTGATTATATCAATGCAATAGATATGCATATATTGTTCCTTTTGACTAGAGTTAGAAAGGGATAAGAATCAGAATGGATGAATGAAAAAACTATAGACATATCTAGTTTCATATCGCAGACTTTATTAACTTACAGGAATCAGTTGATTGGGTTGGAGATTACAACGAACCATTGACTGGTTTTTCATGGAGAGGTGGGTCTGAACGAGAGACCACAGGAATCCAGATATGGAGTGAAGTCTTCCTTGTCAATAAACCTGATGGTAAAAAGGTATGATGCTAACTTCTCAAGTAAAACTGAGTTTTCACTTGCAACAGTTACCACTTTTCAGGATCCTTGAAAATGCTCTTTTAAAAATTAATTTTGCCCATTTGACGTGAAGCTTAAGGGAGAGGTAGCATCCTGTTGCATGATCCCTATTTCCCTTTCTTGTGATCCAGGTAGGCCAAATTGTACAGACAATAGAGAAGCAGATCAGCAAGCTAACATCTGTATTTTGTTTCAATGCCGCATAAAGTGCTACGTTGGATTATCAAGGAAAATTTATTATTTCAGCAATCAGCACCCAATTAGTATTTTTATTTTCTGTGGCATTCGTGGCATGTGTAAGAAATTACCTAAAATAGTATTCATTGATAATGGTTTGCTTTAGTTTTTATGATGTTAATGTTGTGGTAACCCTAATACCCTAGAAATACTATATCAATAATGTACTCTACTTGTTGTAGGTCGCAGTGTTATTGATGGATACTCAGGGAACCTTTGATAGTCAGTCAACTTTGAGAGATTCGGCCACAGTATTTGCCCTTAGCACAATGATCAGCTCAATACAGGTATGGACTAAAATAAACTCATTTTGGTGGATTTTCTT
>NW_012154507.1:7190234-7212301 GCF_000956105.1 Propithecus coquereli | reverse complement strand
AACTTCTGAGCTCAAACAATCCGCCTGCCTCAGCCTCCCAGAGTGCTAGGATTACAGGCGTGAGCCACCGCACCCGGCCTCACAAACATATTTTTTGTGGTATAAAAATCTACTTCTTGAGTGAGCCTTTAAAATACTGACTTAATATCTAATTTATTCATAATTGACAGTATAAGCCATTTACACAAGTCAATTAAAAGTATATAGACTTTGCCTTTACTATTTACTATTTATATTTGACCCGAATACACTGAATATTTTCATAGAAAAATCTGCTAAGTTCATAGTATTGCCCAATTTTATTATTGTTTTTATTTATTGCTTATTTTATTAATAATTATAATAATAATTATTAAATGACAGAAAGTCTGTTATTTAAATAAGTACACAAAGTATACTGTTTGTATCATTACATAAACTTGTATACATCTTTAACTTTTCTTTAAAGTTAATGATATTGATTCCTCTCAAAAAAAATGTCATCTTAATGCTGTGATCTGTTCATGAGACAATAATGCATATGTCTGAGGATGTGACATGATATTCAGAAACTAACTTTTATGTGATGAAACTCTCTATAGATATAAGTAAAATAATCAATTGTGAAGAAGTCAACATAATTTTTCAAAATAAAATCTTCCATATGTGTTGCTCAGATTTAGATTGCTATTATTTTGGTATGCTTAGAAAAATGACTTTTTTTTTTTACTAATTGCTAAATTATGTTCATAAAATAATTTTAATATTCTGTCTCCAGAACAGGTGACTATTGTATTTCTGGAACCATTTAATGATCATTATACATTGTTTATTGTCTCTTAAGCTTCTTTTACTCCTCTTTCAAAGTCTTATAAATATCATTATGTAAGCATGTGTGTAAAAGAGTTCAATTTTGTGATAAGTGATATTTAGAAAAATAGAGAATGACAAAGTAAGTGCTTAGGATGATGCCAATTATCTTCTCATTTTGACTTTATTTCTTAATCAAGGTATATAACTTATCCCAAAATGTCCAGGAGGATGATCTTCAGCACCTTCAGGTAACAATATTTGTATGCTCTTTTGTATATGTGGTAGTCTTTTGAACATGCATAGGAGAACGTTGGGGGATGATTTAGAAACATAACTGAGTGAGGGTATTTCCAGGTTTCTTGTTCTGGCCCTGTATGATTACGTTCTTTCTAATTCAATTTTCAGATTCCTTTGTTGCTGTAAAGCTACATACTATCATTCCTGTATATGTGAACATATATGGCAAATCAGAGTAGAGAATCTTTGGTTTAAAAATTACCCAAATGTGAAGTTGAAGTCTTAAGGTCAGGGATTTGATCACCGTTAGTATGATATCTGATATACGCTATATTTTTTCCTGTGGACCACTGTGTAGACAAGAACTGTGAGGGCTGACTTGACGATAACTAATAGAATTCTATTTCAGATCTGAAATAGACCTCAGCAATACCTAATTTATCCTTTATATTTTATAAATGAGGAAAATGAGGCCAAAAGAAATAAATGACTTGTTGAAACTTACATGGCTAATTAGTGAGAGTAGGAATAAAAATCTGGCCACCTGACCAGGCTCCTTCAACTCTTGAAGCAGTGTTTAAATCTCAAAGAAGGAAAAGGTTAGGTGTTTCCTAAAGATGGTTCACATCTCCATAACATTCTCTGCTCTCTTTCAATTCGTGTTATTCTTGGTTACTTAGGAAAACCTATTATTTCTCTGACTTTCCTTCTGCATATTTTATAGAAAAATTTGTTTTCAATATATTATGTTATCAAAAAAATATGTTATCTTGGCAATCAGAGCCATGTAGCAAAATGTGCAAATTTAACAGTAACAAAGGATGATAGAACAGAGTAATCTAAGACATTGGAAATATCATTTGGAATTCACATCCAGCATGCTACCAAATATGTTTTTAGTACCTCACACCAACCATCTATTGTAACAGAGGGAAGGACCTGAAGAAAAAAATATATATACTTGCTGTCTCTTTAAAACTTTCCCCACTCTTTTTGGGAACTGCAGCCTGGCCTGTATCCCTGAGGCAGGTTAAGTCCTTTGTTAAAAGAGAGAACTCAGCCATCCCAAGCAGCCCCAGCCCCTCCAGGTGGGTGGCTGGTGGAGGTCACAGGCTTTGTCTTTGGCAGAGAGGGGATGATTAGAGTTAACCACAATAGCCTAGAACTGAGAGGCCTTCCCTTTAAAAGCTCTGTACTTTTGCTTATGTTCAGGAAATTTGGATTTTGAGATGAGAAGGTCTACCATTTTTCCTTCTTTGCTGGCAAAGTAATAAACTTCTCTTTCCTCCTCAAACCACTTGTTCTCGTTCTTCTGATGCAGCCTCGGGACAAGTACTGAATTTTCAGTAACACTATGACAAATAGGCAATATGCTGAATAATTGTTAGATGTTTTTCACAATAAGAACAATTACTTCTTTGGGCATGTGTCATAAACTAGCCAACTACTTTCCAAATTAATGACATGGCATTGTTTGATAGTAGTTTAAAGGTTTCTAAAAAAAGCGCTGGTTTTGGACTTTGATATTGTGTAATATTTTTGGAGGTAATTTAAAAATTTTCCTATAAATTACAGTATCTCAACCTTCTTAAGAAGTTGTTATGAATTCAATTTATGTTAGTAAATGATTCTAATGAGAGTATTCCTGGACCAGCTGCTTCTTAGACAGGATATTCCAGACTTCATCACCCTAATGAGGTGCCTAATAATTACCTTTGCTTTCTAGATTCTCATAGCTCCCACAGGAGAGGCGGTGTGGTGCTTGGGGTGCTATTCTAAAGGGATAAAAGATGGGAATCCTGTGTGTCAGCTTTCTTCCTCAGCTCTGAGAAGCCACTCTGGCTTGTTACTCATGTGTAGGAAGCGGCATTTCTTGTGTTCTACAGAGAAAGCCACTCGGCCAGTCTGGATAAAACTCTTACCAGAGGCCCAGTCACAATCACCCCCTCAGGTCTATGTTCTCCAAAAATCTTAATGTTTCTGGCAACACAAAACTCATATTATGGTGTATCATGATCTCAATTGGTAGCAATAAAAAATAAGAGAAGGCAGTGTATTTGATTCTCCACTTTTTAAGTCAAATGCCTAATGTCTTTATAATAATCCAGGCCACTGTGCCATTACAGTTCCTCAGGCAACAACTTTTGTAAATGTATCCTACATAGTTTATGGCTCTCTGGTCTAATCTATGCAAACTCTGCTTTGAAAGGTCATTTAACATCTGTTTTCTTCTCCCCCTTCTTACCTACAAAAAATTAAGTCACATTCTAGATATAAAAGGCATTCATTTTCAAATGGAAACTTTATTTTTAAAATGTACTTTAAATGTCTTTAATTTTTAAATCTCTAATTACCATAGCTCTGTTTTACCTGTCCAATGCTTATTACCTGAAAATGATTAACATAATCTTAATAACACGGTATTCTGTTACAACTAGGGGGAAAAATGAACAGAAGAAAGCCAAGAAGTAATACTTAGCAGATAGTGAAGTGTTCTCTCTCTCTCTCTTTCTGTGTTTGTGTATGTATGTATATGTAATTTTTCTTGTAGCTTTTCACTGAGTATGGCAGACTAGCAATGGAGGAAACATTCCTGAAACCATTTCAGGTGAGTGAGGGTTAAATGATGGTAAATTCTTAATAGATTTTCCTGAAGATTATAATCAGGTATATTAATTAATTAGTTAAGGTCATACTTCTTTCTCATTTTCTTTATTTCATTCAAGAAGCATTTTTGAATACCTATTTAATGCTATTTGATGCAAAGAGAAGATAGAAATGGGAAAATGGAAATTTTATTAATTATTAAAAAAAATTGGGGGTGTAAAAAAGATAAATTGGACATTCTGGTTTCCACCAGGTAGTCAGCTTTTCTTCCCTCAACTCAACCCTAGAGATGTTACAGAAACCAGAAGAAACTGATGAATTTATCAAAAATAAAAGCTAAAAACAAACAAATAAGACTCCTGGGACAATAAAAGGTGGTTGCAAGCAGCAGCGAAAGTTGACTGAGCACTGGAGAGGACATTGGGTCAGGGAGAGTTTTTTAAAGGTGCCCTTTTCTTTCTTACACATTAACCTGTTCCATTGCCATTGAGTATCAGAACAAATGCCATCCTGGCCCTTGCTGGGGACAGCAGGATAATGTCAGGGCAACATCTGAACTTGGACTGAGTAGCACCTGGCCCTTTAGTGCTCCTTTCTGCTCCTGCCCCCCTTTAAATAACAAGAACAAGTATATTATTGTTAGGGTGGAAAGCCTGGTAGGGGCTCACGGCATGGGTAGAGAAACATTTCTCATACAGAGATTAGGATAGGAGGAAGAGGTTTATTTACCTTTTCCTGGGGAAGGGGAAAAGGACCAGCACGAAGATGGAAAAAGGAAGAATGTTCTGGCCCCAAAAACCAGCTATTGAGGCTTTTTAAAGGGGGTTGTACAAATGGTAGGATACAGTCGAGAAATTGCTACATCTGCTCCTTCCTTTCTTCTTGGTGGCAGGTAGATAACAAAAACTGCAAGTATGTCAAAGTCTAAGAGTCAGCTTCTCCACCTTTCCTTGGAGATGGATTATCTCAGGAGATGTGAATCTCTCCTGGAGATATAGTTGAGGCTGTAGCTCATTCTCCTGCTGTTTACTCAGGAACTCTGTAAAAGCAGATTCTCAAAAAAAAAAAAAAAAAACAATTTTGAAAGAGGGATTTAAATCTCTTTTCCATCCATTCAGCTCTTTTCAGAAGTTGCGCAAAACAGAACTCCTGCAGGGTACCTGTTAGTGAGAGAACTCATATGACTGATCCTTAACTGTTACTGGGGAAATTGTGGGATTGGATATTTTACTGTAATTTCTGCAAGGCTGCTCCTTTCAATTATAACTAAGTGCACCAGCCCTTAAAAACAGTACCTGGAGGGAGGTACAGACTTAAACACCATAGACTGTCCACCTGAAGTCCACCTTAGATTGATTCCTTCAATCTAAATTTATCAGAGGGAGCCCAAGCTAAGCTCTAGAATTTAGCTCCTCCCTGCAGTTACACATTACCAGCCAAATCGGTCATACCCTAAATATGAGCGTACAGGGGAGCTAAACAATTGATAAAAGGGAAAGAAGAATGGCTCAAATGGCAAGAAATTTAAGATAAGCTGTGTTAGTTACCTTTTCTTGTATAACAAATCATTCCAAACCACAAATTATCATTATCTCACACAATTTTTGAGGGTCAGGAAACTGGAACAGCTTAGCCCGCATGGTTTTGGCTCTGGGTCTCTCATGAAATTATACTCAAGATGTTGGCCAGGGAGACATTCCCTAAGACTTAACTGGAGGATCCACCTCCAAGCTCACACACATGGCTGTTGGCAGGAGCCTTCAACTCCTTAAACATGGGTCTTTCCATAGGGCTGCTGACAGTGAGTCATCCAGTTGGGAGACAGAAAGTAAGTGGCCAAGAGAGAAGACACAATTCTTTTATAACACAATCTTGGAAGTGACATACCATCAGTTCTGCCATATTGTGCCAGTCATACAGACCAGCCCTGGCATAATGTGGGAGAAGACTAAACAAAGATGTGAATACCAGAGCCGTGATTTTGGGGGCCACTATCCTATTAATATGCCGTAGTTTGTATAGACATCCCCCAATTGTTGAGCATTTGGATTTATTTCAGTTTTACACTATCATTCATAGTGGTGTTATAATACTCCTTTTGAATAATTTTCCTAAAGGATATATAGTCTCCAAAGGGAAGTTAACATAATTAAAAAATATATATCATTTGTAGGATATGTATAGCATAGGTCCATCATTTGCACCAGTTGCCTGACTGAATTTAATTCATTAAAAAAAGTATTTATGACTTCATATGTTTTTATCTGAGCAAATTAGGCTAATTTATATTCTTGGTTTTTATCTGTACCTATATATATGAACAAACCAAGATTTCAGCAGTGTAGAAAAACTGATGGCTTTTGAAATAAGGACTGGAATTCATAAAGATCCATACATGATCTATGTAACACACACAGATTATCTTGGGAGGGGATAGGGCAGTGGGTATGCTGTGGCTAGGTCATCCCTGTTCATGAGAACCAATTATTAAATATTCTGGAATTATATAAACCATTTATTAAACACTTAGTAGCTTGAAATCAACCATGGTGGGTGTATTTACACCACAGAAATTGGCAAATACTACAAATCAGGCTTTTTTTTTTTGTCAGAGAGCTAGTTTAACAGCATACCACTGGATGGGAGCATCAGGCAGGAAACCCAGGAGTTGGAACATTGGCATTGATTTCATTATTATTATATACATTGCTAATTTAAAAAAACAAAACTTTATATTTGCTTCTGTTCTACACATGGTCCTCATTATTTTGAACCGGGAAGATGCCCAGTGAAAAAGAAAAAGAAATGAAACTAAAAGTGCACAAGAAAAATGCAAATTATAGCCAAATCCACATACTTGGTTTCATTTATCCTGGTTCATGAGCCTTTATTTTCCAAAAGTTGCTTCCTAACTAACCTCTATTTTCAAAATACATGTTTTAAGTAGAAATGTTCCAAATATAAATTATCATATTTTATTTTGACAAATTGTGACAAAAATGGGCATCTTTTTTAAGTTAGTAGACTATTTAAAGATAGTAGATATGAGTATTTTTAAATTTTCCTTGCCACAAGAATCTCTCCTCTCTCCAAAAGAATCTACAAAACAAAAAAAGAGGGAGCAAAGGCTCCATCTTAGTGAAACAGGAAATATCCATAACCACACACTAAGAAGTGTCCCTGTTTAAGGAAAGAAGATGGGATCCAAGGATTTTATATCCAGCAAAATTGACTTTCAGGTATAAAGGGCCAAAACCCCTTTTTTAAATTTATTTCGATAGAGTTAGGGATACAAGTGGGTTTTGGTTACATGGAGGAATTGTATAGTGATATCTGGGTTTTTAGGGTACTTGTCACCCAGATAGTGTACATTGTACCCGATAAGCAATTTTTCTTCCCTCACTCCCCTCTCCCCACTTCTGAGTTTCCAATGTCCATTGTACCACTCTGTCTGAAGGGCCCCAACTGTTTATCAACATGTAAGAATGGAAGGAATATTGTTCCCATGACTCTTAATGAGAAATCTAAAGAATGGGCTTCAGATAAGCAAAGATGACACAAGGACTAGTGGTGAGCATTAAATATATATTTGTGAAATTAAGACTAAATGAAGGATAGAGAATATCATACATAATGTCTATCTTTTATAAATAAATAGATTGATAAAAAAGTAGGAGAATGAAAACATATGCTAATTTTTTAAAATGTTTTCATTAAATATTCCTAGTAGTTGATGGTAGTAGTAGTACTGCTACTCTGAGGATATTGTGTACGTATTGTAGCATTTAAAATATGAATAATTATGGGATATCGTAATTTGTTCATCCCCTATACCTAAAGAACCAAGATTCTTGATTCAAGATTCTTGAACAAGGAGATATGGACATAATATAGAAGTTCAGTGGAAACTCTATAATCCTGAATTTGAATTGGAAATGTTAGTATGAATTTATGAGATGTTTTATCACACACACATACAATTACATCCTAGCTCTGCCCACTGAGAAGACCTAGAAACACTGACCAACTCAATAGATCTGCCAGGATTATAATCTTGAAGTACCATATTCCACTAAAAGAAACCAGTGCTTCTTAGAGAAATGTCTGATTCTAGGTCAAGGGCAGGAAATTAACTTAGAACATCTTTGGGAAAAAAAAGTATCATAAAGGTATGTTAGTTATTTTTCTGTATTTTTTTGTTTGTGATATTTTGTCAGTTTTTTAAAACGTGTAATTTATTTTTCTTATTCTAAATAAACACTTTCAAGCCTAATTTTGCATTCTTTTTCTTTTTTTTTTTTTTTAGAGACAGGGTATTACTCTTGCTCAGGAGGCTGGTCTCAAACTCCTGAGCTCAAGCAACCCTCCCGCCTCAGCCTCCCAGAGTGCTAGGATTACAGGAGTGAGCCACTACACCTGGCCTGCATTCTTTTTCTTATAGGGGCTTCTCCCCTGCCCCACCCTGCCCCACATGTTGTATAGGCTTTAGGCCTCACAAAACGTGGATTGCCACCCCTTTGTATGCCACGTGTGCATAATGAGAGCCCCTGAAGAAAAGAATGGAACAAATGAGAAAATAATAGAGATAATAAAGGAAAAATATTTAAAGAGATGATAGAAGAAAACTTGCCTCAGATAAAACTTGCATCCTCATACTATATCCATAGAAAAAACTGATACATTCCAGTCAATACGAGAATATACTTAGTAAAGTTATTGAAATTTTAAGGACAAAAAGTCCACACAGAATTTTCCATAGTATTAATAGCATTTCATGGGAAAAGACAGATGAATGATAATTGACAAAGTTTTGAAAGAGACACCTCAAAAATTTTATATCCAGCCCCAATTTGTCCATTAACTATAAAGGCAACAAAATATTCTCGAGAATGTGAGTACTCAGGAAATATAGCAACTCTCTCTCTTCTTGAAAAATTGTATGCCAAAATTCAGCCAACTTGTATTTTATTCAAAGTAAAAGCTCAGGTATGGAGAAGTTAGCAGCAAAAGGATTTTTAATGCACTGAATCTAATTAGATACAACACTAAAATCAAACAACTTTGAGTATTATGAATACAGAGCAGATTAGTATTAAATCAATATTAAATATTTTAAACCTTGACATTATAAAATTGATAACTAAAAAATTAGGAAATGATTTATCAACAAATCTGTTATAAGCAATGATTCTGTGCCAGGCATTGTACTAGGTCCTAAAAATACTATAATGAGCAAGAAATTGATGAAGTTTTGCCTTTAGAAGTCTTACCATCTATAATTAATGATCTATAAAATTATAGTACTGATGTTGATATCTATTTTTTTTTTACTGTCTAGTTCCCAATCCTCCCCTTCTTCTAGCAGTAGAACTCCTCTTTCCAGTAGGGAATCTTTCCCTTTGGTTCAGGTGAATCTGATGCCATTCACACCTTACTTAGAGGTACCAGTTCAGACCATCCCATCCTCTGACCACAGTGATTATTTCTAGACTGGACATGTGGTCTAAGGTGGGCCAGTCCCCGGACATTTCCTGGCATAGTTATCATGAAAAATTGATTCACACTGGTGTTGCTTAGCTGGCAGGACATGAATCTGGATCTCAGTGGTGATCTTGGCCATCAAGTAAAGAAGACTGATTGGAGAAAGAGCCTTGGTAATGTCATTTAAGTGTCCTGAGTCCTACTGAAATCAGCTACACCACTGACCTTTTCAGTTATGGAACCAATAATAAATTTTCTGATTTTTACCTTAAGCTTGTTGGAATAGGATTTCATTACTTTCAACTGAAATATGTCCATCAAATTCTAGTATTAAGTATTATAATAGGGCAAGTTCAAGTATTATAATAGGGGAGCACTTAGCAGTAGCACATATATAAATTCTCTTATAATTTCATATGCATTTGTGATATCTTTCAATGCTCATTATATTTTAAACATTTATACTCAAACTGCTATTGGTTTTATTTCAAAGTATGACAACGACAACAAAAAAAAATAGCAGGTGGAAGGGAAGAGTGGTGAGACGAAGTTTAAGAATATTAATTTCTCATTGTAGGGAGTTAAAAGTGAAACATATATTTAAAAAGCATGACTCCAAACCAATAAGGAAAGATAGACAACCAATAGAAACATTGACAAAAGACCTGATCAGGCACTTCACAAAAGAAAATGAACACAATGGGCCAATGAACATATGGGTGCTCCATTTCATTAGTTGTCAGGGAAATGCATATTGAAACCACAATGGGCTACTAAACTCCACCCTCTGGAATGGTTAAAATTTAAAAGAAAATACCAAGTGTTGGAGAGGATGTTACACATCAGGAGCCCTCTAGCACTGCTGGTAAGATTATAAATTGGTACAGCACTTCGGAAAACTGAGAGTATCAACAGATCCTGAACATATGCATACTTTATTACCCAGTAATTCTGCTTCTAGGTATAAACCCAAAGGAAATGTGTACATATGTTAACCGAAAGACTCACGAATGTTCATAGCAGCACTATTCATACCAGCCAAAAACTAGAAACACTGAAATGCCCATCTACAGTAGAATGAATGAGAAATTATTTACATAATGGAAATTTGTGCAGTAAGGACTGTGTGATAAGCAATTATGCAATGATATGATGAATCTCACAAAAGTAATGTTGAGTGAAAAAGCCAGACCAAAAAAATACATCATGTATGATTTTACTTATATAAATTATAAAAACAGGCAAAACTAATCTATGGTTAGATTAGTTAGAAGTCGGGCTAGCGGTTGCCCTTGGACAAGGACTAATGACTAGAAGATAATAGGAATAGGGGCTTGTGGCTTGCTGGACATTCTCTCTCTCTTGATCTAGGTGCTGGTTCAGTTCATGGTGTGTTCAGTTTGTGAAAGTTTGTTAAGCCATATACTTATTATATGTTCAGTTTTGTGTATGATTTAAAGATTTAAAAAGTAAGCCTTTTTTTTTTTTACTTACACATTAATTGTATTAGAGGTAAATGTGATCAGCTGCCAATATTTCGAATGGTTGTGAATCTAACTTCAGTTCTCCAAAGTGTCATAAACATTTTCAATCTGGAGGGCTAACATGCCGCCTCTGGGTAGTTAGTAGGCTCCATTGACAGATGCTTAGAATGTCTACAATTATGTGCTCTAATGTTAAATAATAATTGAAATTCTTTGCAAATGGGCTTGCACACTCAAGAGTGAACTATTTTTTACACAAAAAGCTTACCAAGAATAGGACAGTGGCTCCAAAACCACTTTTTAAAATATATTCCACTTTTTAAAATATATTAAAATATATTTTAAAATATATTCCATACAGAATAATTTTAAGATATCATTAGTAGTTTCTTATATAGTACTCTATTTAAACAAGAATTTAAAAAATACTAAGTGTGTAAAAACTGCAACACCACAAAGATTGAGCCATTTTACTAGTGTAATGAAACATTAGAACAATCTTGGAATAGGCAAGCAAAATATTCAGAAGGCTGAATATTTGACTCTCAGCTCAATGTTATTCAAAACCTTTTTTTTATAACTTCAAAAGAATTTGTTAGAACTTGTAATGGTGAAAAATCATTTACTTGAAATTCAGCAATGTTTTAAATGTCATCTCATTTTCCTTTTAGTCAGTTAATTCCAAGAATATTTTAATTTAATAGTTTTTATTTAAAGTGCCACATATAAAACAGTTCCACTTTCTATGAAATTATTTTTCTCCTTTTTTCTTGCTTCCAGCCCTCCTCCATTTGTGTATATTCCTAGGGAAATGACTGGATCGTGTTCATCAAATGTTAACTATGGTTAAATCCAGGAGATGGGATTTGGGGTATATTTAAATTTTTATTTCCTCTGGCCTTTGCTATCTAGTAGTTTGAACTTTTTATGATGAGTGTATTTATGTATCATTTCTATAAAAACATTAAAATAATTTCTTTAAAAAAGAAAAGCTGATCTTGTATCTGATACCTACATTCACAGCCATCAAACAGGAAGACTCATAGGAACGTGTTCTACACAAAATCTGGTTACAGTTACATAGTTCCATTCAGCCAGTTTGAGGATCATCTCTAAGTCTCATCTCTCAGGGGGGTGCATTCATCTTGGCATTTTGTAGGCAGCTGTCTGTTCACACTTAGTGGCAACATGTAGGATGACCTTATAGGGGGAGGGACCACTCAGAAACTTTGAAAGGTTTTGTTTGCTTTTTAATTCCACAATACATTAATAGTAAAAAACACTAATCAAATGACAATGATATTATAATTGGCTTCAATAAAAAGCAGATGGAGGCACCTGAAGGTCCCCTTATCAATCCTTTCTTACTGTTTTTTTAGAGTCTGATATTTCTTGTTCGAGACTGGAGTTTCCCATACGAGTTTTCATATGGAGCTGATGGTGGCGCCAAATTCTTGGAAAAACGCCTCAAGGTTTGTTAGCTATTTAGGGGCATGAAATTTCTCTAATAATAATCTAGAATTATTTTTGTTGGATGATTTGCTGAATAGATACTCAGTAGGTACAGTCTCATTTGACTCTAATAGTATTTCTATGACTAAGAGTGATATTTAATACACACTGCTTTTAGAGTTATAATTTTAAATATTATCAATAATTATGATATAGGTAAAGAATTCTTTATAGATACCTATAAAATAATAAGTTATTCCTAAAGATATAATTTTTACATTGAAGATTAAATCATTTCAAGACTGACGGTACAAATATCGAGATTCATGTTTTAGTAGAGGTTTAAAAGTCAATATCTAATTTTGAAATCCCCGAAGTCAATCTTAGAAGATTTTGCTAGTAGTTCGCAGAAAGTAAAATCAGAAGGCCTTCCACTCTCTGCATCGTGATAGTTCAATATTGTATGAATTGTTTACATTGAGCAGATATCACAAAAATACATAGTAATAAATCGGGTGGGAAAAACCCAAAATTTTTTTAAAAGTTCCTTGAAAATTAGGATCTCTGGGCTTACCCTATTAGGTTTATAATTACTTTTAGAGTAGTTTGTCTATACTATAAACTGCCAGATACATGTTTTAGAAAAGGGGGAGTGGGGAGAGGCAAGCAATTTAGCCTGTAAGTAAACACTCAACTATTCAGATGCCCTTCTAGAATGCAAATGTATACTTAGCAGGTGACAGGAGGTTGTCTTGAGTATCTCCTGAAAAGAAGGTAGGAATATCTCATGATTTATTTGTCTCATATGAGCACTTTGAATTAAAATTTGAATTTGTACAAACTATCTAGAGTAAAACCCCACTAATTTGTACTAAAAAATGGGAAGGCCCATCTGAGTTAGCATAAGGGTAGACACTTGTTAATTATAATAACTAAGCCACATGTTTGCCGTGCTACTTAGATATGGCTGTGTGGGCAAATTCACCTAAGACTTTCTTCATTCCTTAATAGCAGCCCTGTCATGTCCTTTTTATCATGGTGGGACCAAACAGACACAGCAAATATAAGATGCCACAGAATTCCTTTGTTTGATTTATGTTGAAAGTAGCTTAAACTTAAGAATGATTTACTGCAGGTCTCAGGGAACCAGCATGAAGAACTACAGAATGTTCGAAAACACATCCATTCCTGTTTCACCAACATTTCCTGTTTTCTGCTACCTCATCCTGGCTTAAAAGTAGCTACCAACCCAAACTTTGATGGAAAACTGAAAGGTTTGCCTGTCTTTTAATGAATGTTTATATCACTTAGTCTGATTGTAAAAGTGTCATTTTATCCACTGGGCTTATGGCTGATAGATAGTTCAGTTTATTCGCTTCTGTGAGAATTGGGGATGCTGGCTGGCGCTGGAGCTCCTCCTCAGTGAGTGGTGGGGTTCTGTGGGCACTGAATGTGTGTGCTGCCTGCGGAAATAGGGCAAATCCTGCATTCACCCGGGAGGACACAACCCTCATGCTCTCACCTCTGTGCACTGAGAAATGTTTCTTAATGTCTTTATACTTAATTTGCCTTATCTACATTAAAGGAGACAATAGGTATCTATAGTATTGGAATGTTGTATTAAGTTATATAATTAGAGCTTGAAAGAAACATTGCATAGTAGTGAATTGAGGTCTTTAAAGTTGCTACTCGTCTGGGCGTGGTGGCTCACACCTGTACTCCTAGCTCTTTGGGAGGCCAAGGCAGGAGGATCGCTTGAATTCAGGAGTTCAAGACCAGCCTGAGCAAGAGCGAGACCCAGTCTCTACTAAAAATACAAAAATTAGCCAGGTGTTGTGGTGTGTGCCTGTAGTCCCAGCTACTCAGGAGGCTGAAGCAGGAGGATCACTTGAGCCCAGGAATTTGAGGTTGCTGTGAACTAGGCTGACGCCACGGCACTCTACTCAGGGCAATGGAGTGAGACTCTGTCTCAAAATAAATAAATAAATAAATAATAAAAATAAATAAAATTGCTACTGAAGAATTTAATTATAAATTATTAAAAGCATTGTTAAAAATGAAATCCTCTCTGAATGAGAACCAGTTTCTGAAAAAACCAAAAAGCACTAAAGTGTTTTTCAAGTAGCATGTACTTATCATATGTAATTATCTCTTTAACAGAGGCTTGACCATTACATGATTCAAAATAAAAAAAGCTTGGGGTGGAGGTGGGAGTTGGGGAAACAGAAGTTAATCTTTCCTAATAGATAGTCACCAGGTCTTTAGACTTATGCTTCCTAGTTAATACAAGGTAGTACAAAGACATTTCTGACTTTTTTACTTGTAAGCCTAGCATTAAGTATACCACTTTTGTTTAATTTACTATGGCCTTTCTGTATTGTACCAGGGGTGAGACAGTGACATTACAAGCTTTTCAGCACAATTGTTGTCAGGGGGATTTAAAATTACTTTTTAAAAAGGACAACATAACTTGTATCCAGTTTTATGAAATGCAAATTTGAAAAGCAAAAGTATTATTTTTTCCCCTGTATCCATGGCATTTATTCTCAGATACCTTATATTCAATTTTGGCAGGTAGTACCATAAATAGTCTCACATTTCTCAAACATCAGCAATGCTTTTATACACATTTTAAATTATCTTACCTTTATATTAATACAATAGAACAGATATCAGTAAGCACATATTAACATGTGGATGCCAGGATCCTATAATTTCACTGTCATACTTATGAATTCCAACCTACTAGTGGACACACAGATCTCTTGATATTGTGCAATTACCTAATGGCTTCAATGTGTTTTGAATAAATTACATAAAGAGAGGGTTTCCACAAGCCTTTCTTTCTTCTCTGGAATTAGAAGCCAAAAACAGGCAGAGGAGGGGCAGGCCTTCGACAACAGTCCTTTATTGGGATTAAAAAAGTACTCTGGCTTGTTCCATTACTATAGTATTCAGCCACAGTTCTTAAATTAACTGATACATTTTGTAATGAAAGAGCTCAGGGAGAGAATTTAAGACAAATATGCAAATATGGAATCGCACTTTTCAACAGATTTGTTCTCCATCATATTTTATTCAGAGTCTACACATATATTGACCTACATAATTGGCTTACAGCTACCTGTAAGTTATGAGTTTACCAAAGTGGCTAGCCTGGGAGAAAGAAAAGTGAAGGGAAGCTTCAATTGCCATAAGAGCTCCATCTTAATGAGGCTTTTATACTTTAAGGGACAGTTGCTAAGTCCCTCTTGTGTGCAGAAATGGTCTACTTTGCCTCACTGTTTCCTTGAGCAGTTTTGAAAGTCTGCTATCTACATTATTTTTCCATCCCACCCTGAATCTCAATTATTATAGCAGGTCACCAACACTTTGGCCAAGCCCCTAAAGACCTACTAAGATTTTACTCTTGTGGCAAAAATTACCGAAGAAATGATGAAAATAGAACATCATCCAGAATCATCATCTACCCACACATATTTATTGAACACTTTCAGTGGGCCAAAGCTTATTAATATGCCTCTGAAAATTGATCCGAACTGGTCTGCAGATGTTCTGGGTCATGTATCTACCGTGTTCAACTAATATTATTAGCAAGAGCTTACCACCTGTGTATGTTACTTTCTGAATCCAAAATTTGAAAACTTCTCATTGGTCCTAATGAGAACAATAATGGCTAATGCCATCTTCAGAACACATTTTTAATCCAAATGTGTGGTTATTTGCTGGTTACTTTAATGATACCACACTTGCTGGTACATTAAATACACAGGTATGTCTTATTCCATTCCAATTGTATAAGAAAGTTTTGGGGAAAGAAAGTGGTTTTATAAGGAGAAAATTTTGTTTTATGCAGAAATTCAGGAAGAATTCATACATACTAGACATATATTATAGTAATATTCTACTAAAGCTGAAAAAAGCATAAAATCATATACAGAAAAAGAAACCCATTGGTATTGGTGAATACAGAGACACTGCAGGCAACAAAACACAAAACAGGAATGTGGTAACATAAATACAAATATCAGTATTGTATTCCAGTGAATATTGGTAACTAAAAAGCAAACCATAAAAAATACACATAAAAAATACACATAAAAAATACAATTGAATAAATCTATATATAGTAAAAGCAAAATTATAAATGAAAATTGGTACAATGCAAACAGCAAAATAAATTTGAATAAACTCTTATACAAGTACCCATAAATCATGGTCACTATTTCAAAGTGATACAAAACATAAAACAAAACAAATTTTCAGGATATCCAGCATCATGCTCACACATGTCACAAAAGAAGTGAAGAAAACATAAATTCTAACATAAACCACTATTTCAATGTACATTGGAGCTATAATAACAGGGAAAATGCAAACACAATCTTAAGGTTTGAATCTTTAAGACCTTGAAAATCACTACCCCTGAAGCCTGAAAACTCAGTGACTCTGCTGAAATCCAGATCTTCAAAATTACAGGCAATTACTGCATTTACTTAGAAACCTAGCAGGTCAAGGACATATCTTGCTTTTTATATTAATACATAGTATGTGTATTTTTCCATATATTTGAAATAATGATTTAAGAAATTATCATTGTGTTAAAAGATTTCTCTGATGATATAATTTTCTGTATTTCTGTAACGTTAAGCTTGAACCAACTGCTACAACATGGGTTATATGTAATCAGTTATACCAAACATGACAGGTACATAACTCAGACTACCTCTGAACACCCTTCCTACGGCCTTTTCTTGCTGTGTTATTTTGTGTTGCTGAGTTCCACCACTAGAGGTAGCATCATCATCACTATCTTTTTGAACTCCAGAGTCCAAGTTACCACAGCTTATCCAATTCTATACACCTCTTATAAGATGGCCACACTAAACACAGAACAATTTTGGGATACATTTTCTGGAGGGAATGAATTATAAGACAGTAAATATCTGGACTTTCCCCCTTTTATGAGTTTCTCTATATAAAACAACAAACAAGACTTAAAAGACATGAAATGGTTATATAAATGGGCTGTAAACTATATGCATAACATTTACTATCAAGAAAGCTATTTTATAGGTGGCAGATAAGGTAAATATAAAATTGGCATGGAAATAAGAGAAACCAGCAGTGGAATTTTTGGCAAGGAGAATCATTTACCCTAAGAAGAGGTTTCTGGAGTTGTTTAAATGACGGAGAAGTGAGTGATGGCATTATCACTGGGGACGAAATGAAGGAAACCAAAGGATGTTTTATTCTATGGCATGGAGGACTGGATAGGATTTTAAAAATAATGATGGATTTGCTTTTATTTGTAGAAATAGATGATGAATTCATCAAAAACTTGAAAATACTGATTCCTTGGCTACTTAGTCCTGAGAGCCTAGATATTAAAGAGATCAATGGGAATAAAATCACCTGCCGAGGTCTGGTGGAGTACTTCAAGGTATCATTCTCATTTCTAGAGCATTTGTGAGTACTTACACTAGACGTGTATTGGAATGTAGTTCCTACAAACACAAATTATAGACTCTGTACTATGGGAGCAAATGTATGGGGAATCTATAAAAAAGATTTTAAAATTATGAAACACTCAAGCTTACTTTCTGAAATTATTTTTCAAGGAAACTACATAAAGGTAACTTTAATGTCCCCTTTTATCTTGAGGGAAATATATTTTAAAATATAAATGTAAGAGTTGGAAAAGTCTTTTGGGGGAGGAGGTGTTACCTAAGTTTCATGACCTATACTGAATTTTACCTTCATTCTGAAGATTTCCCCCCAAAGGGACTATACCTTCCTACTGAAGAAAATTCTTCCACATTTCTTGCTCTCTACACCAAGGGCCAATTTGAAGTGGAATTATTTTAAATTTGTATTTACGTCTTTACCTCAGATAGCACCAAATACTTTCTAACAACCCACATATATAGTGGAGAATTTCAGTTACCAACCCAATTTGTGGATTGATGCTCCAAGGACTAAAATATCAATTTTTGAAATTCACATTTTGTCATTTAAAATGCTGTCATCTACCTCCTATGTGACCTACTTACCTTTATTACTCTCAGCAATAATGACATGTTATTTACCTAAAATTCGAATTTTTAGTGTGTGTAACACTGTGGAGGAAATTCAGGACCCTTACCCAGATCTGTTCCATAAAGCTTATGACATCAGCAGGGTACAGATTCCTGTGGGTAACTGAAAAAGGGAGGTTACTCCCAGCAGAGGGACCTAAGAAAGTTTTAAAGAGGATGGCACTGAGTTGAGCCTTTAAGAAGGGTAGAATTGGCAGGTGGAGATGTATGAAAAGAACATTCCAGGAACAGGGAATGACATGAACTAAGAAAGAAGGGAATGAAGGTATGAGAAAGAGATAACAGTTACAAGTTCTTAAAAATAGTTTTTTGAAATGTCAAGACCTTAGAATACAATTTAATAGAATTAGAGAAATATTGAGTGGAATTGCTTGAACATGAGTCTTTTCCTTTTTTGTTTTTTTTTAGGCTTATATAAAGATCTATCAAGGTGAAGAATTACCACATCCCAAGTCCATGCTACAGGTACTTATTAATCAGGAGGCATGAAGTTTTAAAACATACTTGTCACTTAAGCTAAGCTTTCCTGCTTGTATTCACATATATGCCAATCTGGCCATCAGAAATTACCAAATAAAAATATTTGATATAATCATTTATTGGAAGATTTGCTTATTTTTGCCCATTTATGCATTCTTCTAAACATTTTACACATAAACACAGAAAGCTTTACTTGTATTGAGATATGCTTTATACCAAAGAGTTTTTGTTCTCTTTGCATTAAATTTGTTTAGAAAACAGACTCATACTGTGATTTAGATTCACACATGTAATAAGAAGCAGCAAAGCAGGTCCAAGTTTAAAACAAGTAGTCTCCACAATTAAACATTTTTTTAAAAGGAGATAGGCATGGTGACATGCAGCTGTAATCCCAGTTACTTGGGAGGCTGAGATGGAAGGATTGCTTGAGCCCAGGAGTTCAACTCCAGCCTGGGCAACATAGCAAGACCCCCATCTCAAATAAATAAATAAAAAGAAAAACTTGTTTCCTTACATATGTTTACAATTTAAATTCTTAATTGTTCTTTTTTGTTATCAGTGATACATTGTTCTATCAGCAGCAGTCCTCAAACTTAGACATATTTTTATATACTAGTATATATTAATATAATATGTACTATATTATTTCCCTTCAGTTTGGGTTTATAGATTTTTTTCCTCCCTAGCAATTGATGAAGCTAAAATATATTTTTTGGGAGGAAAAAATCTTCCAGATGAAAATTCATCTTAGAACTATGATTTAATAGCTGGGTATAGTGGCATGCGCCTATAATCCCAGCTACTGGGGAGGCTGAGGCTGGAGTTTGAGGCTGCAGTGAGCTATCATAGCACCACTGTACTCCAGCTTGGGCAACAGAGGCAAGACCTTGGCTCTTAAAAAAAAAAAAAATGGTTTATTGACTAAAAATCTGTTGTATGCCTTTTGAAATTTTAATTTTACTAATTTAAAAAATGTAGTGGAAATATTTTGAGTTTCAAATTACTTGATGACTTTGGTTTCCTGCACATTTCTTGCACATGATGCTTGAAATGTGAACTGCCTATGGAAGTTTAATGAATATAAATTGCATTTTACATCATATTTTGTACTTTGTCCAAAGGCCACAGCAGAAGCTAACAATTTAGCAGCCGTTGCAACTGCCAAGGACACATACAACAAAAAAATGGAAGAGGTAAGAGCTAAATAATATTTTAAATGATGTTTTAAGCAAACCCAGTATTTCTTCATTGAATTCATTCTTTTTTTCCTTCCGTGTCACTGTATACACATGGAAAGGGATGGCTTTGACTTATTTTTCTCAGCCTATGTGTATCATGTCTATTTATTATATTCCTCAAATACTTTTAAAAAACAAGAACATATGTATGCATAATTTTAAAGGCATTTTAAATGAATTGTCTCTTTATATAATATTTCCCTGTTAACATTTTGTGGGGGACAGATCTTCTCATTATTTGTATGATCTACTGGCTAAAATAATGTGTTACCCTCTCTACTACACCTCCTTATATTCTGCAATTCCTGTATTTCTCTTAAAGATAAACTCTTTTAGGAAAAAAAAAAATCAAACCTCAATGACCAGTACCTCTATATACTGTATTTCCTTATTTTTACATTCCAAATTAGGATGAATCTAATAATTATTGTGTTTATCTACCAATGTGATAGGTTTTATTTTATCCCCAAAATGTTATAAAATTAAAATTGCCTCCAAAATTGATGGAATCTTAGAATTGAGGGAAATACAGTATATGGAATGCTGTTTATGACATAGGTAAAGGGCAAATCAGAATGAAAGTCTTCTTGACATAGTTAAATCTCAAATACAGGCATACTTCATTTTATTGTACTCCACTTTACTACACTTTTTACAAATTGAAGTTTGATGGCAGCCCTGTGTCAAGCAAATCTATCAGTGCCATTTTTCCAACCATATGTGCTTACTTCCTGTCTCAGTGTCACATATTGGCAATTCTTGTAATATTTAAAACTTTTTCATTTTTATTATATCTGTTATGATGATCTGTGATCAGTGGTCTTTAATGTTACTATTGTAATTGTTCCGGGGCACCATGAACCATGCCCATAAAAGATGGTGAACTTAATCGATGAATGTTGTGTGTGTTCTGACTGGTCCACTGACCAGCCATTCCCCTCTCTCCCTCCCTCTTCTTGGGCCTCCCTATTCCCTGAAACACAATAACGTTGAAATTAGGACAATTAATAAACCTACAATGGCTCCTAAGTGTTAAAGTGAAAGGAAGAGTCTCATGTCACTCACCTCAAAAAGGCTAGAAATGATTAAGCTTAGTGAGGAAGGCATGTTGAAAGCCAAGATAGTCTGACTGAGATAGTCTGAAAGCTAGATCTCTTGCACCAGTCAGCCAAGTTCTGAATACAAAGGAAAGGTTCTTGAAGGAAATTAAAAGTGCTACTCTAGTGAACACATGCATAAGAAAGCAAAACAGGCTTACTGCTGATATGGAAAAAGTTTTAGTGGTCTGGATAGAAGATCAAACCAGTCACAACATTCCCTTAAACCAAAACCTAATCCAGAGCAAGACTCTAACTCTCTTCAATTCTATGTAAGCTGGGAGAGGTGAGGAAGCTGCCAAAGAAAAGTTTGAAGCTCGCAGAGGTTGGTTCATGAGGTTTAAGCAAAGAAACCATCTCTATAACATAAAAATGCAAGGTGAAGTAGCAAGTGCTGATGCAGAAGCTACAGCAAGTTATCCAGATCTACCTGGGATCATTAATAATGCAGCGACACAAACAACAGATTTTCAGTGTAGACAAAACAGCTTTATATTGGAAGAAGATGCCATCTAGGACTTTCATAGCTAGATAAGAGAAGTCAATGCCTGGCTTCAAAATTTCAACTCTCTTGTTAGGGGCTAATGCAGCTGGTGACTTTAAGTTCAAGCCAGTCCTCTTTACCATTCTATAAATCCTTGGTCCCTTAAGAATTATGTTAAATCTACTCTGCCTGTGCTCTATAAATGGAACAAGAAGCCTGGATAACACCACATCTATTTACCACATTGTTGACATTGTTGAGACCTACCACTCAGAAAAAAAGATTCATTTCAAAATATTACTTCTCATTGACAATGCAGCACCTGATCAGTCACCCAGGAGCTCTGATGGAGATGTACAAGGAGGTTAATGTTTTCATGCCTGCTAACACAACATCCATTCTGCAGCTTATGGATCAAAAAGTAATACCAACTTTAAAATCTTATGATTTCATAAGGCTATAACTGCCATAGTGATTCCTCTGATGCAGCTGGGAAAAGTAAATTGAAAACCTTTTGGGGACGGGCGCGGTGGCTCACGCCTGTAATCCTAGCTCTCTGGGAGGCCGAGGCGGGCGGATTGTTTGAGCTCAGGAGTTCGAAACCAGCCTGAGCAAGA
>NW_012154507.1:7150149-7190094 GCF_000956105.1 Propithecus coquereli | reverse complement strand
AAAAAAAAAAAAAAAAAATCAACATTAACAGGAGTTTGGTAGACACTGATTCCAACCCTCATGGATGATTTTGAGGGGTTCAAGACTTCACTGGTGGAAGTAACTGCAGATGTGGTGGAAATAGCATGAGAAATAAGATTAGAAGTGCAGCCTGAAGATGTGACTGAATTACTACAATCTCATGATAAAATGTGACTGGATGAGTTCTTCTTGTGGATGGGCAAAGTGGCTTCTTGAGATGGAATCTACTCCTGGTGAAGATGCTGTGAACATTGTTGAAATGACAGTATTTAGAATATTTTTTATTGATACATAATAAATGTACATATTTTCAGGGTATATATAATCTGATATATCCATATAATGTGTAAAGATTAAATCAGGGTAATTGGGATATCCATTACTTTAAATATTTCTTTTCTTTATGCTAGAAGCATTGGAATTAGTCTCATCTAGCTATTCTGAAATGTACATTATTGTAAACTATAGTTATTCTACTGAGCTATTGAACATTAGGTCTTACTTCTTCTAACTGTATATTTGTGCCCATTAATCAACCTCTCTTTATCCCCTCTACCCTTCCCAGGGATTTAGAATATTAAATAAACTTAGTTGATAAAGTAGTGGCGGGGTTTGAGAGGACTCCAATTTTGAAAGTTGTTCTACTGTGGGTAAAATGCTATCAAACAGCATTGCATGCTACAGAGAAATCTTTCATGAAACGAAGATTCAATTGATGTGGCAAACCTCTTTTGTTCTCTTATTTTAAGAAATTGCCACAGCCACCTTAGCCTTCAGCAAGCACCACCCTGGATCAGTCAGCAGCCATTAACACTGAGGCAAGACCCTCTACCAGCAAAAAGATTATGACTTGCTGAAGGCTCTGATGATCACTGGCATTTTGTAGCAATAAAGTATTTTTAAATTATGTACATTTGGACATAATGCTACTGCACATTTAATAGATGACAGTATAGTGTAAACATAACTTTTATGGGAAACAAAAAATTCATGACTCACCTTTTTACAATATTCACTTTATTGTGGTGGTCTGGAACCGAACACACAATATCTCTGAGGTATGCCTGTAACCAAAGTGAATGTTATGGTTAACTGGGATTTCCTCTGTAACTTTTCAAAAAATTGAAAATGCAGTTTAAGAACATTTGATATGCTTCTAGTTAGTTTCTGGAAGAAAATACTCAGTGGGCTTCATTCAAACAAAAATTAGTGAAACTACCAAAGATATATTTCACAATTTTACTTTTAGAGCTTTATAGCATTGATCATAGTTTTAAATTAAACTTCATTGGTCAAAATTACTTCAGTGTAGTTAGAATAGATATAAGTAGTTTTCTTAGATTTGGATTAATTCTGTGAATGAACTCCATTTGCACTTCATGTTGTGTCATGCATGCCTTTTCATCTTGAGGGACTTGAATTAAGTCATGGATATTATTTAGTATTTCCCATGTCAAAAAGAATAAATATTAAGAATGACTTTACATAAGCCACCTATAAAATACCAGTCCCACATAGTAACTCCTCATGGATATGGAGGGTGGAAAGGGATATGTGGATTGACAAAACATATATGCAGACTCCTTCTGATTAACGTGTTCTAACAAACTCAATTAGCTAAGTAAAAAATTTTGATACAGTTGCTAATTTTATTCTGTATTGCATTAAACAAATATTTCTCCATCTGATACAGATTTGTGGTGGTGACAAACCATTTCTGGCCCCTAATGACTTGCAGACCAAACATCTGCAGCTTAAGGAAGAATCTGTGAAGCTATTCCGAGGGGTGAAGAAGATGGGCGGGGAAGAATTTAGCCGGCGTTACCTGCAGCAGTTGGAGAGTGAAATAGACGAACTTTACATACAGTATATAAAGCACAATGATAGCAAAAATATCTTCCATGCAGCTCGTACCCCGGCCACGCTGTTTGTTGTCATCTTTATCACATATGTGATTGCTGGTGTGACTGGATTCATTGGTTTGGACATCATAGCTAGCCTATGCAATATGATAATGGGACTGACCCTCATCACCCTGTGCACCTGGGCATACATCCGGTACTCTGGAGAATACCGAGAGCTGGGAGCTGTAATAGACCAGGTGGCTGCAGCTTTGTGGGATCAGGTAGGAACACTTTTAATTCTCAGCTAAATTAAGCACACATTTGAATGTCAACTATGTACCAGGCCCTTCATTAGATGTTGGAAATATACAGATGAACATGACTTGGGCCCCAGTTCTCAAGAACTTTATAGTCTGTCAAGATACAGACAACTAACTATATTACTGTACAATATGTGAAGTTCTACGCAACTGTTTTCCAGTTAATATTTCAATGCTTTTAAAAAATACCATTAAGTAGTGTTTTTACTTTTTCTTATCTTAAAATTGTTAAAGCTGTTAAAAGAAGTGTGAGGGAAACAGTTTTTACTTAGCTGATTGTGACTTGATTTATGTGTTAACATTATTTCATACTCACAATGTATCATTTGACTAGCATTTGCTTCGTCAGGAGCATATATGAATCACTATCACAAGTCATCATATCAATCTTTTTAGTATAAACTCCTGAAAGCAGTATCAGATTACTTCTGATTGTCTCTGTTTGAGCTGGACTTTTGGCAGGCCATGAGACAAGTCAACCTCTAGATTAGCTGTTCATGGGTTAGTTGTCTTTTCTGATCCAATTACCCATATCCTAGGGAGTCAGGGACACCATGGTCCATTGTCCAAATAATGGGTTATGGACAAGGGAGACAATTTTAAGTACACCTGGAATAATGATCAACTCACTGTCATTCTGGAAGTATCATCAGTTACCTCATGAAAATTCAGGGGAATTTAGTGAAGCTAAAGTCGAGATTCTTCATAAAATTTTGGATTTAAGACTTGAACATTTATAGTCTGCAGGTAGCAAGTAATAGCTACAATTCTCCCAGCATTAAGAGCATACTTATATATACTCTTTGTAACAGAATTGTAAAATAATGGATTTAAATATGTGCTCTTTGAAGCATCTAGTTGAGATAAGCAGTAGCATGATGGGAAATGAATGAAGTAAAAAATTGGATCCTTTGGGCCACTCACTGTCTCAAATAGTCTCTCAACCACAACAGGTTGTAGAGGGTCTATTTGAGGTAAATCTCAAAACCCTCTTAGAATATGATGCTGAAACCTATGAGGAATACAGAATTGGATTCTTCAAAAGATTCTGATAAAATATGTAATCTAAACTGAAAAATCTGCAGGAGTATTTGTTCTTAACTGCTCACAAATTAATACTGTAATCAAAGTTGAATATCATAATGCTGTTAATGAAGCAGGATATATACTTTTCTTTTCTCCTTTTTAAACTGCCTTTGCCACAGGGAAGTACAAATGAGGTAAGTTAAGTTTTTTTTTTAATTAAGAGCTACGTATTTGTAAATATTATGATATTCTTATTTTATTAATATAAACTGACTAGCCATTAATGGATGTCTTAATGTAGATTAGAAAATACCTGGTAATTACTACTGCTATTTCTTCTAACATTTAAATTTTTAATTGTGAATTTTTAACATGGTTTTAAAATATTTAACTTATTCCAGACATTATATATGATTTAATTTGCATAAAAATACAAGAACTGAGTATCATAAATGAATGTTTGATTTGTTTCCTGAATGTGTAGAAAATTTCAAAATTCTTAAGCTCTGACATGGTGCATTCTGCTCTATTGCAGAATGAAGCAAGTACAGTTATGAGGTGTGGGGAAATTTAACTACTGGAGAGTATTTAAACGAAACTATAACCTTTAGAGTTTGTTTTTAGCTGGGTGCAGTAGCTCTTGCCTGTAATCTCAGCACTTTGGGAGGCCAAGGCAGGAGACTCGCTTGAGGCCAGGAATTCAAGACCAGCCTGAACAACATAGCGAGACCCTGCGTCTGAAAAAAAAAAGAAAAAAATTAGCCTGGTGTGGTGGTTGCACACCTGTAGTTCCATCTACTCAGGAGACTGAGGTGGGAAGATTGCTTGAGCCCAGGCCACGGCAGCCTGGGTGACAAAGCAAGACCCTGTCCCTTGAAGGAAAAAAAAAAAAAAGAATTTGTTTTTGTTTTTAACTTTGGCTTTTGAGTGACAGTTACCCATACCAATTTAAGCAGGTTCCAGTCCAGGATGCATTCTAACTTTCTTGGCATACTACAAGATTTGACCTGTAAATTAGTGTTCATTTCTCCTACTGCACATGTGCAAAACTATATATCTGAGGAAAGAATCTGAGCTTCCATGAAGGAATCATCTGTTACACCAAGAAAAATTCTCTCTCTGGAGTCATTTAGGTCATTATCTTGAGGAAGCAAAGCTGATCTTGAACAACTACAGAGACAGTATTATAATTCTTTCCTCAGTTTCTACTATAGCATATAAATATCTGGATTATGTCCTCTAATCAAATACCAATGATACACTTAATATTTACAAGTCAATAAGGAGTCATTCTATTTAAAATTTGGTAAAATAAACTCACTAAAAAAGTAAAAACAAATTGCAACTTTGTAAATCAAATCTTAAGAAAAAAAATCTAAGGTTTTAAGAGAACTAGGATTAAACTGAATGTATTAGAACCAGAATATAACAGAGACGATATCATATTGCACCAATATGCATTCACAGAACTAAAGATGGTACCATTCAAACTTAATGACTTAAGAAAATCAAAAGAAAATAGCTATACAGATTCACAACTGATAAAAAGTAATGGAATTTCCTGGGAATAGATTAAAGGATCCTAAACTTTTATCCAGCCTTTTAAAATATTCAAAGACTCTTTACAAACTCCAGAACTAAATCAGACCAAGTCATTAGTAACTGAGTGTTCAGCATGTGAAAGTCAGAGAAGGGGATGAATTCTTAGACACCAGGCTAGGGGGTAGGGGAAAATCATAAAAATATTTATGAACACATATAAAGCAGTATACAATACACAAAAATTTATATGATTCAAACACTGTTAAATGGACACAAAGAATGATCGAGGTAGTTTTAATGAGGAAACCTGGCTTTCTGAGATAATGTTTCTAAATAAGGTTTTGTAGGACATGAGCTAAGTAATGGAAACAAGCAAAGAGCATGTCAAGCGAGGGATCCTAGTGTGGTAGGGGAGGGGCAACATATATGCTTAGTTGCATGATGGAGGAAATGATGGAGAATAAAATTGGTCTCATTCTGGAAAACATATTGGAAGCCCAGAGAGCAAGTGGACTAGCTATGTATAATAAAGTAGTTATTGGCAGTCAGAAGTTATGAGCTCTTATAAATCATCTAAAACTGATAATATTCACAATCTGAGTTCTTAACACACCCCTGGGGCATAGTGGTTGGGAAGCTCTACTCCAAGAGGCATGCAAGGTAAAAGGAAACGCAGTTTGAGAATAAAACATTTACCATGATCAATCCACAAAAGTGGTAACACACACACTGAAGAGTTGAAAATACTTTTGAGTTTTAAGATATTAGTTATTAATTTACATTAATCTTATGTAGAGCAATGATATAAAGATTTAAAAATCAGCATGTTAAATTTTATATAGTACCATAAATTAATTAAACTAAAAAGGAAAAATTTTATATCTATGTGTTTAATAAAATGTTTTATAATCTTGATTCTTGTACTCTAGGCTTTATACAAGCTTTACAGTGCGGCAGCAACTCACAGACATCTGTATCATCAAGCTTTTCCTACACCAAAGTCGGAATCTACTGAACAATCTGAAAAGAAGAAAATTTAATCCAAATTTTAAAAAATACAGGTGCATGACCAATTGTCAAGTAAATATTCAGTTTTATGTCTCCGTGCAAACATTCAAAGTGCTTCCATCAGAACAGAGTAAAATGCCAAACACCTCTGAAAACTGCAAAATGGATTAGTTCTTTTACTTGAGTGTTTAATAAGCAAATGTACGTATGCATGGTTATATCATTTTGTTAACATGTACAATTTCCTGATTTTTGTCTCCAAATATGCTGTTATAATTTAAAGTATTTGTCTATTTTTGATAACAGTATGTGTTCTGCTTGAATTTGCTAAATTCTACTACTGGGTTATAATTAAACCATGTAGTGATACTATTCCACGTTTGGATATGCTCATTTAATTTCTACAGAAAAAATTTTAAATGATTTCACACAGCCACTTGTAAAAGCATAGCATCGTAACTCAGCAGGCTTGATTTAATCTATATCATCTTACATATACTGTGATCTCTTAGTTATTTTTAAGTACATTAAGAGCTTTTCAGTTGCTTTACTGTATATATTTGCTTCTTTTACATGATTTAATATAGAATATAAACCTCTTGATCAAAAATGCACAAAAAAATCACTTTGTATATGTATTTAAGTTTCACTGCATTGTATATTTTTTCATTTGGTACACAAAGAATGTATTCTTCATAGGTTTATTCTTTTAATATGTGAACTATTATTAAAGTTTACTCTGGTTCCTAAGATTAAAAACAAATGCTTACTGAATTTGAAAATGTCTGGAAGGTGTTGGTACAGAATGATGACTCTTTTTTTTAATTCACGATGCATTTTCTTTAATGTTGATGGCATTAACAATTTAAGTTTCCATTTTAAGAAACATACTAATCCCTTTAGGTACCTTCCAATTCTTTTAAACTAGTCATTCTATATTTTATCTCTAGTGACTAAAATCTCTAATGGAGGCCGGACGTGGTGGCTCAGGCCTATAATCCTAGCACTCTGGGAGGCCGAGGCGGGCGGATCGTTTGAGCTCAGGAGTTCGAGACCAGCCTGAGCAAGAGCGAGACCCTGTCTCTACTAAAAAAATAGAAAGAAATTAGTTGGAGAACTAAAAATATATATAGAAAAAAAAATTAGCCAGGCATGGTGGCGCATGCCTGTAGTCCCAGCTATTCGGGAGGCTGAGGCAGACGGATCGCTTGAGCCCAGGAGTCTGAGGTTGCTGTGAGCTAGGCTGACGCCACGGCACTCTAGCCCGGGCAACAGAGACTCTGTCTCAAAAAAAAAAAAAATCTCAAATGGAGTTTCACTGAGCAGACCTCTTAAAGACAAAAAAAAAAAAAAAAAGGATGTGTTAATGAAAAAAGAAAAGTAATACTTCTCATCTAGGAGATCCAAAACGGTGATTTCTAAAGACTGTCTTAGAAATGGCTATATCTTAATTAAATTAAATGGCAGTATAAAGTAAAGAGTAAGAGGAAAGAACAACTAAGATAGAAGAGTGTGTGTAAACACCTAAGATATATAAACTTACATCTTAGAAAAGTTTGATCATAAATTCAACAAATTATCTCTTCCCAAGGATAAAATTTCACTAGCCATACCTTCATTTTTCAATACCCTTTTCATTATATTGCTTCCTTTGCCTCTGGGCCTTCTGAACAAAAAATAAAATATTTATAACACTATGTCTAAAACATGGACTCAAAAACCACACATTTAGTTTCCACAAAAATATATTTAATAAGCTTGTTATATAAAATCAAACACTTAACATTTTCAACATTTCATCAATAATTCAAACTTATCAGGAATTCAAACTCACTGATATTTGAGAGTGCTTTGTATTTTAGAAGACTGCCTAAACTTAAAATGCATTTACATATTTACAACACATGTAAATAGAACTGAAGAACTACTTCAACTAATGTTGAAATTCACAGAATTCTAGAGATTTAAAAAGCCTAGAAGTATCATAAATTTGTCTATAATCAAATGTACTGCACTAATTACGAAAAATGCCTTAAGTACTACTATTAAACCGAAAAGGAAAAAAATTGGGAGGGAAATAAATGGTTTTAAAGTTCTTTGATAAATGCTTAGAAGATAAAATAATATAAAATCAATTTAATGACCAAAATTTCTTACTGAATCCCTGATTGTCATTTTTGGCAGCTTAACCCAGTCTGTCAGTACGCAATGTGCTATGCTGTCAGGAACCCTCCCATGTCATCAGTACTGCTCTTAGGTGCAGTAAGAGCCCCGGCTGAAAATAAGAAAGTAATATCAGCAACTTCAAGTGCTGCACACACCTTCCCCATACAGGCTAAGGTCTTATGCTTATATGTATTCCTGAAAGATTTAAAGGCTCTTCATCTTTCTATACCAAAAAATACTTTCTCAACATGCTTTAAAAGGGTTCCTTACATGGGGAGGACAACAACATACATTATATATAGAAACCTATCACAGTAAAGTTTCCATCTCCTATTTCATATTTTGAACTACATTATGGTAATACTTAAACTATCCCATTTCAGACAATAGTCCACACTAAAGCAGTAAACACCTTTTTAAAAAATACTGCATAGATTGTCTTTTTTAAAAAAAAAAAAAGAAAGGTACTGCTGCTTTAAGTTAACAAGTGATCATTTCCTGTTTAACATCTCCTCTTAATCACATTTCTTGCTGCATTTTCTCCATCAGGAATATTCAAAGCAGTTTCCTAATACACAGCATTTGAAAATGTTTGCCATGTTGGCTCTTAAAATGATAAACTCATTTTTTTGTTCAATAAAAGAAAATTTGCAATAACAAAATACATGTAAAATTAGAATTTTATGATTTCCAAAAAGTAAGCTGCCTTTATTAACCAAAGTACTTGTTTGCAATGTTTTATTTGTGAAAGTATTTTAAAGTTTTTATAAAACTTAAATTTTTAAAAAATTAACTTAAAAATTCTTGCCATGTTGTTGGGCATACCACTGCTGTCTCTGCTTACGGTTTTCCAACTCTGAGAGAAGAGCTTGTCTATATGCTTCATACATTTTAACAATCTGTTCTAGTTCTTTCATGAAGAGCAACTTTAGCATTCCCTGGTATGTATCCAGGTCAGCCAGCTGGAAGAGTTCCCACTTCAGAATGTGGTCATATCTGTTTGAAAACACAGTCATACATATGTTCACAACACATACATAAACATGTATATATAGCAATAAACTAGTCTATTTTTAAAACTATCAATTTTATTATAACTAAACAAACCATAAGTTTTAATTAAAAATAACTGAGTTATTAACCGTGTTTAAATACACTATTTTTTTAGGAGCAAGGAGAAAACTGCTAACATTACTTCACTTCTTATTTAAGTTAAAGAATACCCATTTTTTAAACACATTAACTGCCACACACACAAAAAAGAAACTTTTCCTTTGGGCCACAGTGTTTTATTATGACAACAGAATAAAAATTCGAGTGTAATTTAAAGGTAAACATAAATAGAAAAGCGAAATTTACTGACTTCTATTCATTTAATCCATGTTTTTAGAATTAAATTGTCAATATTAATTGTAACAATAAGAACATTAACAAGATTTTATATATGCTTCGCACAGCCCGAGGGTCAAAACTAGAGTGAGTTAAATACAACTCTCATGGCAGTTAATGTGTTAATTATTTGAGTTATTCTAATATTAACACTAGACAACTATGAACACAGATTTCAAACTACAGTGGCTCTATAATTTCTAAAGAATACATTCTATGCTATTTGTAAGTTCATCCGAAGTTAATTGTCAGGAAAATAACAATACTTTAGATGGCACTGTGCTTGCATTGCAAATGATAATGCATAAAAATGGGCAAAGTCATTTATGTCGTTAGTGTTGACAGATGTCTTTGAGGAATGCTGTTCATACACTAAACAAGGGTCCAAACAGGAGGAGGAGGAACAAAGAGGAACCATCATTCATGGGCTAGTATTCCTAAGGCTGGGTACATAATAGTATTTTTAAAAAACAGAAAAACTCAAGAAGGAAAGAATAAACTGTTCTCAAAATGCACAAATAAGTAGACTGTAGAATACTCCACAATGTGGCAAAGGACTTATGTAAGATTATATTTACACATATCTTGGAAGGCCTTTAGTAGTAGATAACTGCTTACACAAGGCAGCCATTGTACCATGTACTTTAAAATGCATTATCTCCTTTAAGCCTCACCAAACAGAGTAAGGTAGATAAGATTATTAGTCCCCATGTTTCAATAGAAGAAAAACACTCAGATCTAAGTTCAATAACTTGCCCAAGGTCATTCAGTAAATAGATGAGGGAGCCAGAAATCACACTGTTTCCCACCTGAGCAATCTTAACCACTATGTATCTACCCCCAATATTAACCATAATCATTTACTGAAATCTCTCAATGTGCAAGGCACTATGGCAAATATTTTAGATACATTTCCTTATTGAACTTTAAATAACATTAAGAGTAGGTACTATTACTATCCCAATTTAAAGAAGACAAAACTATGTTAAACAGCCTGCCCAAAGTTACAGTTAAAAAGTACCAGAGGACTCAAATCAGCTCATCACAGAACTCATGTCACTATGCTGTACTACTTCCTTGTGTCCTGCTTTGTTCCACCCACATGTCTAGGACTTACATGAGTCCTTATTTTTATCAAAAGTACTGTATCACTTATTTACAAGTTAATCTTCCCCTATGAGAACATAAGCTTCTTATTATATCCCTAATAAGCAGAGGTATGCACACAAAGAAGTGAAGATTCAATAAATATTTACAGAAGTAATATTTCTAATCAATCATTTTCAAACTTTATAAGCTATGACATCTTTTCTTCAAATGCAATATTACTTAGCAGCCCAATATTATTAAGAGAAAAACCTGGAGCTACTTGGATCAAGCAGCCAGAGACTCCATTTAGCCCTGCACTCACCCCTCAAAAAAGAATTGTGCTATAAATTTACTTACTTCACAGGGGCTCGAGCATAAACCTGAAGCCAGTCAGGAATTTCTGCAGTATGATATGGATTTGCAGGTACTAGAAGGGACTGATTTCTTTCAGTTTGCTGTGGCTGGTATGTGACAGGAGGTGGTTGATCATACCGAGGTACACTAAGAAGAAAGAAGTAACATTCATTAGGATAAAAGCCCTAAATCTAAACAAGAAATTATAAAGAATAATATTTAAGCATCTTTCAATGTGCCTCCTGCCCAAACTGACTTCTTCCTACCACCTAAAAGATAATTTCCTATGATAAAGGCCTGGCTTTCTTAATCATGCTATAGGGAAATCAAATCCACCTTCTCTTGGAAACTGGTATGCTGCTAGTGACAGATATAAACCTAAGCTAAACTTTTACATATCTTTAGGAGATTTCTTCTGGCTAGTATTTATTCAAAAGAAGCATATATAAAATCTTATTTGTTGATGTTCTTATTGTTACAATTAATATTGATAATTTAATTTAAAAATAAGGACAGCTTCAAAGGAGGCCATAAAAAAGCTGGAACTAAGTTGTAACGTTTACACAGAAGCTTAAAACTAGAATCATAAATTTCTACAATAACTAGTAATTAGCTATAAATTCATATTGGAAAGATTGATAATTTCTCCCCAAATGAGAATGGATGTTTTCTTACTCCTGGAAGCTGAAAAGGGGGGTTGGGATATGTAGTGCAGCAGGGTTGAGTACGGGGCTTTAAATATCCACATTAAATGTAGATAACTTTTCTAATTTTACCACCTTAAGAGAACATATGGGAGTTAGAGTTGATTAAAACCTATTTTAAATCACAGAGACTTAAAAAAAAAAAAATGAAAAGAAAAAAGACCATACATTAATCAGTGCTAATAGCCTGTGTATGCTTTGGGGAGAGAAAGAATAGCAAAGTAGGGAGGTGGGGTATCAAGTGCTAAGGAAAGCATTGAACTACCTGAAAGTTAAAGCCTGAATTCTGGGAGGCAAAAAAATTTCAGACTGAAAGGGGTCTGCCTTCAAACAGATTCATGTGTACATCAGAAAAGGTCACTGTTTACTAAACTGGAATTAAAATAAGGGTTAAGATACACTGTGGCTATCAATTTAGAGATCAACATGCAAATAGCACTGAATTTTACCTTCAATTCTTCTTTCCTAAGTAAGTTCAAAGGGAAATATTCTTTGATAGCACAACTACAGGGTGGGGAAGAAATGAGGCTTTGAAGTTAGATATGCCTGGTTTTCGCCTCAGCTGAACGTTTACAAATTGTACAAATGTAGGCAAAACTGCTTAACTTCTCTAAGCCTCAGCCTCCTTAGTTGTAAAAGTGGAAGAATAAATTCATAACATAAATAGTTGTTCTCAGGATTAAATGAGTTAATGTAAGCCGAGAGTTCTGTATAAGGACTGCCATAATATAGACAATCAAACAGCTATTAGTACTACCTATGTGAGTATAAGGATAGTGTATATTCTCACACTGTTTATTCTCTGGTGTTTAACTTGTACAGAGTTGCTGAGAGAAGCAAATCAATTAATTGTGAAAGTGCTTTATAAACTATAAAAATTCTGTAATAATGTAAGATTAATGATGAGGAACAGAAAGTAAACTCTCAAATCTGGCTATCTGGACCACAAAGATCTCTGCTACCTCATGACAACAAACTGTAACCACAGGTTTGATTATTTTGAAGGAGGACAACCTCGGTAGTTCAATAAACATTGACTGAGTGTCACTAAATGGAATCCCTGGAAAAAACTGATTTTCAAAGTTGAATCAATAAATCCAAATATGAAAAATAATTGAAACAACACAACAATGATAAAGCTTAGTCTTCTAGGTGACAATACTAAAATGTATTTTCACAATTTTAACGCTCCTAAAAAAAAATACAAATGTCCACTATAACCAAAAATCTGTATTATGCCAGATGATACTAAGAAACATCTATCAACATGCTGATGATATTTTACCCATTTTTAATCTTATGGCTCAGTTCTTGAAGCTCAAATGTGGTTAATTTGAAATACTTGCAACTTCATTAAGTTAATACTAGCTTATAGGTACTTCAAAATCCAGTGTGTATTTACACTTACAGCACATCTCAATTTAGATTAAACACATTTCGAGTCCTCAATAACCACATGTGAAACTGACTACAGTATTAGCACAAGACTAAAAGTCTGGTAACAAACAAGATCTAGCGATAAACCCAGTATCAATCAAAATAGACCAAAGAAGTGCTAACGGTTCTGGGATGTTTTGTCCAGTCCTAATTTTTGCTTTCTTATCTGGTAACAGTAAACAAACAAACAAACAAAATATATATATATATGCATAATTATGTCTGACATGGAATAAAAACAGCAAAATGTTATAATTCAAAAGTATATTTTGACTTAATAGGAGGTAGTCTGTATTATTTATTGTAATTTAAATATAAGTCATTGTATTTAAATACAATATTTATTTCAATTTCTGGATATCTACAACAAAAACATTCTGGCATATTAAAGCAAATCTGATAAGAAAACTGATCCTATTTCTGAGGTTGTTTAAAAAGAAAAGTGTTTTTTTAAGTATTTTTTTAAATGATTAAAGACATTAATTACTAAATGTAACTCCAGAGAAAAATGTCATAAATTTTGAAAAATAAGGTTTTGAAATCTCAAGCTTTAGGATCCCTTTCTCGTAGATGAAAATATGAATCCAAAATCTAACATTAGGCAATCTCAAAATAAAAAGTTGAGAATAAAGTCAATTACCTAGGAGCACAGGGATGCCTGTACTGAGCCTTCTTATTTGTGTGATCTACATAATAGGTTCCAAATTCTGATGACTCAACTCTCTCCCATCCAGGAGGAAGTCCTTCTCGCTCAAGAGGATGGCTCCAATGAGTTGTATTTGTGTTATGATCTATATAATATTTTCTCCCTCTCATTGTCCAGTCCACAGACCAGCCAGGAGGAAGGGGTAAATCTTCAGAACCATGGTTAGTTAAATTTCCTAAAGATGTAGCAGCAACTCTCCCAATACCTGTAAGAAGGAAAAAGAGAAGAAACAGAACAATTATTCTAGGCTAAAAAATATGCCAATTTAGAAACAGTTACAAAATTAACTATTCCTGATTGTACTCTCCTGTTAAAATTCATAATTACATCATTATAAAGTTTTTCATAAAACTAGCCAGTATTACTATTAATTACAAAAAAGGGAGGAACTAGACTTTGAAATTAATAGGGGTTTTGTTTTTTTTTGGTTTATGCTTCCATTACCAAGCCATACAAACATTAAACTACAGGTTGAGCATCCCTAATCTGAAAATCCAAAATCCAAAATGCTCCAAAATCCAAAAATTTTTGAGAGCCGACATGACATCACAAATGGAAAATTCTACATTTGGCCTTTATAGGAAGAACTGTAGTCAAAACACAGTCAAAAGTTTATTTTATGCAAAAAATTATTAAAATATTGCATAAAATTACCTTCAAGCTATGTGTAGAAGGTGTATGTGAGACATAAACGAATTTCATGTTTAGATTTGGGTCCCATCCCCAAGATATATCATTATGTAAATGCAAATATTCCAAAATCTGAAATTCAAAATACTTTTTGGTACCAAGCATTTTGGATAAGGGATAATCAACCTGTACTAGCAAAGCTAGTATACTGCTATAGAAAATGCAAGAAAAAGAAAATATCATCTCTTTAAAGACCTAACATTTCATCCAAAAAAAAAAAAAGCAAAAATGAACTTGTAAAACCATCCCAGTTTGTAATTTCTTAAAAATAATCTGGCTGTGTCCTAGAATTACTAAGATAGAATGGTATAAGGTCAACATACAAAAATTACTTAAACATCTATATACTAACAGCAATTGGAAACAAAAGTTAATGAAATAATACCATTTATAACAGCTCAAAAAGTCAAATATTTACATATAAATTGAACAAAATATGTGCAGGATTGATACACTGGAAACTACAAAAACACTGACGAAAGAAATGAAAAGTCCTACCATGTTAATAGATTAAAAGACTCAACATAGTTAAGACATCAGTTCTCCTGAAATGATCTTAGTAGTCCTCCCTTATCCATTCCCAGTGGATGCCTGAAATTGCAGATAGTACCTAACCCTATATATAATGTTTTTTCCTATACATGCATACATGACAAACTTTAATTTGTAAATTATGCCCAGTAAGAGATTAACAACAACAGCTAATAATAAAATAGAACTGTAACAACATACTGTAATAAAAGTTATGTTAATGTGATCTCTCTCTCAAAATATCTTACTGTACCGTACTCACCTATTTTCAGACTATAGTTGACCAGGGGTAACTGAAACTGGAAAGCAAAGCTGCGGATAAGGGTAATTTCAATCAAAATTCCAGCAGGAGTTTTTGTAGATATAGACAGATATTAGGCAAGCACTTTTTAAAAAAAAACTCATTGTTTCTTTAGCAATTTAATACAATTAAGAAAATGGGATCACTAGTAACAAGTGTTTGTATTTCTATACAAATATATACAATGATTAATTATTAAATGATATTTCTGTCTGGAAAATTGAATTTTTTTCATTAATAACTTTCAACTATTTTGACTAAATTTAAATTAGTGGTATTTTTTTATTTCAAAATATTTAAAATTATTATGGGTACATAATATAATAATTGTATGTATTTATAGGGTACATGTGATGTTTTGATACAGGAATACAATGTGAATTAATCAAATCAGGGTAACCATCACCTCAGGCTATTTATCATTTCTTTTTGTTAGGAACTTTCCAATTCTACTCTTTTAGTTATTTTAAAGTATACCCTAACTTATTATTGATTATAATCTACTTTGTTGTGCTATCAAATATTGTTCATTCTATTTAACTATATTTTTGCACCCATTAACCATCCCAACTTTATTCCCCCTCCCCACTACCCTTCCCAGCCACTGGTAACCATCATTCTACTCTGTCTCCCTAAGGTTGTTTTTAACATTTAGCTCCCACATATGAGTGAGAACATGCAAGATTGTCTTTCTATGCTTATTTCACTTAACATAATGTTCTCCAGTTCCATCCATGTTGTTATAAATGGCAGGGTTTCATTCTTTTTTATGGCTATATAATATTCTGTTGTGTGTATGTACCACAATTTCTTTATCTGTTCATCTGTTGATGGATACTTAGGTTGATTCCAAATCTTGGTATTGTGAATAGTACCACAATAAACATGGGAGTGCAGGTATCTTTTCAATATACTGAATTCTCTTCTTCTGGATATATACCTAGCAGTGAGGCCGCTGGCTCATATGGTAGCTCTAGTTTTAGTTTGTTGAGGAACTTTCATACTGTTCTCCATAGTGGTTCACTAATTTACATTCCCACCAACAGTGTACAAGAGTACCCTTTTTCCACATCCTCACCTGTATTCATTATTGCCTTTTTGATAAAAGCCATTTTAACTGGGGTGAGATGATATTTCATTATAGTTTTGATTTGCATTTCTCTGATGACTAATGATACTATTTTTTCATGTATCTGTTGGCCATTTGTATGTCATCTTTTGAGAAATGTCTATTCAGATCCTTTGCTCATTTTTAATTGGATTATTTGATTTTTTCCTATTGGGTAGTTAGAGCTCCTTATGTATTCTAGTTATTATTATAATCCCTTGTCAAATGGATAGTTTGCAAATATTTTCTCCTATTCTGTGGGTTGTCTCTTCATTTTGTTCATTGTTTCCTTTCCTATGCAGAAGCTCTTTAGCTTGATGTGATCACATTTCTCCAATTTTGCATTGGTTGCCTGTGCTTCGGAGGTATTAATCAAGAAGTCCTTGCCCAGACCAATGTCCTGAAGCATTTCTCCAATGTTTTCTTTTCGTACTTTCATAGTTTTAGGTCTTACATTTAACTCTTTAATCCATTTTGATTTGATTTGGCAAGAGATAAGGGTCTAGTTTCATTCCTCTGCATATGGATATCCAGTTTTTCCAGCACCATTTATTGAACAGACTGTCCTTTCCCCACTGTATGTTCTTGGCACTTTTGTCAAAGATTAAGTTCACTACAGATGTGTGGATTAGACAAGCAGACTTTAAAATGTATTACTGAAAGGCAAAAAAAGAACTAGAATAGCCAGAACAATTTTTTTTTAATAATATGACTCACACGACCTGATTTTACTATAAAGCACTATAAAGCTACAGTAATCAAGACAGTATGGTATTGTCAAAAGAACACACAAGATCAATGGAATAGAACAGAGAATCGAGAAACACACCCACACATACATGGCCAACTGATTTTTGACAAAGGTGAAAACGCAATTCAGTGGACAAAGAATAGTTTTTTCAACAATGGTGTTGGAGCGACTGTACATCCATGAGCAAAAAAAACTAGTCAAAACCTGTATCTCCCACTTTATACACAAATTAACTCAAAATGGACTATATATGTAAATTTAAGATGTAAAACTATAAACCCTTTAGAAGAAGAATATAGGATAAATTTTCATGACCTTAGGCTAGGCAAAGAGTTCTTAATCATGATGCTAAAAGTTCAACCCATAAAGGAAAAATACTGATAAATTGGATTTCATCAAAATTAAAAATGTTTGCTCTGAGAAAGGCAGTGTTAAGAGAAAGAAAATAAGTTACAAAACGGGAGAAAATATTTGCAGAGCACATATGAGACAAAGAACTTTCATCTAGAATATATAAAGAACTCTCAAAACTCAACATTGGGAATTTAACCCCGAGCCAAGCACAATGGCATGCACCTGTAGTCCCAGCTACTCGGGAGGCTGAGGCAGGAGAATCACTTGAGTCCAGGAGTTCAGGGCTATAGTGCTCTATGATCGTGCCTGTGAATAGCCACTGCACTTCAACCTGGGCAACACAGCAAAATCTCATCAAAGAAACAGAGGGAAGGAGGGAGTAAGGGAGGAAGGAAGCAACCAACCTACAAATTAAAAAAAAAAAAAAATGGGTAGAAATTTTAGCAGGCACTTCACCAAAGATATATAGATGGCAAATAGCACACGAAAAAATGCTCAATGTCATAATTGGCCAGGAGGGAAATGCAAATTAAAAACAATGAAATGACAATATGCATCTATGAGAATGGCCAAAAAAACAATCAAAACCTGACAATACAAGTTCTGATGCAGATGTGGAGCAACTGGAACTTTCATACACTGCTGATGGGAATGCAAAATGCTACAGCCACTCTGGAAAACAGCTTAGCAATTTCTTTTAAAGTTAAACATATGTTTTCCATAGGATACAGCAATCACGTTCTTAAATATTGACCCCAGAGAAATGAAAATCCATCTTCACACAAAAACCTCCATGTGGATGTTTACAGTGACTACATTCATAATTGCCCAAAGTGAAAAGAACACACATGTCCTTCAACAGCATGGATAAACAAACTAGTACAACCATACAGTGGAATCTACTCAGCAATAAAAGGGAACTAAGCATTGGTACATGCCACAACATGGATGAATCTCAAAGGCATTATGCTGAGTAAAAGCAGCCAGTCTCAAATGGCTATGAATTGTATGATTCCATGTTTATGAGATTCTTGCAAAGATAAAACTACTAGGACAGAAAACAGTGGTTGCTAGGAACTGGGAGTTGGGGGCAGAAGTTGATGACAAAGGGACAAGAAAAGGAAATTTTGGGGGTGATGGAAATGTTCTATATCATAATTGTGCTGGCATTGCACGAATCTATACATATGTTACAACTCAGAATTGTGTACATGAGAAAAAAATTTAAGTTTATTATATGTTAAAAAAAATAAAAAGGAATAACCTGGCTGTGTAATTTTATTCTCACACAGAATATTAGTAGTGTATGTATAACAAATCACCTCAAAACTCCAGTGGCTTAAAACAAGGAGTACTTACTTAGTTCGTAAGTCTACAGGTTAGTGATATAGGCTGAGCTCTGTGTTTCCTTGTTACTTGGTACAAGTTATCATTACTATATCATTACTTGATGCAAGTTATCTCTTGCATGAGATAACTTCCCATATGATGTCCTACTGACATCAGACCTCCATTCCTTCTCTGACCTAAGCGGCTATTTTCTACCTCTAGTTCACTCTATTCCAGCTATACTCACCTCCTTGCTGTTCTCAAATATGGCAGGCACTGGCTGTTCATCTGCCTTAGAGCATTCTTCCTTCAGCTATCTCCTTTGCTCACTCTCTTACCCTCTTCAAGCCTCTTCTCAAATGTCTCAATGAAGCTTACTGTTACTAACTATGGTAATCTACATCTCCCAAGATTCTACTTACCCTGTTTTACTTTTTTTTAATCACTTTAACCTTTAACCTTATTATGTAATTTTAGTTTATTGTCTTTCTTATCCCACAAGAATCTGATAAGGAAGATCCACAGCATAGGAATCTTTGTTTTGTTCATGGACACCTATCTTAAGATTCCAGAACAGTGTCTACAGAATGAAGCACATAGTGAGTGTCCAATAAATAGGCTATGGTAATGAAGACAGTGTGGTATTTGTGGAGAAAATACACATAGATCAATGGAACAAAAGAGAGAAATTAGAAATAGACCCATACAAATATGCCTACCTGATTTTAGACACACACACAACAAAAAAATCTACTCCATCTGTCTAACATTTAAACTAGAAATGACCTAAATATCTATCAGAAACTGAGTAAAAACTGTTTGAGAGGGCCACAAAATGGATTCCCACACAGGTATTTAAAAAGAATAGTTTTTTTTTTTTCTTATTGAGACAGAGTCTCACTCTGTTGCCCGGGCTAGAGTGCCGTGGTGTCAGCCTAGTTCACAGCAACCTCAAACTCCTGGGCTCAAGTGATCCTCCTGCCTCAGCCTCTCGAGTAGCTAGGACTACAGGCATGCGCCACCATGCCCAGCTAATTTTTTCTATATATTTTTAGTTGTCCAATTAATTTCTTTCTAATTTTAGTAGAGACGGGGTCTCGCTCTTGCTCACGCTGGTTTCGAACTCCTGAGCTCAAACAATCCGCCCGCCTCGGCCTCCCAGAGAGCTAGGATTACAGGCGTGAGCCACCATGCCTGGCCAAAAAGAATAGTTTTTTAAAGAGAAAGAACTGAGGTAATGCTACATATAAAGAAATATAGGCTCTATTAAGTTTAAAACAGCAATTTGCAAGCCAGTTATGTATACACCATACTTTAAAAAAGTATTTATATGTTAGTATATGCACATAAATCTGGAGGACAATAATATGGAGAACTACTTACATGTTTTTATAAAGTTTGAATTTTTTACACGTTTATACCACGTTTGTAATAACATTTTTTTAAAAACCTGACCCAATATAAAATTAATTCTTGAAACATAATATGTATACAATTGGCAAAAAACTAAGGGGCGTGTGGAGTTAAAGTGGTTAAAATGGATAACCTGAAAGTCTTTCTAGGCATCCAGAAACAATATACCAAAAACTACATTAAATATTTTCCTTGATTCTTAGACTTACTTTGCCTCTCTGCCTCCCATGTCTTACCAGTTCTGAAATGAAGATGTTTCTTACAGTCAAGAGACAAAATAAACTTGTTAGCCACTAGGCAGCACTTGTAGAGGTATTATCACTGCCTATAGTATCTGGTTCATACTATTATTACTCCTAGTTATTTGTAATGGTTATACCCCAAACAGAGTTTCAACATAAGTTTGGATCCCTGTCCCTTAAAGCTGTGGTCCCCAAAACCCAGGCCACAGACCGTTACAGGTCCTCAGCCTGTTAGGAACTTGGCCTTGTCACTGCCTGAGCTCCACTCCCCTCATCACCCCATCCCATGGAAAAATTATCTCTTCCATGAAACTGTGGAACCGGGCTGCACAGCAGGAGGTGAGCAGCAGGCTATGAAGGAAGCAAGTGAAGCTTCATCTGTATTCACACTTGCATCACTGCCTGAGCTCCGACTCCCTCCCACCCCCATCCATGGAAAAATTCTTCCATGAAACCGGTCCCTGGTGCCAAAAAGGTTTACGACCACTGCCTTAAAGGTACAAAGATACAGCATTTAAATGAAAGGTTAGTGTGTCAACAGAACACTGCTAGTCAATCACAAGGCCCTAATTGCCAAATTTAGAATACATCAGAACATTCAAAATAAGGAAGACTGGGTTACCATTGAGGTGTGAAGGACTACCATTCCAGTGCAAAATATCTATTTGTTAAAAGTTCCCAGCTGACTTTGAAGAGATTTTTAAATTATGGTTGTCTGGAAACTACAGCAAAAATGAAAACATCAAGTTTAACTTTAAGGAAAGGCAAAATAAAGAGATTCTTTAAATGTTTTGAAATTATACTGACAATCCTAAGTACGACAGAAAGTCAGGAGCCCTTGCCTAGATTAGTAGTGTGTCTGTCAATCATATTGCTATGTATATGTAAACAACAATGACCAAAAGTTAATTCAGAAGAAATTTTAAAATTAAGGTAAATGCTTCAATTCAGACTGAGATTCTAAAGGATATGTAAGGTTATGTATAAATATAGCTTATTGGAAGGTGGGTTAAGAAACTGTATTCACTTAAATACAACATACAAAAAATGGCATATGCATAAGGCTAGTCACTGCAGCATCTGTAGTAGCGAAAGGCTAGAAACAAAGCAAATGTCCACTAATAGCAGATTGGTTGATTACACTATTACATGCATAGAACACAGTACTAAAAATGAATGAAGATGATATCTATTTATTGCCTTAGAGTAATATTCAGGATATATCATGCGAAAAATGCAAGATAAAGGAGAGAGTCTGGAGGAGAAAAAAAATATATATATATAGTAGCCAGCATGTAAGGTGGCCCCGTGCCCCAGTAATCCCTGCTCTCTTGGTGTTCATACCCCTGTCTGTGTGACCAATAGTTATGGCAGAAAGGATGGTATGTGACTTCTGAGATTAGGACATACAAGATCTTGCAGCTTCTGTCCTGGTCAAGTGCACTGACCCTCTCTTGGATCACTCATTCTGGAGGAAGCCAGCTGTTCTGGAGCAGGGAAAACACAAGATGATTTAGAATATTTTTGTAGTACCAGAAAGTAAGGCACTACTCAAAAATAAATAAATAAATATTAGTAAGGATGAGCATACCAAAGGTGCAAAGGAGCTACCCTAGAAGAGTTCCCAATGGTCACAGGTAGAACAATTTGAAAAATAAATGACTTAAATCTTAGATGATTACCCAAAAATATAAAATAAACATACATGAGTCTATACCGATAGAAACCACAGAATAAATAAATGGAGAAGAGACTAAACTTCCTCATAGAAGAATTTCACATATGTAGAAATTTCCTACTCCAGGAGATAAAGTTGAGCCCATTTACTCCCTTCAGAGTGAGTGAGTTAGTGACTCCCTTCCAAAAAATAGAGTATGGAAAAGGGAAAACAGTAACTTTACAGTGGAGAAATCTGACAAATCACTAGTAATGTCATGTAGGTATCATGTACCTCTCCTTATATAAGATATGGTAACGACACTTCACCTTTGTGATAGTCTTTCCAAAAAACCACTAAGCCCAGTCCAATGATGAGAAAAATATCAAACTGCAAATTGGGTGATGTTCTACAAAACATATGACATGTACTCCTCAAAACTATGATGGTCATGAAAAGACTGAGAAATGGGCATGGATCAAAGAAGACTAAGGAGACATGACAATTAGATGCAATGTGGTACTCTGGAATGGATCCTGGAACAGAAAATGGACATTAATGAAAAAAATTGGTAAAATCCAAATAAAGCTTTGAGTTAAAAAAAACAAATCTACGAGTTCATAAAGATACCAAAAATAAATATACATTGGAGGTGGCTAGGGTTCCACATTATTATTCTGAAAAATAGTAAACAAAGGAAAAGATCTAGCATTTATCTCATCTTTCCTATATGAAGAGCAACCAAACAACTGATAAATGAAAGTCTTGATTACAACTAATAAATTCCAACTAATAAATACAGAAGTGTTCCGTGAAAGAGCCATGTAAGCAAAGTGATCCCCAAATGGGGAAGGAGCCCAGAAACCAAAGAATGAGGCAGAAAAATCCAGTTTGTCAGTAAATGGTGATTTATTGGGGAACTTACAGACAGAAGTGTGGACTTAGGCAGCAGCAAGACAGGTATATCTCCACACCATTACCTCCTAGACCCAGGGCTTATATACTATAAGGAGAGGGTATACACACTTTATAGAGACAATTAAAGGCAACCCTCCAGAACAGGCAAGAATGCTATGTACATAATAACCTGTAATTTGTGTGACATCTAGGTTGCCTTGGTCCAAAAGCGGGATTTATAATGAGTACATGTTCTTACGCTAAGGACAGTAAATAAAGTAGGAATCAGGAAGTACTCCCAGCACTGGGGTTAATCAGAAGCATCCAAGATGGAGTCATTTTTGTATTCACAAGAAGAAATACCAAAATTCAAGTATAACAATTTGCAACACCTAATGAAAATATAGGCATACCTTGGAGCTATTTCAGGTTGAGTTCCAGACCATTGCGATAGAGTAAATATTGCAATAAAACAAGTCACACATATTTTTTGGTTTCCCAGTAAATATTAAAAAGTGATGTTTACACTATACTCCAGTCTATTAAGTGTGTAATCGCATTATATCTTTAAAAATGTATATACTTTAATTTAAAAATACTTTAATGCTAAAAAAGGTTAACAGTCATCTGAGCATTTAGTGAGTCCGAATCTTTTTGCTGGTGGAGAAGAGGGTCCTTCCTCAATGTTGATGGCCGCTGACTGATCAGGGTGGTGGTTACTGAAGGTCGGAGTGGCTGTGGCAATTTCTTCTTATTTTTTAAAAATTATTTGTTTTATTTATTTATTTTTTTAGAGACAGGGTCTCACTATGTTGCCCATGCTGGACTTTGAACTCCTGGGCTAAAGCAATTGTCCTACCTCAGCCTCCTGAACAGCTGGGACTATAACCAAGTGCCACTGGCCTGGCCAGTTTCTTAAAAACAGTAATGAAGTTTGTTGCATGGATTGACCCTTCCTTCCATGAAAGAATTCTCTGTAGCTTGTGATGTTTGACACTTTACCAACCACAGAACTTCTTTCAAAATTGCAATCAGTCCTCTCAAACCCTGCCACTACTTTATCAGCTAAATTTATTTAACATTCTAAATCCTTTGTTGCCATTTCAACGATGTTCACAGCATCTTCACCAGGAGTAGATTCCATCTCAAGAAACCACTTTCTTTGTTCATCCATAAGAAGAACTCCTCATCCATTCTAGTTTTATCATTAGATTGTAGCAATTCAGTCACATCTTCAGGCTGTACTTCTAATCCTATCTTTCATGCTATTTCCACCAAATCTGCAGTTACCTCTTCCGGTGAAGTCTTGAACCCCTCAAAGTCATCCATGAGGGTTGGAATCAGTGTCTTCCAAACTCCTGCTAATGTTGATATTTTTGACCTCCTCCCAAGAATCACCAATGTTCTTAATGGCATCTAGAATGGTGCAATCTTTCCAGAAGGTTTTCAATTTACTTTGCCTAGATCCATCAGAGGAATCACTATCTATGGCAGTTATAGCCTTATGGAATGTATTTCTTAAATCATAAGACTTGAGAGTTGGTATTACTCCTTGAATCATGAGCTACAGAATGGATGCTGCGTCAGCAGGCATGAAAACATTAATGTCCCTGTACGGGGTAATTAAGTGCATTGTCAATGAGCAGTACTATTTTGAAAGGAATCTCTTTTTCTGAGTAGTAATATTTTGAAAAGAATCTTTTTTTCTCAATGGATGCAAATAAAGTATCATTTTGTCTCTCTACCAAGCTTTCACTAGATGTACCTCCAGAAAACTTAATCTCATGCAACCAGGCAGATATTTATGCGATCTACCCTTATAAAGCTCAAAATTCTGGTTTCCAAATTTTGTAATGGCTACAGAGAATAAAACTGAATCTGGAACTCTAATGAAGTTCCACAAGTCCACAGTAATAGACATTAAACATTACAGCCCATGTTATAATCAAGATGTTGATAAAGATATCCAAGTATTAAATCAAGCCAATTGCTTTCTTTCTTCCTCAGCAAAATAATTCCAGATAAAGTTGTATGTCTAAAGATTATTAACCCCTCCTCAAAAGATGATTCTGGTTACCTAAATATTTATGCATTACTGGAGTAAATACAAATCCAGTATTTTTTGTAAAGCCTGACATATTTGTTTGATTTTTGTAACTTGATTTCTTTAGTCATCTTTAAAACACTTAAAAATGTTTTTAAAAGTCTGTTACTTAAAACTGCATAGAACTAAATTATTTAAGTACAAAACAAAAGAATTCAATCTGTCTTTAGTATTCCAACTAAAGACTTCCTGTTAACAGCAGGACTCCTTCCTTTGGCACATACAGTAAGTGCCTCACTGGTATGTGGGCCAAGAATTTTTGTTTCCCCTCCCCCTTCCCCTAGCCAAGAATGTTAAAGGTCAAATTTCATAGCAAAACGTAGAACTCCCTAGGCCCTAAGCCCCTTTAAGATATTATACAACTTGTTTTTGTGCTTCTGCTAAATACAATAAAATGAAGTTAACCCTTGAGATAAGGTGTTTCCTGAAACTCTAAGTATGAACTAATAGTCAGGAATTACCACTGCCATTAAATCATTACCGAAAAATTTTTTATACCTTTTTTATGTTTATTAGTAACAGCAATCAAAATTTAATGCTTGTGAAAATAAATCAGTCTATAGCACATCCCTACCCTACCCTCCTACAAACTTAGTTTTTCCTTTCCATTCACTTAAATTGCTTGAACCCTACCCAACATAAATCTTGAAAATAAAAGTTTCAAGTCTTTTCAAGAAGAATTCAAGAAACTTTCAGCTATTGTCTCATATTCACATTTTTCCCTCTGTAAAAGACAGTTATTAGGCTTTTCTATTTGGTTAATAATTGGTTATTAATCTTTCCCTGCAACTTAAGAGATTCCTTCAAAGAAGTACTGTTCTTTTCTAGAAGGCAAATTAAATCTATATTGCCCTGATATAATGTTATTAAATGAGGTTTCTAGGCATTCTATCAATTACTGCTATAAACGTACAACTTTTTAAAATTCTGGATATTTTATTACCAAAGATTCTTCAAATAGCTGCAACCTTCTTTAAGACTGACGCAATCTGATATTAAAGAGCCTGGGGTAAGAGAATATAGAAGCCTACTGTCTCATCAAAACAAGGTCTTGGCTATTCCATGAAATCAAATCTTACTTTTTTAAACAATATTCTTTAATCTGAAAAAATATCCAATTAACTTGTACTTTATTTCTAAGTTGTACTTGGAAAGTTGTTTTAAAGTTTGCCTTTAAACTTACAAAAATTATGTCAAATTGCTAAGAGAGGATCAGTAGATTCAGTTCATACAGATGTATCTTCAATGATATTTTTGTCAATGAATCAGAATTTTAAAACAAGATTTTAACTTGGTATTATTAATTCTTCACACTTATATACTTAAAGCCCTGGAAGAAAAGTATTATGAGCTATCAGTGATGTCTGCAATATATTAATAAATATAGATGGAAAAGGTAAATGTAAAAAATAACAAATATTCTGTATTAACAGTAAACACAGTTATTACTCCTGCTCCTCCTCAGCTACCAAAAGCTGTCTTAAGTCTCCAAATGTGAAACCTCTGGATTCATTCATTCATTCAGCCATTTACTTTTGTAAGCACTTCCTATGTAGCCAGGTGCTATGCTAATCCTATCTGACTCATCCTTCTCCCTGGATGCTCAAACCCTATTTATGGCCAAGTTCTACTGACAAGGACATGTCCTACTTTTCCCTCTTCCAAACGCCTGAGGCATAAGTCAGGTCCCTCATTAACTTATTTAAAACATTAATCACTGAACATGTGCCAAATGGAAGATTATGAAGTCATTAAAACCATTTATATAAAGTACATAACATTAACAAACTCATTCAAAGTAAAAAGCAAGGATGTGAAGCTATACGAAGTATAATTGCAAGAATGTAAAAATAAAATTTGGCATGGAAAAAGATGAAGGAAATAACTAATAAACTAAAAGGATCTCTGGTGGATAGGTACTTTCACTTTTCTGCATTTTGCAAATTTCCTATAATAAGCAGTTAATACTCTAAAAGAAAATATAAATGTGCTTTATTTTTAAAATTTACTTTTTTAGTTGATAAATTATTTCTGAGGTTTAGAATTGCATATTACAAATAAAACACACACTCAAGTATGCAACTGTCTTTATGATTTAACTTAGCTCTTTAAAAACAAAAAAGCACTTATCCATACTTATTACAGTATTTCTACAAGCCTAGGAAACCTCTCCTCTTCAATATCCCAGTGAGAATCTAATGTCAGCTTTCATAAAATAAAGCTGTTTTTACCAACTATTCCACACTATTTCCCAATTTTCAAAACTTTAGTGATTTACTTTGTCCCAAACGTAAATTCTCATTTTCCCTTCAAAAGCATCCTAGATTTGCCTTTTTCCTTTCCATTACCACCGGTACCTGCAATCTTCTTTTCTCTAGGAATCTATCCTGACTACTACTACAATATTAACCTTTAAACAATGCTTTCATAAAATCGCTCGTCTTTCTGAAATGTACTTCTGCTTAACTCAAATCTAAGCTTGTTGTTGGACCACAAATCTCCATTCCACTTTATATCTTAATTCTTCAAACCAGGCAAAACTACATAGTCCTTCAATTTAAACCATGCCTGTTCTGACTATTTCCAATTTTCCACCTAAAATATCCTTCTTCTGCCCCCTGTTAATTTAAAGCCCAAGCTCAAGGCCCAGTCCAAGTCCTATACCTCTCCCACAAATCACTCTTTTAAGTATTCCAGGATACAATGATCTCTCTTCTGACATCCTATTGCACTTACAGTCAGCACCATGAAATATAACAACTATTCTGTGACTGTTGTGTATATATTGGTTTTGTTTCCCCAAATAAGGTACCAGAAGGCAGAGACCAAGAGAGCCAAGAAAAATGCTAGACACATAAATGATTAATACTAAGTGAATATATTTTTATCTATAGTCAAAATATTCATGCTCCAAACCGTTTTTAAGTCAGCTTTTTTGAAGTTATGTGGGCTAAAAAGTAAATCTGTCTCATATATTTATTTTTATCCTGCCAAAATTTAAAGCCTACAACTCAGTAGGTAGGAAAAAAATAATCAGACAAGAAAAAAATTGATTTTCAGCTTGCTTCACTGTACTTTAGAAATAAAGTAGAACTGTACATTTCTCCAATCTCTTCTGCTCCTTGTGGAAGTATCCCTAAATCGGAAGATATGGAAAGCAGCTTTTCGTCCTTAATATTAAGGCTAATATTAAGCCTGTTACAAAAAGACATGCTCAACACACACAATCAACCATTTGTGCTGGGGTGGGGATCCTGCAGCCTTCTGATTTCAAGGTTGTTCTTTTTTAAGCACCAAAGGAGGCAAGAAAAGCTTCATCTTTCTCTGCTGCACTCTTTTTAATAAAAGGATTCGTTCTGTAAAATTTGGATTCAGTCAAAAGTCAGAACCTTAAGGCCGCAGGTTCCCCATCCTTGGATGTAGTTGCCCATGGTATCACCTAACATGTTCAATTCTTCCCATCCTCTTTTCCAGGTTTAAGTCCAGTTTCTCTGAAGACCTACATTCCCATTCTACCAAACTGGAACCTAAATGCAATCCAAATGGAGACATTAAATTCTTCAGTTTTTCAAGGCTCTCAGTGTTAACACAGCCTTGAGACAAGTAGCAAATTTATATAACATGAGTTACTAAAATAAATGGACACAAGAATTCTTTCATTCAGTATAGGTTAACAACAACTTGCATATGGGCTTAAGCAAGACTAGCAAAATGGAAAAGTACTTCCCTAGGAGTATTTGTTGCCTTCCTAGGAAAATTCAGAAAAGAGCATCTTTTTAATTGAAATATCAACAAATATAAACTAATGTAGTATTTATAATGTTAAGATACCTGAAGTATGCCTCCCCTGATTCTGTGGCATTCTTTGGAAGAGATCATGATTGTATTCATAATATCTGTAGTCTTCATGTGCACGATCTCCAAGTGGCCGCCTTCTTTGACCATCAAAAAAATTGTCTGAATAATAATATCGGGAACCAGAGTCTCCATTTTCAATAGCAAAATTAACTTCTGTTAAAAATGACTGAGAAGAGCCATACTCTCGAGGGACATCTCCTAGACTTCTGGCAAGATAAGAAGGTGCAGATAATCTGTTGCTTTCTCTTCTCATTATTTCATGAGGTGTTCTTTGAACTGGAGTTCTAAGGAAACTCTGGTTCCTTGAAACTACTCCATCTCCAGAAGCTGAAAAAGCATTAGAGCTTGAATCTGGAAGACAGATATCAGTTCGTCTTGGAATTGTTGGACCGTGCCGGATAAATGAAGGCATGAGATCTATAATAAAACAAAGAGTAAAATTACTATTTCATTAAGTAATAAAAACACTTTTCAAAAGTTGTTCATTTACCTCTACCACCCCAAAATCAAAATGTCAATGGACTTAAGAAAACAATTTTAAATTTTAAGATAGCAATTGGGTATTTTAAATTGAGGAAGATATTTTCCCACATGCTATGTGTAAGCTCAGCCAGCATCAAATGTATTCTGCATACTACCATACATAATACGATGAAATGTCAGTAAGAGGAACTACGTATTAATGAAATGCTCATGAATTTTTTTTTTTTTTTTGAGACAGAGTCTCACTGTGTTGCCCAGGCTAGAGTGCCGTCAGGCTAGCTCACAGCAACCTCAAACTCCTGGGCTCAAGTGATCCTTCTGCCTCAGCCTCCGGAGTAGCTGGGACTACAGGCATGCGCCACCATGCCCGGCTAATTTTTTCTATATAAATTTTTAGTTGTCCAATTAATTTCTTTCTAATTTTAGTAGAGATGGGGTCTCGCTCTTGCTCAGGCTGGTTTCGAGAAATGCTCATGAATTTTTATGTATAAAAACAGAAAACAATCTAACAAATTGACACGCAGGTACTAGTATTTAAGACTATAGATTTTTTTTATTGTTCACTTCATTTTAGAAACTGCCAAAAATCCTTCTTCAAGCAAACACAATTTCAAAGATAAAACAGAGCAGCATAATGCTACTCCAAAACATGTAAAGATGGATTCCTTTAAAAAGATACTAAAATTAGTAGCGCTCTCTTTCTACCTTGGAATTAACTAGCACAGCAATCAAAGGCTGGAAAGCCAAAAGTTAAGGTATGAAAATTAAAAATAAAGAGCTCTCATTTCAAAGAGACACACAAATGTTCAATCAGCTCAAAAACACCAACCCTGAAATTATGGTTCCTATGAGAAATTAATAAGAAGTAAATAAAATTCAAAGCAGAAGATAATAATAGAACAATGGCTGTCAGGATGTACTACTTTTGAATGCAGAACTTGAAAAGGGCTTAGACATTCCTGGTGAGAAAGCAAATACCTTTAAAACATGAAGAAAACTGGATCTGGAGACTATTTTATTAGTTCATTAAGTAAACAATATTACAAGGCATTCATATTAATAAGCTTCAGAAGCCAATACTGGACAGAAACAACTTAATATCAGAATACATAAGGCTCAAAATTTAATGAAATTAAAATACATCAAAAGTTAGTTGCCTAAAGGTGTGACAAACATATTTCATGATTTTAAGTAATGTTTAATCAACTTTGTTGCAAACAGCAAGCTATCATTTAAAAACAGCCAAAAACGTAACAGCATGTGTAACTGAGAACCAAGCTGTTAAAAAAAGAGGTTTAAAAATAAAGTTTCGAGTTACTGATGTACCCATCTGATATATTTTGTTGAAAGCACCGAAGTACTACAATAAATCTGGAAGGCTGATGATGTGGTTATAGTGGAAAAATATGCTCTCCACCCCTGTCTGTGTGATCTTGGGCAAACACTAGAAACCTCTATGAACAGCTTTCCCAATTACAATATGAGGTAATGCTTAAATCACAAGGTTACTACCAGCTTCCAAGGAGGAAATTTACACAAAGGGCCCAGCATGCAGTACGAGCACCAAAATATCAGCTCCTTACCTCACAAATGTCCTGAACACACAATTAAAAATTCAAGAAACTTAGCTCAAAAATCAGAGTCAAATACTTAAACTGAGAAGAAGAAAAGCGAAGGGAGGAGAATACACCCTATTAAAGTTAAAAAAGAAAAAACTTGGTAATTTCCCTAAAATGACAGAAATCATTTTGAGTTCTTTGCCCTTTTTGCAACCTCACGAATATAGCCAAATACACATGATTTTGGCTGCTCTGCTCTGAGAACCAAAAGTGATGAGGCTTTGGGCAGCCGCTACAATCGCGACGGGTCTGTTTTTCACCTCCTTAAGTCTGCAACCAGCAGCAGGACCCAGGAATTCTGCCCCAGATTTCACACAACTTCTAGCACAGGCGAGAGACACCCGCAGTGTTTGTAAACACAAGTCACATCTCACGCATCTAGAGGAAGTAAAAGTGTTCCAGTCTAACCACTTTTTACCCCTATAGCACGAGGTGATCAGCAATTTCACTGTTTCCTACAGTCTCTCTCTTTCAGTACTACTCAAAACCAACACCACTCAGCCAGAGAACTGGGAAGTTTGTTATTTGTAGGGGGTGCCCTTGGCAGGGGGCGGGGTACACTAATTCAAGTTTCTTGTCCTCCGTGGGCTTTCAATCAACGAACACCACTTCAGCACAAGAAAATTAAAACCCCCTATTTCACAGCAACCAATGAGAAAGCAGAAGCCCCGGGGAGCCGCGCCAGGCGCTCCGCCAGGGTCCCGGCAGCCAGCGGCCGCCCGGGCCAGGTGTTCGAGCGCCCGACACTCACTCCGCAGCAGAGGCGACGTCTCCTTCTTCACGTACTTCCCCTGCACCTCGGCCGGCTTGGACACTTCGTTTTTGGTTTTCTTTCGGGACAGCATCCTTCTTGACGAGGCCCGAGGCCACGCTAAGCACCCTCCCTAGGGCTCCGCGCCGGGCGCCGACTGTCGCCGCCGCCACCTCCGCCGGCGCCGCCGTCTCCTTCCCTCCCAAGCCGCCGCCGCCTGTCCGGAGCCCGGGGTCGCCCACAGGGACTGCCGCATGTTCAGGGCGCTAAGCGCGCCGGCCGCCGCTCAGTCGCATGTCAGTTCCTTCCCGGAAGTCTGCCCGCTCCGCGAAGCTGCCCGGGGACGCCGTGAGGAGAGGCCAGGGACGCCGGGCCAGGGCCATGATCCGCCGCGGGCCGCCTGGTAACCGCTACCGGGCCGCCGCCGCCGCCTACGTCCCGTAAACTTTCCCCGCGGCCGCTGGGAATTCTGGGAAACCCGACGCAGCGAGCTGCCGCCGCCGCCCCTCCCCCACCCGGCTCCGGGGCGCGGCTCCGCCTGCGGGACTCGGCGCCGGCGCCCTTAGCTAACGGGCCGGCCCCCGCCGTCTTCCCAGAGGAGTCGCGGCCGCCCTCATTCTTCTTCAGCGAGAAGCTGGTCCAGCGGACGGAGAGGACGAAGGATGAAGCCGGCCAGACTGAGCCCGGGAGGCCGTCGCACACTCAAGTCGTGGAGCCCCCTCTAACCACAGATTTTTTCCTCCGGACCTACGGGAGGCGGTGACCCCTCGCACACCCCATCCCCATCCCCCGACGTTGTTCCCTTCCTGGGGAGTTGAGTGAGAACGTCCCTCTTGGAATTTTCTGGGCTGGTAAACTCAGGCCCCTAAAAAATACAGAATGCTAGTAGAGTTGAAGGACTACGACCCTTAGGCTAATGCCGCACCAAACAATCTAGATGCATTTTCTGTTAAAAAACATTAATCCGTTCAATACAATTAAACATATATTAATTGATCCTCTTCTGTGTGCGAGGAAGTGCGTCTTTCTGATAAAGGAAAAAACGGAGGAAAAAACCAAAATGGAGTTTCTATAATACTACCTCTTATTTAAGATAGATGTGTTGTTAGCATATTTATTTCATCATTACTATCATTAGTGTATTTAATAGACACAGGTTTCCTCTTGGAGTTACATACTACATCTTAGAGTTTTGAGGACTTTGAGCGCTAAAGATCAGGAGTGGGAATTTTCTAAAATAATCGACTGTACTTCCTTCTGCATAACTTAACAGGGCTGCCAAATGTACAGGATAACATTTGGAAAATATGATAGAATTCATCTCCTAGTGACCAAATTAAGCCTTTAATTATGGAATTTGCTTTCCCTGAGATCTAAAACATGTTGCAATTAACAAAAGGCATAGCATTTTTTACTACACTAGATTAAGAAAATGGTCAAATTTTGTTTTGCCGTGAGCAAACAAATGAGACATTTTATCTAGTGTCTGTCTCCATCTCCGTGTGATGTTATGTTCCCTTGGTACAGATCTCCCACAATTCAGTCAATAACCAATAAATAATAATTGAGCACCCGTTATGTTACACTCTGTTCTAGGGGCTTGTGATATAGCAATAAGCAAAAAATCCCTACTGTCATGGAAAAGAGAGACAAAAAAGAAGAAAAATAAGCAAAACATGAAAAGGTAACATTGGAGTTACATAGTAAAGTGAGGAAATTGGCCATGCCGCTATTTGCTTAAAGAGTATTGCAGGCAAAAAGAACAACAAACGCAAAAATCCCTGCAAGTGGCCATGTTCCTGGCAGATTGGAGGAAGAGTAAAAGGTTTATATACTCTTAGGAGGGGGAGAGACTAGTGGGCAATGAAGTTAGAGAGGTGACATTGGTTAGGGCACACAGGGCTTTGTAGGTCCTTGTAAGGAAAGTCACCTTGAGCAGGGGGGTGACATAATCTGACTTGATTTGATAGAATCGCTTTGGATGCTGTGATGAGACTACACTAAATAGGGGTAAGGACCAAAGCTGGAGAATCAGTCAGAAGCTATTGCTGGCTTGGACCAGGGTAATAGCGGTGGAGATGATAAGTGGTTGTATATTGGACATATTTTAAAGAGAGAGCCAATAGGATTTGCTGACAGATGGAATATGTGAAAGTAATCAAGAAATCCAGGATCACTCCCTTGGGTATGTAAATCTTAACAATAAGCAGAATGGAGCTCAATGGAAGCAGATTGTACTCCGAGAGGAACATTAGAAAAGTAGTTACGTGTTCCTTGGTTCAGAAATAAGGACAATACTAAAGTGTTGGTAGTGTGAATGGAGAAGAAAGGGTGATGAGACAGAAATGAAAAGACAATTGGGATTTGTTACAGATAGAGTATGAAGGTGGGAGATAAAAGAGAGGAGGGAGCCAAAGAAGTGCCAGGTTCCCACCCCGAGTTCCCCTCAGAAGAGAACAAAAGGATATTAGTACCTTGTTAAAGCCATCTCTTCACACCTGGGGTTTTCCTAGAGCCTGAAATATATGATACCTTTCACATACACAGAGGAAAGAATCATAGAATTCTATAATTGAAAAAGAATTTTGAGATCACCTGGGCTAACCTCATATTATCAACATGGAAACAAAACTAGAAAAACTAAGAGTTTTGCCTCAGATTACATTCCTGGTTAGTGGCAGACTAGCAGCAGAACTGGAGTTTTCAATTTCCATGTTGGGCCATTTTCTGCTACAGCATATTAAGAATCCCACTAATGTGAGTCCAGATTGTTTCTAACATAGTTGTTTTGAAAGCCATCCATGTTCCCTACAAAGTACTCCTATTTTCAATGCTATTTCAATTCTTTGAATTACAGCAGAGAGAAAGCCTCAATTAAGTGCTTTCTTTAATACATATAATTTGCCTTTTTATCGAGGGTGCCTTTCTGAATCAACAATCTGCAGGCTGCATCAACAATAGCAATGCACAGCAAATATGTGAACTTTGAATCCAAATCTTTAAATCCAGAGGCTTTGAATTCACATCTGTTTTCTAGAAATTCCTGGACTTCTTGGAATTTTTATAAAGGAATTCAGATTTTGCAGTTACAATTCTCCAGATATTGCCTTTGAGAATGCTAATATTGTATTACATAATAGAGATTTATTTTCCTTTGCAGTTGCATTCTCAGTGGATAAAATCAGCAAATAGGGAGTTATTCGTGTCTTAAACAACTATTATTTTAGTAATTTAGCATTAAAATTTCTTTTAGAGAAGGTAATAAGATGTGATCCTGGGATAACCTCATAGCTCTCCAGATTTTTGTTTTCTCATCTGAAAATAAAGTGAACCATTTGATTTCTAAAGTGTCTTTCAGCCCTAAAGTTCTGTGCCATACAGGCAGAAGGAAATATGCAAAAATCAAAACACTTAACCCTTGTAGGATAATAGGCACGTTGGTGATTTTCTTTCTTTAAAAAAAAATTGGGGTTTTTGGTTATGTTTTGGTTTAAGTTTTTATTTTTAATTATTTTGGGTACATAATAGTTGTGTATCTTTATAAGGTACATGTGATATTTTGATACAGGCATACAATGTGAATTAATCAAAGGGTAATTGGGGTATCTATCACCTTGGGCATTTGATATTTCTTTGTGTTAGGAACATTCCAATTCCACTCTTTTAGTTATTTTAAAGTATACCCTAACTTATTGTTGATTATAGTCACTGTTGTGCTATCAAATATTGTTCATTCTATCTATGTATACTTTTGCACCCATTAACTTTATCCCCTCACTTTATCCCCCCCTTCCCAATACCCTTCCTAGCTGCTGATAACCATCATGCTACTCTCTGTAGGTGAGTGGCAGCAAGTGAGCAAAATTTCATCTATATTTACAGCCGTTCCCCATCACTGGCATCTCTGCATAAGCTCTCGCTCTTGTTAGATCAGTGGCGCCATTAGAGTCTCATAGGAGTGCAAACCCTATTGTAAACTGCGCATGCAAGGGATCTAGGTTGCGTGCTCTTTATGAGAATCTAATGCCTAATGAATGATCTGAGGTGGAGCTGAAGCAGTGATGCTAGCATCACTGTGGGCGGCTGCAAACACAGATTATCATTAGCAGAGAGGTTTGACTGCACAATAAATGTAATGCACTGGAATCATCCCCAACTCATTCCCTTTTCTCCCTCTCCCCCATCCATGGAAAAATTATCTTCCATGAAACCAGTCCCTGGTGCCAAAAAGGTTGGAGACTACTGCTTTAGAACATTCTGCCATCTTCTTGGTTTGCTGGCTCTCTGAATAAAAGTTACTTTCCTTGCCCTAACACCTTGTCTCTCAACTTATCGGCTGTCCTGCAGCAAGTGGTACAAGCTTGGACTCAGTTACAAAACTCTGGCAGGTAGCCAAAATGAGTTTTTTATTCTTGGCTGCTCTGGTCTTTGACTTCAGTTGTCTAATCTTTCTGGGTCTTTCAGTATCTTGGCTTCTCTGGCCCCAGAAACTTTTCTTTCCAAAATTGGACTTTTTCTTCAGCCACCTTGAACTTTATTTTTAACTATTCTTTGCAATTATCAATTTTACTTAGTGCTGTGATATTGTGAAATATATATTTAGTCTTTATATCTGTTACAGCTCCTAAATCCCATGGAATCTCTAGAAGAATGCCTTTTGTATGCTAATGAGATGACTGGTGGCTGGAGGCCTCTAGGCAGCTTCAGGATAGGGGGTCACCAGAGAAAAGACCAAGGCATGATTGAAGGGGTGGGGCTGACCCTACCCCCCAAGCTCCTGGGAGGAAGAGGAGCTGAAGTTTAATTTGATCACCGATGAACAATGATGTTATCAATCCTGGCTCTGTAATGAAGCTTTCATAAAAACCCATGAGGACTGGGTTGGGAGCGTTTTCAGATAGCTGAACACGCAGAGGCTCCTGGAGAGTGGCACACGCCCCTTCTCTCATACCTGACCTGATACCATATCTGTATCCTTCATTATCCTTTATTAATAAACTGGTAAATGTAAGTAAAGTGTTTCCCTGAGATCTATATGCTGCTCTAGGAAGTTTATCAAACCCAAGAAGGAAGTTGTGAGCACCCTGATTTAGAGCCGGTCAGTCAAAAACACAGGTCACAACCTGGGGCTTGCAACTGGCATGTGAAGGTGGGAGGTGTAATTCTTGTGGGACTGAGCCCTCAACCTGTGGGATCCCACCTGGTGGATAGTGTCAGAATTGAATTGAATTAGAGGACACCTCGCTTGTGTCTGCTGTGGAACTGATTGCTTGGTGTGTGGGGAAATGCCCCCACATTTCAGGTGTCAGAAGTATTGGGTTGGTCAGGTGCAATGGCTCATGCCTGTAATCCTAGCACTTTGGGAGGCCAAGGCAGGAGGATCACTTGAGGCCAGGAGTTTGACTAGCCTGAGCAACATAGTGAGACCTCATCTTTATAAAAAATAAAAAAAAATTAGCTGGGCACAGTGGCTTACACTTGTAGGTCCAGCTACTTGGGAGGCTGAAACAGGAGGATTGCTTGACCCCAGGAGTTCGAGATTGTAGTGAGCTATGATGATGCCACTGCACTCTAATCCGGGCAACAGCGTGAGAACCTGTCTCAAAAAAAAAAAAAAAAAAGTATTGTGTTAAATGGTGTGTGAAAGTAGGAAAAAGCACTTTTCCCTCTATATTTAACGGGCTATATACATAGATATTTTTTGCAAACTCTATAAAAATGTACCCAGGGCTCTCATTGTAGGTCTCTACCGTGGAAACACCTGTATCCCTTCCATATAACATGGGAGCCATGCGATATCGAAAGCCCTAAATGAGCCATACCACCATTTTTCATGTGTTGTGACCACTCCATGCTGACACAGAGGTCCCCTGCAAAGATGATCTCCAAGAGTCCCAGATGGAAAATGAATCAAAATATTCCCCTGTCTTCAACAGCTGTTGAGGATTTAACTGGCCTTTTTTTTTTTAAGAGATGGGGTCTTGCTATGTTGCCCAGACTGGCCTCAAACTCCTGGTCTCAAGTGATCCTCCCACTTCAGCATCTGCAGTAGCTGGGACTATAGGTGCATGCTACTGTGCCTGGCTTCAACTAGCCTTTTAGCACGACCATCTTGTACTTTAGCCTGGCACCTCCTTCATTTTCTTAGGGTCTTTTTCCCCCCTGCCAAGAATGCTCTACTTCTATTTCACGTCTTGTGAGAACTTCTTATCGTCTCCCCCATCTTGTGGACTGCTTTGTTGAAGAGTCTACCGACCTTTTCTCTGGGCAATAAGTTCAACATTAGTTAGAGTGCAAGGCAAACATGATTTATGAGGAAGGAGGGAGTGAAAAATACATCTGTTTGAAATATTTTCAAGAAAGAAGTTTAAGTAGAATTTCTTCAGTAGAGCCAGAATGCAAAGCATTAAGGAAAAAAATGGAAAGTTCCATTCCATGTGGAGACTGACCACATGAATATATCCATTCTCCCTCCTGGAACCCCACTTAATTGACAATGAAAGAATATAGAGGCAATAAACTCATTATGAGACATTAAGATAGGCCATCCATTGGCCCGACATTAATAAATGTCTAGAAAAAGAAGAGTGATGGGATGAGGTGAGGTGGGAAGGAGGTGAAGGGACAATGAAGCAGGGCAGAGGAAGACACAGTCTGAAATACTTGTGAATGTGGTCAAAGGCCTCAGAGAGTCTTGGGACCCACATGTACCTGGTTTAATTAAGACGGGCATTAATTGAAAGGCAAACCTCAACCCCCTATGCACAGAATTTCAGAAAGCTGGGCATCTATTCCCTAGAAAAGGGATCTTCAGCTTGTTTTTTGGAGAAATCCAGTGGCCCTATAGCAAAGGTCTTGGCATTCTGACATTTGTACATCCTGCAACAAAACAACCAACCCACCTCAGAGAGCAGTCTTCCTGGCAATAGGCCCTGATCCCTCAGATGGCATTCCCAAATGTTTATTTTTTTAACATGTCATTCTTAAATATAAATATGCAACCAAGGATCACTAGAAATTTTAGGAAAATTTGCAATATGGTGATAGTAAGATAAACAGAAAAATAGACCTCAAAGAAAACGGATAATTCAGAGTATAGATGACTACTTTAAGCAATAATGCTTATTACCATCAACAGAGATTTAAGAGAAGATATTGCATCCATAAAACAACAGCAGGAAGCTATGAAAAAGAAACAATCAGAAAACCAAAAAGGGCTCTTGGAAATTAACGATAGGGGTTGCCAAAATAAAATATTCAGAATGAAGTTATGAAGATAAAGTTAAGCAAATCTCCCAGAAAAACAGAACAAAAAGATGGAGATGGGAAATATGAGGGAAAAGGTAAGAGAAATAAGCTTTATACAAGCGGCCCAATATTCTGAAAAGGTGAGTTCCAGAAAGAGATAATAGAGAAAATGGAGAGGACATCATCAAAAATGAATACAAGATATTTTTTCCAGAGATAAAGGAAAGGAATTTCCCAATTGAAATGGTATCCCAAGTGCCTCTCAAAATTGATGAAAAAAGGTCCGTGTCTCAACATGTCATTGTGAAATTTCAGAACATCAAGGATAAAGGGAAGATCCTAAAAGGTTCCAGTGAAAACAGGTCAATTATAAAGGAATGAGACTAGTGTCAGATTTTTCATCAGCAAAAAATTTTGCTATAAGACTATGGAACAATGCCTTCAAATAAATGAGGGAAAATCAGTTTCAATTTACAATTTCATATCCATCCAAAATGTTAATCAAAATCCAAATGTCAATGAAAAGCAAGGAGAGAATGGAGACATTTTCTGGCATGAAGGGACTCAGAAAGTGTACTTGTCATATGTTCCATCCTAATAAATTACCAGAAGATAAATTCTAATGATGAGAGAAAAAGCTCTCTCACACACAAAGAACAAAACAAAAACTGAGAAATAGGAATTCAAGAAATAGTAAATTAACTCAGGAAAGTAATGTATTTAAGTCTCAGTGTTATGACTGTTCAGCAAAACTGGAACCCAATCAATTCAGAGTGAAGTTGGACTTTAGAGGACTCTAGGATGAAGGTAGCTGGGAAAAAAATAGATTTAATAAATTTATACAATTTGGAACAAACTAAGAAGGTGATAAATGCAGAAGATTAAAGGGAAAAAGAAAAGCAACAAAACACAAAAACTTAGAGGGAATCTGACATTTTGGGCCTTTCTAAAAAGACCTACTCAAGGGTGAAATCCAACAAACCAAAAGATTAGTCAAAAAAAT
>NW_012154507.1:7146961-7149859 GCF_000956105.1 Propithecus coquereli | reverse complement strand
TAGAAGAAGTAGTTGAGAATGGACAGGTGGTAGGCATTGAATATATTTAAATGTAGAAAAGCCTAATCAATGGTGGAAAATAGGATTTTTTAAGTAACCATATTGTGTCCTGCATTTTCCTATGTCAATGCATCTTTAAAATTTTTACTGTAAAGAGCTTAGTATCTTTAAAAACTTAAAACAAAATTATGCATTTAGTCAAGACAGGTCTGAACAGGACACTAAATATCAAGATCCTGTGCCTTTGGCTGGTGATGCTGTTTACCTCTTCCTGAGGAGGACTGAGGATCTAGAAATAACAATGTAGACAAAGAGCAGATTCATTGAAGTGAGGAAATGGGAGGGTATGAACAGGAGGTTGTGGTCAGAGGGGAATTTCAGAGTTTTAAAGGGTAAGTTATCAGGTGTGACCAAATTAGGCAGTAGTTGCAATAGAGGTGGAAGTAATGAAATCAAGAAAGTTAGGGAATGTGAAGGTAGCATGTTAGAAGACATAGAATATGGTAAAAAAACAAACTGTGAGCCATTGAAACGGGATGAAAGGAATGTCCTGGAAAATAGCAGGGAAGGAAGAGGAAAGAATAGTATAAATAAAAGGCATGAAAATAGATTTCTTCCTTATGATTCATATTTTACTCAGAGGCCTCTGAATTCCTAGAACTTCTGAGAATTCCATATCACTTAATAGTAACATTCAAATATTGTATTTCACTCATGTGTTTTACTGTTAAATTCACAGGGCTATTATAGACCTAATGCCTCTAGACAAATTGATATTCAGAGCTTCCACAATAGTCTCCTGTGAATTTAAAGCATGTATAGACACGGGCCTGATTATCTCAGTCATGATTAGTTAGTAGAACTGTGAATAATCAGAAGTTAAGGATCTTCAGATGGAGATAAGCAGCTTCAATTACCCAGGTGGGCTCAGTGTAATCACAAGCTCCTTATAAAAGGGAGTCAGGCTCACAGTAGAAGTGATGATGGAAGCAAAGGGTTAAAGTGAGGTGAGGAAGGAGCCATCAGGCAAATAACGCAGGCAGCTTCCAGAAACTGAGAAAATCAAAGAAACAGATTCTCCCCTTGGAGCCTTCGGAAGAAACCAGCCCTTTCAATGCGCAGACGTTAGCCTACTTAAGACTGATTTTGGACTTCTTAGCTCCAGAACTGTAAGATAATTATTTTGTATTGTTTTATGCCACTAAGTGTTAGGTTCATTCCAGGTGGAAACCCAAAAAGTATGTATAGGACTGAATGCGGTTAATGGAAAACTTAGGCTTGTAAAACAATCGCGCAGGAGTCTGGAGAGTCCCGAGGGATGTTGTAAATCTAAAAGAGAGCCGCAGTCAGCATTCATGTTCCCCCTTTTAAGGACCAAGCTACCCACCTCCCTTATCTCTACAGGATGAGACTGGCATAGGGGTCCCAGAAATTAGTTGTTTAAAAAAATTTATTGCAGCAGTTGTTCTGGCCCAGATATTCACTACCCCCACCAGAGAAACCCTCTTTAAAATCCAAGGTTTTCCCCTCCCTCAGCGTGGACGCTCTTTGGCCTCCACCTATCTGCACCCAGATGCTCAAAATAAATAGCATTTTGCTACACATGAGGCTTCATGTGTCTCTCTGTCTCCACTCTGGACCTAACACTAAGTTGGTGCTAATTTGTAACAGTAGCAATAAGAAGAAACTAATACAAAGAGTTTTCAAATAGTTTCAGGGTTTTGATTGCCAAATTTTCCATCAGCAGTATGTGAGAGTGTTTCTCTCTTTTAAAATTTTTAATTGACACATAATAATTGTGCATATCTTGGGGTACAGAAGGATGTTTTGATGTATGTATACAATGTTATACTGATTATGTCAGAGTAACTAGCATATCCATCATCTCAAACATTTATCATTTGTGTTTTGAACATTCAAAATCCTCTCTTCTAGCTTTTTGAAACTACACGATAAGTTATTAACTATAAAATGATAATACATTATGAATAAATTATTAACTTCATTATTAACTACAATAAATTAGTCACCCTACAGTGCTATAGAACACTAGAACTTATTCCCCCTATTAAGCTGTGACTTTGTATTCGATAACCAATCTCTCCCTATCCTCCTCTATTCTCTGCCCTTCTCGGCCTCTAGTAACCACTATTATACTCTCTACTTCCATGGGATAAACCTTTTTAGCTTTCACAGATGAGTGAGAACATGTGGTATTTGACTTATTGCACTTAATGTCCTCCAGGCTCATACGTGTTGCCACGAATGACAAGACCTTACTGTCTTTCATGGCTGAACAGTATTCCATTGAGTATATGTACCACATTTTCTTTATCCAGTCACCTGTTGATGGACATTTAGGTTCATTCCGTATCTTGGCTATTGTGTTTATTGGCTACTGTAATAAACATGGAGGTGCAGATATCTCTTTGACATACTGATTTCGTTTCCTTTGGAAATCTACCCAATATTGGGATTGCTGGATCACATGTTAGTTCTATTTTTAGTTTTTTGAGGAAACTTTAGACAGTTTCCCATAATGGCTGTACTAAATACATTGCCACAAACAGCGTGTGGAGGTCCCTTCTCTCTACATCCTCGTCAGCATTTATTTTTTGTCTTTTTGATAAAAGCCATTCTAAGTGGGCTGGGATGATGTCTCATTGTGCTTTTAATTTGCATTTCCCTTATGATTGAGAGTATCTGTCTTTAATCTTTACTTTTTTATGTACATGTCCTTTCTCATATAAGTAGCCTATAAACTTTTCTAGTGTGTGAAACATGTCCAATACTTCTTTTTCATCTCATACAAGTAGCCTGAACTTGAGAGATTCACAAAAGTATGTATTAATAATGTTGATAAGGCCGGGCGCGGTGGCTCACGCCTGTAATCCTAGC
>NW_012154507.1:7141459-7143796 GCF_000956105.1 Propithecus coquereli | reverse complement strand
GTACTGTTTTGGTTACTATAACCTTGTAGTATAATTTGAATTCTGGTAAGGTGATGCCTCCAGATTTGTTCTTTTTGCTTAAGATTGCTTTGGCTATTTGGGCTCCTTTTTGATTCCAAATGAAGCATAGAATTTTTTCCAGATCTGTGTAATATGACATTGGTATTTTGATGGGGATTGCATTGACTCTGTAAATCACTTTGGGCAGTAAGAACATTTTTAACAATATTGACTCTACCAATCCATGAACATGAGATATTTTTCCATTTGTTTGTGTCATTTGCAATTGCTTTCTTCGGTGTTTTGCAGTTCTCCTTATACAGATCTTTCACCTCCTTGGTTAAGTATATTCTTAAGTATTTTATGTTCTTTGTGGCTATTGTGATTGATATTGAGTCCTTGATTTGATTCTCAGCTTAACTGTTATTAGTATATACAAATGCTATTGATTTGTGTACACTGATTTTTGTAACCTGAGACTTTACTGAATTTATCAATTCTTGGAGTATTTGGTAGAGTATTTGGGATTGTCTGGATACAAGATCATATTGTCCGTGAAAAGCAATAGTTTGACCTCCTCTTTCATGATTTGGATACCCTTTATTTCTTTGTCTTGCCTGATTGTTCTGACTAGGACTTCCAGTACTATGCTGAATAGAACTGGTGACAGTGGGCACCCTTGTCTTGTCCCGGATCTTAGGGGGAATGCTTTTAACTTTTCTTCAGTATGATGTTGGCTGTGGGTTTTTCATGTATGGCTTTTATTATTTTGAGATATTTTCCTTCCATGCCTAGTTTGTTGAGGGCTTTTTTTTTTTTTAATGAAAGCATGCTGGATTTTATTGAATGTTCTTTCTGCATCTATTGAGATGCTCATATGGCCTTTGTTTTTGCTTCTGTTTACGTGGTGAATCACGTTTATTGATTTGCATATGTTAAATCATCCTTGCATCACTGGTATGAAATCCACTTGATCATGGTGAATTATCTTTTTGATACGTTGTTGAATTCTGTTTACTAGTATTTTGTTGAGGATGTTTGTATCTATGTTCATAAGGGATATTGGTCTGTATTTTTTTTTATTGTGTTCCCTACCTTTGATATCAAGGCGATACTGGCTTCATAGAATGAGTTCAGGAAGATTCCCTCCTTCTTGATATTATGGAATAATTTCTGTAGGATAGATACCAGCTCTCTGTAGGTCTGGTAGAATTCGGCTGTGAATCTGTCTGGTCTGGGGCTTTTTTTTGTTGGGAAGTTTTTTTTATTACTGCTTCAATCTCACTAATTGCTACTGGTCTGTTCAGGGTTTCTATTTCTTCTTGACTGAGTCTTGGGAGATTGTGAATTTCCAGAAATTTATCCATTTCCTCTACATTTTTTAGTTTATGTGAGTAGAGAATTTTGTACCATTCATGGATGATATTTTGTATTTTCGTAGTACCAGTTGTAATGTCTCCTCTTTCATTTCTGTTGAGCTTATGTGAATCTTTTCTCTATTTCTGGTTAATCTGGCTAGTTGATTTTTGTTTCTTTTCAAAGAACCAATTTTTTATTTCATTGATCTTTTGTATTGTGTTTTTAGTTTCTATTTCATTTAGTTTTGCTCTGAGCTTTGTTATTTCCTTTCTTATGCTGGCTTTAGGTTTGGTTTTCTCTTGTTCCTTGAGCTGTGACATTAGGTCATTAATTTGTGATCTTTCTGTGTTTTTGATGTAGGCATTTGAGGCTATGTATTTTCTCCTTAAGACTTTTTCTGTATCCCATCGATTTTCATAGCTTGTATACCCTTTGTCATTCAGTTTAAGGAATCTTTTGATTTCCATCTTAATTTCATTATTGTCCCAAGGATTTTTCAGGAGCAGGTTGTTTAATGTCCATGACTTTGTGCAGCTTTGAGTGTTTCTCTTGAAATTGATTTCTAGTTATTCCACTGTGGTCTGATGATTTCAATTTTTTTTTCTTTTGCTGAGACTTATTTTGTGGCCTAAGATATGACCAATCTTGGAAAATGTCCCATGTGCTGCTGAGAAGAATGTATATATCAGTAGTTTGGGGATAGAATGTTCTGTAAATGTTTTTAAGATATGGATCTTGTTCTAAGAGTCCTGTTTAAGGCCAGTGATTCTATGTTTATTTTCTGCTTCATCAGTTCGTCCAGCTCTGGTAGTGGGGTGAAGTTACCAGCAATTACGATGCTACTGTTTATCTCTTTGCTTAGATCTAGTAGGATTTGCTTTATGAACATGGAGCTCCTGTGTTAGGTGCATATATAGTTAGGATTGTTTTGTCTTATTTTTGAATTGTTGGCTTTACCATTATATAATGAAAATCTTT
>NW_012154507.1:7138558-7141409 GCF_000956105.1 Propithecus coquereli | reverse complement strand
TCTACTAAAATTAGAAAGAAATTAATTGGACAACTAAAAATATATGGAAAAAATTAGCCGGGCATGGTGGCGCATGCCCGTAGTCCCAGCTACTCGGGAGGCTGAGGCAGTAGGATCGCTTGAGCCCCAGAGTTTGAGGTTGCTGTGAGCTAGGCTGACGCCACGGCACTCTAGCCCGGGCAACAGAGTGAGACTTTGTCTCAAAAAAAAAAAATAATAATAATGTTGATAAGTTTCAACAGAGAAGGAACTGGGGAAAAAAATTGGATCTGAGTTTTAAGAGAAGAATTGCATAAATTCTACCTTAAGTATCATGTGTTTTGGAGTTTTAAAAAAAATAAGCTTAGGAGACTCACTATGCCATTTTGTTACCAAAATGAGAGAAGCATTCTGACAAAAAGGGAAAGAAATCATATGATACAGAGTAATATGTAGAATTCCGAATGTAGTTCATGATTAATCTCCTATAATTGTACATTCTTCCTCACTTTTTCTACCTATGTTCTAACACAAGTTTCTATCAAATTTCCCCCTTTTGTTTCTTAATGGTTTTATTGAGATATAATTGATATATAATAAAACAAGTTTAAAGTATACAATGTAGTAAATTTTGACGTATATATAAAACCTGTGGTGGCTTATGCTTACAATCCCAGCACTTTGGGATTACCTAGTGAGGCTCTGTCTCTACAAAAACTTTTTAAAAATTAGCTGGATGTGGTAGCTCAAGCCTGTAATCCCAGCTACTCCAGAGGCTTGGGCAGGAGGATCCCTTGAGCCCAGGAGTTCCAGCTTGGGCCACAGAGTGAGACCCTATCTTTATAAAAATAACTATGTGAGAAACCACCACCCCGAAAAGTTTCCTTGTGCCTCTTTGTATTCTTCCATTCCTCCTTCCCACAACCCCCACTCCTGTCTGATTTATGTCACTATAGATCAGTTTGTAGGTGCTTGGAGTTTATATACAGTAAATGAAATTATACAATATGTACTTTTTAATTCTCTGGTGTCTTTCAATAATTTTGAGATTCATCCATGTTTTTGTATGTAGAATAGCTCATTTCTTTTCATTGGAATAGTAGTTCATTGTTTGAATATACCACAGCTTACCCATTCATCAATTGATGGACATTTAGGTTGTTTTGGGCCATTATAAATTAAGCTGCTAGGCACATTCATGTACACATATTTATATGGAAATGTTTATTTCTCTTGGTTAAATACCTAGGAATTAGATGAAATATCTAAAAATTGCTGAATTGTTTTCCAAAGTGGTTGTACCATTTTGCAGTCTCACCGTCAGTGTGTGTGAGAGCTCCAGTTACTCTGTCCTTGCCCACGCTTGTTTGGGTCAGTTATTCCTTGTTAGCTGTTTCTCTAATAACTAATGATGCTAAGTTTTTTTTAAATGTGCTATTTGCCATCTTTAAAGTTTATTTGGTGCCTGTTCAAATCTTAGCCCATTTTTATTGAGTTTATTTATTGTTGAGTATTAAAAATTCATTATACTTGGCAAAAGTTCATAATATCCTATTTTAATATAGAGTCTGTAGTCGTTACCTCTCTCATTGCTGATATTGATAATTTGTTTTTGTTCTTCTGATCAATCTGATTAGATGTTTATCAATGCTATTGATCTTGAAGAAAGAGCTTTTGGTTTCACTGAGGTTTTTTTTTCCTTATTTTTTTGTTTTCTATTTCAATGATTTCTGCTCTGTTTAGGTCTCCATTTTTTTTCTGTTTGCTCTTTTTCTAGTTTCTTTTTTAATTGATACATCATATTTGTACATATTTATGTGGTACATGTGATACTTTGTTACATACATAGAATGTGTAATGATCAAGTCAGGGTATTTGAGGTACCCGTATCCTTGAGTATCTTTTCTGTGTGTTGGAAAAATTTCAAGACCTCTCTGATTGTTAACTATAGTCACCCTACTCTATCCAACAGTGGAATTTACTCCTATCTAACTGTATGTTTGACATTTGAGCGCAGGTGTCTTTTTGATAAAATGACTTTTTGCGGGGGAAGATCCCCAGTAGTGGGATTGATAGATCAAATGGTAGGTCTACTTTTAGTTCTACTTTTAGACTCTCAATACTATTTTCCATATAGGTTGTACTAATATACATTCCCACCAACAGTGTATAAGCATTCCCATTTCACTGCATCCATGCCAATATCTATGTTTTCTGACTTTAATAATGACAATTCTGACAGGGGTAAGGTAGTGTCTCATTGTGGTTTTAATTTGCATTTCTCTGATTAGTGATGTTGAGCTTTCCCCCCACCCCCACCCTGCCCCATGTTTGGCCATTTTTTTCTTTTATTTTGAAAAATGTCTGTTTATGTGTCTTGCCCATTTTTTAATGGAGTTGTTTGTTTTCTTGCTGATTTGAGTTCCTTGTACATTCTGGATAGTAGTTCTTTGGATGTATAGTTTGTGAATATTTTCTCCCATTCTGTAGGTTGTCTATTTACTCTGATTATTTCCTTTGTGCAGAAGCTTTTTAATAATTAGGTCCCATTTATTTTTGTTGTTGCTATATTTGCCTTTGGAGTCTTTGTCATAAATTCTTTGCCCAGGCTGAAATCTAGAAGAGTTTTACCTACCTTCTAGAATTTTATGGTTTCATGCCTTACATTTAAGTCTTTTATCCATCTTGAATTAATTTTTGTATGGCAGAAGATATGGATCCTGTTTCATTTTTCATGTGGTTATCCAGTTTTCCCAGCACCATTCATTGAATAGGGCTTCCTTTTCCCAGGGTATGTTGTCATCTGCTTTGCTGAAGATCAGTTGGTTGTAGGTAAATGGTTTTATATCTGAGTTCTCTATTCTGTTCCATT
>NW_012154507.1:7093721-7135824 GCF_000956105.1 Propithecus coquereli | reverse complement strand
TTTTACCATGGTTGATTTAAAGTCTATTTTATCTGAGAATGGCTACATCTTCTCCCTTTTGGTTCTCATTTGCATGGAACATTTTTTCCATCCCTTTACCTTGAGTCTGTGTGAGTCCTTGTGGGTTAGCATTTCCTGGAGACAACAGATACTTGGGTGGTTTTTTCATTCACTCAGCCAGTCTCTTTTAAGTGGGGTATTCAGACTGTTCATGTTGAGTGTTAGTATGGATATGTGGGTTGCTGTTCTGTTCATCCTGTTGGGTGATACCTTATTTTGTTTCTCCTCTTGTGCTATTGTTTTATAAGAGCTGTGTGCTTTAACTTTTGGGTGTTTTTAAAATAGTGGTGGGTATCTATTGTGCTGTTCTATGTATAATGTAGTTCTGAGTATTTCCTGTAGGGCAGGTCTAGTAGTGACAAATTCCCTAAGTGTTTGCTTATCTGGAAAAGTCTTTATTTCTTCATCATTTGTGAAACTTAGTTTTGCAGGATTCAAAATTCTTGGCTGGCAGTTCTTCTGTTTAAGAAGACTAAAAGTGGAGCCCCAATCCCTTCTGGCTTGTAAGGTCTCTGCTGAGAAGTCTGCTTGTAAGCTTGATGGGTTTTCCTCCATAGGTTAGTTGTTGCTTTTGTCTTGCTGCTTAAAGAATTTTCTCCTTCATTTTTACTTTGGCCAAATTGATGACTACGTGTCTTGGAGATGTCCTATTTGCTCTGAATCTTTCCAGTGTTTGACCGTCTTGTATCTGGATATCTGAATCTTTGGTGATAGCACGGACATTTTCCTCAATTATTCCCTCCAATAGATTTTCCATGCTTTATACTTTTTCTTTTCCCTCAGGGATTCCTGTAATTTGTATGTTAGTTCACTTCACATAGTGTGAGTGAGTGATATTTCTGAGTGAGTGATCATTCTTCTTTATTCATTTTTCTGCATATTTGACTGGGTTAGTTCAAGAGCCTTGTCTTCAAGCTTTGAGATTATTTCTTCTGCTTTGTTTAGCCTGTTGTTGAAGCTTTCTGCTGTATTTTGAAATTCCCTAAGTGACTCTTTCATTAAGTTCTATTATATCCTTTCTTATGTTGTCTAGCTCTTTAGTGACATTTTCTTCATTGATTTCCTGAAATATTTTTTGGCTTCTTTTTGTTTGTTTTCAACTTTCTCTTTAATTCTCTTTATCTTACTTGCCATCCATATTCTGAATTCTATGTGACATTTTGACAATTTCATTTTGGTTGGGGTTCATTGCAGCAGATCCATTGTGTTCCCTTGATAGTGTCTAATTGGTTTGTTTTTTAATGTTGCTGGAGTTCTGCTTGGTTTTGATCATCTGAATCCTCTTCTCTCAGCTCAGGGCTGATAGATTAGCAGTGCACCTGTTCTCCTTTGCTGGAAACTCTCCTCCTTAGAAGGAGAGGTCCCTAGATGGTGTTTTGTGTCCTACTCTGGAAGATTGACCTGGCAGGGGAGGGGCAGATGCACTGAAAACCTTTAGTGAAACTTTTCTGTTTTGTCTCATTCCCCTGTGATTGTCACAGTTGAAGCTGGTGCTGGATGATCTTTGGAGTGGTGGGTAGTTCCCCAGGCTGCTTTTAGAAGGGTGAGTTGGGGGCTGGGTTAGATCCTCTCCACAGAGGCTGGTGTTGTGGCGGATTGTTGTGTTTGGGTCTCCCCACAGAAGTGACAGGGGCAGCTGAGTGAAGCTATCTAAGCAGTGGTTGTGGGTGTCTGGACTGTGGGTGTTTAGTTGAACTAGGTCCAGGTGCGAAGGCAGCTGAAGGCTGGCGAGTCCCTGGAGAAGTGTTAGATTTTGGGATTGTTCCTGCTAGGTAGCCAATGGGAGCCTTGGGAGTGGGACTGTGAGGCTTGATGTCAACAGGGAACCTTGGAGCCAGGGCTAGGTGGCAGAGTTGTAGCCTTGGGAGTAGAGCCTCAGGCCCAGTGGCTGTGGTGGAGACTTGGGCATCTTCTAGACTTTTTACGGTTTCAGGTCTTACGTTTAAGTCTTTAATACATCTTAGTTAATTTTTGTGTATGATAATAGATAAGGATCTAGTTTCATTTTTCTGCATGAGGCTATCCAATTTTTCCCAGCACCATTGATTGAATAAGGTGTCCTTTCCCCAGTGTGTGCTTTTGTCTGCTTTGTGAAAGATCAGTCAGTTGTAGGTAATTGGCTTTATTTCTGGGTTCTCTATTCTGTTCCATTGATCTATGTGTCTACTTTTATACCAATACTATGCTGTTTTGGTTAGTATTGCCTTATAATATAATTTGAAGTTGGGTAATGTGATGCCTCTCAGAGTTGTTCTTTTTGCTTAGGATTGTTTTGGCTATTTGGGCTCTTTTTTGTTTCCATATGAATTTTAGGATTATTTTTTATATTTCTGTGGGAAAATGATGTTGGTATTTTGATGGGAATTGCATTGAATCTGTAGATTACTTTTGACAGTATGGACATTTTAACAATATTCTTCTAATCCATGAAGATGGGGCGCTTTTCCATTTGTTTATCATCTATGATGAAATCTTTCTATTTTGATGTATGCATTGATTGCTATTAGTATAAACTTCCCTCTTAGCACTGCTTTTACTGTACTTCATAGGTTTTGTTTCAATTTTCATTTGTTTCAAATTTAAAAAAATTTCCTCAATTTCTTCCTTGACCCAGTGATCATTTGAGAGCACGTTTAATTTCTGTGTATTTGAACAGCTTCCAAAGTTTGTCTTTATCAATTTCTTTTATTCCATTGTGGTCTAAGATAATTGACATCATTTGCTTTTTCTGTTTTATTTTTTTGTCAAGACTTATTTTGTGTCCTATCATATGGTCTATTCTAAGCATGTTCCATGTGCTGATGAGAAGAATGTGTATTCTGTAGCTGTTTGATGAAATGTTCTGTACTGTTAGGTTCATTTGGTCTGAAGCACAGTATAAATCCAATGCTTCTTTGTTAATTTTCTGTCTAGATGACCTGTCTAATGCTGATAGTAGAGTATTGAAGTCTCCACCTATTTTATTGGAGTCTATCTCTTCCTTTATATCTAATGATATTTGCATTAAATATTGCATGTTCGTGTTGCATATATGTTTAGAATTGTTATATTTTCTTGATGAATCGATCCTTTTATCATACAATGACCTTATTTGTCTCTTTTACTGTTCTTGACTTAAAGTCTGTTTTATAAATATTGCTACTCCTGCATAATTTGTTTTCTGTTTGCGTGGAATATCGTTTCCCATCCCTTTACTTTCAGTCTCTGTGTGTCTTTACAGGTGAGATGAATTTTCTTTTATGTAGCATATGGTTAAGTCATTTTTTCAAAACTCCATTCACTTCATATCTTTTAAGTAGAAGATTTGATATGTTTACATTTAAGGTTGTAATTGATGTGAGGGCTTATTCCTGTCATTATATTAATTAATTTCTGTTGTTTTATATATCCTTTGTTCCTTTTTTTCTCTATTATTTATCATTGTGGTTTGGTGATTTTCTGTAGTGGTAACATTTGAGTACTTACTCTTCCATATTTGTGTGTTTGCTCAACCAGTGGGTTTTATAATTTTATGTGTTTTCATGATAGATACCATCCTTCAGCTTCTAGGTCTAGGACTCCCTTAAGAGTTTCTTGTAGGGCCAGTCTGGTGGTGATGAATTCTGTCAGCTTTTGCTTGTTTGGGAAAGATTTTATTTCCCCTTTATTTATGAAGGATAACTTTGCTGGTTATGGTATACTTGCTGGCAGTTTCTTTTCTTTCAGCACTTTTGAATGTCTTATCTCATTCTCCTATGGCCTGTAAGGTTTCTTCTGAGAAATCTGCTATTAGTCTGATGGTCCTTATAAGTGACCAGACACTTTTCTCTTCCTGTATTTATTTATTGATTGATTGATTGAGATGGGGTTTCACTATGTTGTCTAGGCTGATGTTGATCTGCTGGCCTCAAGTGATCCTCCTGTCTCAGCCTCCCAGGTAGCTGTGTGCTACTGGGCCTGGCTCTCTTGCTGCTTTTAGAATTCTTTGTCTTTGACTTCTGACAGTTTGACTATCATGTGCCATGGAGGAACCCTTTTGAATTGTATCTATTTTGGGATCTCTGAGCTTCCTGTATGTGGATGTCTAAATCTCTCACTAGACTTGGAAAGTTTTTAGCTATTGTCTCATTAAATAGATTTTCTATCCTTTTTATTTTCTCTTTGCCTTCTGGGACCCCAAAAATTCAAATATTTGGTCACTTTATGGTGTTCCATGTGTACATAGGCTTTTTCACTCTCCTTGTCTGGCTGGGTTAATTCAAAAGACCTCTCTTCACATTCTGAAATCATTTCTTCTGTTTGAGCTAATCTATTGTTGAATTTTTCAAATGTATTTTTAATTTCATTCAATAAATTTTTCTGTTTTAGAATTTGTATTTATCTTTTGTAAATTTCTCATTTATGTCCTGAATTGCTTTTCTGATGTCATTGTATTTATCTGTGTTCTCTTGTATCTCACTGAGCTTCTTTAATATCATTATTTTGAATTTTTTTTGAGACAAGATCTTGCTCTGTTGCCTGGACTAGAGTACAGTAACATCATCGTAGCTCCCTGCAACCTCAAACTCCTGAGCTCAAGTGATTCTCCTGTGTCAGCCTCCCATATAGGTGGGCCTACAGGTATGCACCACCGTGCCCAGCTAACTTTTTTTTTTTTTTGTGGTAGAAATAGTTTTGCTATGTTGCCCAGGCTGGTCTTGAATTCCTGATCTCAGGTGATTCTCCCACTTTGGCCTCCCAAAGTGCTAGGATTATAGGTGTGAGCCACCATGTCCAGCCTATTTTGAATTCTTGATCTAGGATTTCATAAATTTCTTTTTGATTGGAATCTCCTTGCTGGAGACTTATTGTGTTCCTTTGGAGGTGTCATATTTCCCTTTTCATGTTTTTTGTGTCATTACATTGATGCACATATGGTGTAATAGTTGCTTCTTCCAATTTTTTGAATTTGCTTTTGTAGGGGAGGGCTCTTTCCTGAAGATGTATCTGTGGTGTTGGTTGGGTAGGGCACTTGGCTTTGATTCTGGGTGTGTGCAGTAGTATAGTTTCCATATGATTTCTTTGGCTATAAACAGCATTAGTGTCTGTGACTTCCTCAGTGACTTAGGGTGCAGTTGTTAGTGGAGGCTGTGGTTAAGTTTTCCTGGGAATGGGGATACCAGGTGGGCTAGTCCTTGGGCCCAGTGGTGGCAATGGTGGGCCAAACATGCCTGAACTTGGGCCCCAGGGCAACAAACACTGGTACTGGTGTTAGTAGGTCCAGGTGGGCCAGTTTTGGGCCCTCCAAGTGGCTTGCTTGGGTGGCTGTAGTGGCAGTGGTGGGGCAGGAGGTGGATGGGTCCTTGGGCTCCTGGTTAGCAGGTGTGGCCTGGGTAATTGCAGTAGCAATGGTGAGACAACCCTCTGGCTCCCAAGTGGTCTGGGTTGGTGTTGGCAGTGGCTGTGACAGGCCTGCAGGTTGTACATGCAGGTGGGTTTCAGTTATAGTGGGAACAGCAGGTTGGGTGGGCTCAGCTGCCAGTGGTAGTGGACAAGGCTGGGCAATCTCCAGCCCCCTGGATGGTGTGCTCAAGCACTGGAGTGTGGAGCTAGGTAGGCTGGACCTGTCCTTAGGTCACCCTATGGTGCTTGCCTTGCAGATATTGGCTATGATAGGCAAGGGTGGTGTGATCCTCAGGCCCCTGGCAGAATGCTTGGGTGGAGGGGACAGTGGTTTTGCTGTCACCCTGCTACAAGGGAGGTTGGGGTTGTTTTAATGGCAGCAGCTATAAGCAGGTAGCTTGCGGGGAGCATGTGCTTCTACCTCAGCTGGCTGCTGCAGGCAGGTAGCCTGTCTTCAGGGTGCTTGTAATTATGCATCAGCAATGTTGCTGGGGGAAGCAAGATTACTATCAGTTGCTTGTGTTTCAGCCCTAGTGGTGGCAGCCAAAAGTGGCAGCAGTGGGGGTTTGTCCTTGGGTTGTGAAGTATGTTGTGGCTCTGTTGCTGGGGGCAGCAGTGTCACTGTCACTGCTCATGCTTTGGTCCTCATGGCAGCAAACACGGTGGCAGCTGTGGGCTTAGAATGTCAATGTTACTCCAGGGATGTGGTGATGCAGGGGCTGTTGGGTACCAGGGCAGGATGCAGTTTGGTGGGAACTGCACACTCAAAATGGCGCCATGTTGTAGCTGCTAGGACTTAGTGGGGGAAGAAGGTGGGACCCAGTGTGAGCTCCGTCTCTGGGGCAATGCCATCATGCAGTCTTCAGGCAGTTTTCTGTGTTGGTCTCATGGCCCACAAGGGGTGAGGGGCTTTCCAATGGCTAGGATTATAGGCGTCTGCAGTGGGAATGTGGACCACTGGGAGTGGGGATCTCTCACTTGCCCTTTTCCTGCAATGGGGAGCCTCTCCAGTCTCCCAGCATATCCTGGCTGAGCAGGCCGCCTCACTTTCTTCTTTCTCTAGTTTAAGGTAAAGGCTGTGGTCAATGATTTGAGACCATTCTTTTCTAATGTAAGTGTTTAGTGCTACAAATTTTTCTAAGAGTGCTGCTTTAATAGCATATTCATTTTGAAATGTTGTATTTTAATTTTGATTCAGTTCAACATAGTTTGTTTCCCTTTTGAATTTTTTCTTTGATCAATGAAATTTTTAAAATTGTCTTAGTTTTCAAATATCAGGGGACATTTTTTAACTATCATCTTGTTCCTGATTTCTAATTTAATTTAACTGAGGCCAGAATATGTTTTGTATGACTTGCATCCTTTTAAATGTATAGAGCCTTGTTTTATAGCCCCAAACATGATTGATCTCGGTAAATGTTTTGTGTGTACTTGAAAAGAACGTGTATTCTGCTGCTGTTGGGTAGAATGTCCTATAAATGTTACATGGAATGTTCTATAAATACCAATTTGAGTTTGTTGATAGTGTTCAATTTTTCTATTGATGTGTCTGTGGTAAGCAGTCCCCCAAAGATTTCCATACCCTAAACTCCAGAACTTATGAATAGGTTACTTTACATGGCAAAGGGACCTTGTAGACATGATTTAGGATTCGAGGATATTGAGATGAAGAGGGGATCCTGGATTGTCTAATCACATGGGTCTTTAACTGTAGAGAATCTTTCTAGGCTGTAATCAGAGGGAGAGGTAACAATGAAAGAATGGTCAGAGAAGTACAATGTGGCTGGCTTTGAAGGTGGAAGAACGGGGAAATGAACTAAAAAATGTAGGAGACCTCTAGAGACTGGAAAAGATACAGAAGCGGAGTCAGTAAGAGAATCTGAAACCATACCAGTGAATTTTTCTGTATTCTCATATATCTGTTGGTTTATCTTGGACTTTGAATGGATCTTCCATCCATGCATGATTTTGTAACATTACGCCTTGCTCATTCTAGGAGAGACTCCAGAAAGGACTGCAGATCTGCTGACGTCTTGACTTTAGCCCACTGAGATCTGTGTTGGACTTCTGACCTACAGAACTGTAAGCTGGTAAATTTGTATTGCTTAAACCAGCAGTCCCAACCTTTTTGACACCAGGACTGGTTTCATAAAGAGGACAATTTTTCCATGGATTTGGGGGGTGGTGATGGTTTCAGGATGATTCAAGTGCATTATGTTTACTGTGTAGTCAAACCTCTCTGCTAGTGACAATCGGTATTTGCAGCTGCTCCCCAGTACTAGCAACACCACCTCAGCTCCACCTCAGATCAGCAGGCATTAGATTCTCATAAGGGGCACACAACCTAGATCTGTAAACTGCGTGTGCAGTTTACAGCAGGGTTTGTGCTCCTATGAGAATCTAATGCTGCCACTGATCTGACAGAAGGTGGAGCTCAGGCAGTGACGTAAGAAATGAGGAGTGGCTGTAAACACAGATGAAGCTTCGCTCACTTCCTGCCACTTACCTCCTGCTATGTGGCCCAGTTCTTAAACAGGCCTGCAGCCAGGGGGTTGGGGGACCGCAGGCTTAAACAACTAAGTTCATGGTAACGTGTTATAGCAACAAGAAAAAACTAATACATTTGCCAGTGTAGTTAACATTTCCAGTGTTCTTCATTTCTTTTGTTTAGATCTAGGTTTCCAATTGGTATCATTTTCCTTCTGTGTAACATTTCCTTTGACAGTTTTTATAGGGAAGGCCTACTAGCAATGTAATATTTCAGCTTGTTTATGTCTGAAAAAGTCCTTATTTCATCTTCGTTTTTTAACGATACGCTCACTGAGTAAAGAATTCTAGGCTAGTAGTTTTATTTTCTTTCAGCACTTTCTAGATGTCATTCGAGTATCTTGTATTCTTCATGACGAAAAGTCTGCTGTCATCTTGTTTCTCTGTAGATAATGCCTTTTTCTCTGGCTGCTGAAACATGAGTGGGATTTATATTTTAAACCATTGTGGTTTAACTTTGTGGTTTAAGATACCACAAAAAAATCCCTTTTTTTTTTTTTTGGTGAAAAATGGACCAAATAAAACCAGGCTGACAAAAATTGGATTTGTAGGCTAACTATATATAATATATAGTAATGATTCTCAAAATTTTGGTTCCAGGACCACTTTGAACTCTTATGATTAGAGGACTTCAAAGAGATTTTTGTTTATGTGGATTATACCTATAAATATTTACCATGCATAGGTTAGAATTTGAAACCAAGAACTTTTAAAGTATTTATATATTTTGAAATACCAATAATACTATTACTATTTTGCGAAAAATTCATATTTTGTAAAACAAAATATCTAGTAAGAAGGCCTATAAAAAAATCTCTTTAATGTCTGACTTAATAGAAAATAGCTGGATTATTCCATCATCATCTATGTTCACTCTGTTATGTATTGTTTTGGTTGAAGCATATAAAGAAAACCTGGCCTCACATAAATAGGTAAGTATTGTAGTTGGAAAAGGGAAGAGTATTTTAGTATCTTTTTTTGATATGGATATTCTTCATTGATACTAAACCAAATCCAACAAGTAGTAGTTTCTTAAAGGTAGGTTGAAATGTGGAATCTGAAACCATACCAATGAACTTTTTTGTACTCTTATATATTATCTGTTGGTGGTCTATCTTGGACTTTGAATGGATCTTCCATCCATGATTAATTTTTAGCATCATGCATTGGTCATTCAGAAAATATTTGTTACTGGGTTATACAGATTTTCTAGTTGTTGATTATATACCATTATGCAATATTTTAAAATCACATTCATAAATATAATCAATTATTTAACCCCAAAAGTCTTTAAATATTGGGAAGCTGTCAAGTCACAGTGGCAGACACAGGTTTTCAAAATTCTAACTTTTTCTTGAAAGCTTGCATCTGGTCATTGACAACAAATATAGCCAGTTTTTGAAATTATAGGCTCACTTCATTTTCAAGAAAATGTTCAGATATTAAAGTCTGAATAACTATATTTTGTCCATCGTTATTTCCAGTAAAAATTTTGTTCCATGAAGAAAGAAGTTAGTTTAACACAGTCAAATTACGTAAGTGCTTTTCCTTGAGACAGCCATCATATTTTGGTAAGGAGCAAAAGTGGCTTATATGCACTTCTATTTCATTGCATAGAATATTAAGATGTGTATGAAAGGGTTAAGAGTGTATAACAATTTTTATTGCTTCATTAAGCATCAAGGAAGTTCTTAAGTGAATGTCCACCGTCCCCCCTACCATTCAGATTGTGTGGTCGAGAAAAATACAGTGACTGTTAGTGTAGTTTGGTGCTATTGTTTTGATTCATACTAAGATACCACCGGTTTTACTCACCATTACTTTTATGGAATCAATGGAAATGTGAACATAGTGAAAAAGGCAAATAATACATTCTAATGAAATTATATTACTTAACCTCATGGACCCACTGAAATGGGTCTTGGTGACTCCTAGGTTCCATGAACTATACTTTGAGAAATGCTAATATATATGTGCCATTTATTCAACCAGGTATTACACTTTGCATGGAGTATTTCTCAATTTGACCTCACGGGTCCCATAAGATTATATAGCATGAGACCTTAGAGGGAAAGATGAGTGATACGGTTTTGATGTTTGTCCCCTCCAAATCTTATGTTGAAATTTGACCCCCAATGTTGGAGGTAGAGCCTAGTGGAAGGTGTTTAGGTCATGAGGGCTGATCCCTCATGAATGGCTTGGTGCTCTCCCCATGGTAATGAGTGAGTTCTCACTCTATTAGTTTGTATGAGAGCTGTTTGTTTAAAAAAACGTGGCCCCTCCCCATTCTCTCTGGCTCCTTCTCTTGCCATGTGACATTGCCTGCTCTGTCTTTGCCTTCTGCCTTGATTGGAAGCTCCCTGAAACCCTCACAAGAAGCGGACACACTGGCACCATGCTTCTTGTACAGCCTGCAGAACAGAGAGCCAAATAAACTTCTTTTCTTTATAAATTACCCAGCCTCAGATATTCCTTTATAACAATGCAAAATGGGCTAACAATGAGTGATAAGGAATCACAAACTCTCAAAATCTGAAAGTACAAATGCAAATGCTCTCAAAACAAGCAAGAGAGGAATTATTTAAATCCTGTGGGTCAGGCAGAGAGCTCTCCATTGAGCTTAGATATGAAAATAACTTGTACAAAAGACGAAAATAGAGGAATATAACCAAGGAAGAATATACAAATGTGGCACAAGCCTGAAACAATAGTGCCAAGAAGAATGCCAAAAATTAGCCCAGTCTTGCAAAAATGCTAAGGACAACCAAAGGACTACTTAAAAATTTATGATGTGATAAATAAGCCACTTGAAGAAGAGAAATGTATCTACTGTAAATGGTGATATCATATTTACAGATGAGAAAAAACTTCTATATTCCTATTTTAATATTTTGTTTTCATCTTTGTCAAGAAAAAAGGTCTTTGTACTGAGGGAAAAAAGTAGAATTATGTGGTATCCTAAAATAAATGAAGGCATTCTAATAGATAGATGTTCCTGTCCTGTCCAAGACAAAATAAATTTCATGGCCATAGAATTTGTGAATGAAATTGTTAAACTTCTGCTAAGGACTTCTGAAGAATCATGGAGAAAGTGAGAGGTACTGTTGGGAATAGTGGACCAAGGGTAGCTAGTAATGTAACAATAATTGCAAGAAAACATCTTTGAGAAGGGACAAGATTTAGTTCACAAAGGTGTTGGCCTAGGGGAGCAAGGACAGTCGTTCATTATAAATTATTGCTGGTGATACATATCATTATAGATATTGATGTTGATAAGAGTGAGCAGAGTTGGTAGTAGTTCTCCTAGGTAGTTCTCTTAGGATTCCATCTAATTCCTCAGAGAATTAAGTTATTGAGAGTAAAGAAGATGAATGGAGGTATTGGGGATTTGAATACAGAAAATGAGATCACTGTCTTAGATAATGAGAAATCAAATTTTCTAAAGACATGCAATGGAATTGTTAAACAAAGTCAAAAGCCCACTTGATACCAGTATTTTTAAACTTAAAGTGAGGCCAGTCAGAGCAGATGATTGTTTTTCTGCAGCCATTTTCAGTCGTACTGGCCTAAGTGCAGAACGGGCAGAGGGTGAGTTTAACCAGGTCTGGGATTGTCCTATGCGAATGTAATGAATGCAGATGTGGCACACAAACCGATGGTGTTTTCAAGGATGTGGTTACAGTGATAGATCACGGAGCATAAGCTATGTAAAGAGAGTTAAAAGATATGAGGACACGAGGAAGGTGTTAGGATTAGCAAATAGCCAGTCAAAAAGTGGTAGAGCCAATGGATGAAGGAAAGGAACTTTAGAAATGGAGAAGGGAAAAGATAGGAGAGGTTCAAAGGTTTGGATGCGTGAAATAAAGACTGGTGAAATTATAGACGACAAGATGGGGTGGAAGAAAAGGTGAGGCTGCATGATTTGAGTATATCAAGTATGGGATATTGAAAGCACTGAGACTGATGATAGAAGTCATAGGAGACGGTGACCCAAGTTCTAACATGAATGAGGGGGACGGCCAGGAAGTAGGCAGATTACTGCAACAAGGAGTGGCTAGTCTGTTTTAATCAGCCTCTTGCTTGGAATTGGTCTCATGGACAATTAGTAGTGGTCAGACTGAGGTCTGTGGTATCATAGCCAGGAGAGGAGTGGCCTAAGAAAAACACATAGAGTGCTCTTTTTTTTTTTTTTTTTTTTAAGACCGAGTCTCGCTCTGTTGCCTGGGCTAGAGTGCCGTGGCATCAGCCTAGCTCACAGCAACCTCAAACTCCTGGGCTCAAGGGATCCTCATGCCTCAGCCTCCCAAGTAGCTAGGACTAGAGGCATGTCACCATGCCTGGCTAATTTTTTCTATTTTTAGTAGAGACAGGGTCTCACTCTTGCTCAGGCTGGTCTCGAACTCGCGAGTTCAAGTGATCCTCCCGCCTCAGCCTCCCAGAGTGCTGGGATTCCAGGCATGAGCCACCACGCCCGGCCCACACAGAGCATTCTTGGCTCATTTACAGATTTCAGTGGACAATTTCTCAGCCAATGAAGTAGTTGTCCTGGGGGGTAGGATGGGAAACATATGTTGATCTGGGGAAAGGGAGCAGACTGAAAATGCACTAGTTATTTTTGAAAGACTTTGTACTCTTAGAAAGTCTGAAGCAGATTAGTCTTTTCAGAGGAAATCTTCAAAGATGCTCTCTTAATGTAGTCTACCATGTGTCTGGGACACCTCTTGGTTACAGGTCCCATGTGAATGACTGTTTCCAAGTAGGTGAGGACATCTGTAGAAAATGCCTGCTGCCTATGTCCTCATTAATACTGTTCCTTGTAGGCAAAAACCTCATGGCTTCTCTTCTAACCACCCTATTTTCAGATATCTGTGGCAATTCTTAGGAGCAATAACGTCAGAAGGTCATCTCCCCAATGCTACACGTCTGCTTATCCAGGTCTTTGTTGTTCAATGAGAGTAAGACCAGTCTTACCTCAGAGTCAAAGTGTAGCGAATTTAGTACTACTTGAAAAGTGGAATCCGAGGGCTGTCACATTGGATGTCAATGTGAAAATAAAACTGCTGCATTGAAATAGGTTTCGACACTGCAAGCCGCTGCTGCTTCTCTCCCTCAAGATTCTACCGCTTTTTTCTCCCACCAGGTGGATATATCACTTTTAAATACAAAAAGTTGCCCTGTTCTCTCAGGAAACCAACCATAGAACTAAACTCTTTCTTGGTCTTCCCGGTCTTTTCCAGAGTTGCACCCATCTTGCATCTTTTCTAAGTTCAAGTTGGAAGATTAAGAGCACTCCATCCTGCCCCAGTATCCAGGTTGAGGCGGTTTACCCAGCCGACCAATGGATAAGGAGCCTTGGTCTCAACTAGGATTAGGTTCAGCTGCATATAACAAGAAAATCCAAAGTAACAGTGGCTTAAACAACTAAACATTTATTTCTTTCATGTAAACAAGTCCAGAAGGAGTTAACTCAGGCCTCATGTGATAGCTACATGAACTTTTCAAAGACAGGCTCTTTCCAGCTTTCTACTCCTGTCATCTGTGGGATGAGGCCCTCACCCTCATGGTCCAAGTTAGCTGCTAGATCTTCAATCATTTTCTTCACTCCAGGCAGAAGTAACAAAGTGGCCCAAACCTAGTCTCATGGCCACATCCAGCTGCAAAAAAAGCTAGAGAATGTAGTCTTACAGCTGGGTAGTAATATGCATGCTTCAATTTCAGCTTGCTTATTTTGAGGAAGAAGGGGAAAATGGTTAACTGGAGGCAACTACTTGTCCTATTAATACCTTTTTCTCTCTACTCGATACACAGATACAACATAGCAAAATACCATTGCCCTTTGAGAAGTTGAACATAGTTTAGTATGGCTGAATTATTGTGGGTAGGGGATGGTGGTGAGCAGGAGTTGGGGGGCTTAGGTTCTGAGCATGAAGGACCCGTAAGCCATGTTAGAGAGTAAAAACTTCAGCTTGAGGATACCAGGGATGGGGGATTGGGGAGATCGTTGGTCAAAGGATACAATATTTCAGTTAGAAGGAATAAATTCCAGAGCTTTATTCTATAACATGGTTACTATAGTTAGTTTCCGAGAATTCTTTCTTTTTTTTTGATACAGAGTCTCACTCTGTTGCCCGGGATAGAGTGAGTGCCCTGGCGTCAGTCTAGCTCACTGCAACCTCAAACTCCTGGGCTCAAGCAATCCTCCTGCCTCAGCCTCCCGAGTAGCTGGGACTACAGGCATGCGCCACCATGCCCGGCTAATTTTTTTTCTTTTTAGTTGTCCGATTAATTTCTTTCTATTTTTAGTAGAGACGGGGTCTCGCTCTTGCTCAGGCTGGTTTCGAACTCCTGAGCTCAAACAATCTGCCTGCCTCGGCCTCCCAGAGTGCTAGGATTACAGGCGTGAGCCACCGCGCCTGGCCAGTTTCCGAGAATTCTTAAATTCAAGAATTTAAAAGTTTGTGTTCTTGCCACAAAAAGTGATGAATATGGGAGGTAACATATAGGTTAATTAGCTCAATTTAGCCATTTCACAATATGTATGTATTTCAAAACATCGTATTGTACACAATAAACATATAATTTTTATCTGTCAATTAAAAAATGGAAACATGACCTTGAAGATGTGGGGAGCCACTGAAAGTTTTTGAACAGGAGTGTGCATGCAGTTTTGTTTTAGAAGAAATCATTTTTGGAGGGTGTGTGGAGAATAGGTTGGAGTGGGGCAACTTCAAGAAGTTCATGGCGACCTTAGCAAGTGCAGGTTTGGTGAAAGGACGAGGACAAGGAGTCAGACAGGAAGTACTCACAAACGTTGGCCTTCCAAATCCTGGATTTTCTCATCTCATGATCTTTTCCCTCCACCCATTTTATCACCACTTTGTGGACTACCTCAGAAATCCTTATTTTAAATATCCTACTATTTGACCATCATATTTTTTTCTTTCCAGCTAACCTACTTTAGCATCCCCACTTCAAAAAAGTAAAGTAACCTTCTTTACTCCCAAATGCTGACCCTACCACTTTTCAGTATACATCAACCACCCATCCACACCCAACTCAAGTTCTCACTGCCTTCTTTACCAAGCTCAGAGTCTAAGCTCCTTCCTAATCCTCTACCCTGGTATACCCTCAATTCTCTTGCTGTTTGCTCTCTTTATCCTGACTGTTGTATCTGTTATTCCGCTTGTCCACTGGCATCTTCTCATAGCATTTAAAGTCACGTCTCTCCTATCCTAAAAACAACAGTCTTCTCTCTAGGCCATATTTCCCCCTCCCTCCCACGCCACTTACCCTCTCCTCTCCTCCCTTTCACAGCCCAGCTTCTCAAAAGAATTGTTGACATTTGCTGCCACAAGTCTTTAACTGGACTCTGGTCATTTATGTAGAATTGAAGTCACCAAAAATAGTGACAGATAATTGTGCAAGGTAATGATCCAGGTGTTAAATTCTTCAATAAATGGCAGTAAAAGGGGACAGTAGCCAAAGGGTTAGTAGATGGGACTTTTGTACAATCTTAAAGAAAAGGAGGACTGTCCAATCACCAATATTGGACAGTTGACTGACACCAGAGTGAGGAGCTCGAAGCTAGATTTCTAGTGATTAAGAAAAATGTGACATTTCTTACATATGAGAGTTGTGAAGCAAACCATATATGTATGTATATATGTGTGTACTATCATTTACATAAAATTGTGTGAATGTGTACCTGTACCCATATGTAAGATTAAAATTATGTCTGGAAGAGAGTTTACCGAAATGTTAATAGTGATTATCACTGGGTGATAGGATTTTGGGTAATCTTTACTTTCTTTTCAGAAATAAGCTTGACTATTCTTTTAAAATATGTATCATCTTTGAATTAAAGAAGATGCAAAGTTATTTTTCATTTTGGGATAAAATTTTAATGGACTGTTCTGAAATAGGCCTTGTTCTTACCTTGCATTCATTTTAAACTGCATATACAGTAAACAGGAGCATAGAAATAGTGATGGGATGTTACTTAACTTGTGTCATGGGATCATTAGCTTCAAGCAGGCTGGTGAAAATTGCCAGAAGACGTTTAAATCATGTCTAGGCACAAACTTGGGGGCAGAAGTACACCCTACTGTAAGCAATCAGAACGTGAGCTTGCGTTTCAGTTTTTACTTCCACCAGAAAACTGAGACTATTGTAATTTGTTGAAAAGCAAACATTAAATAATTATAGAAATTTGTCAGATAACTTTAGCTTCTCCACTGAAAAAATCCGCTAGAATTTTGTACATCTTCATAGAAAAATTGATGTTTAACTTGTTACATTATCTTTACAAACCATTTGAGTAAATGTCACAAGCCTGTATTGCTTATTGTAAGTTATTAGATTGTGATTTATGAGCTGGAAAGGGAAATGTACTCTTTCAGCTGTTGGAATATAACACTGGATTTTGATCATGCTAAAAGATTTTTTTCTTTAATTTAGAAAATTTCCCCAATTGTTTGCTTAAATATTTAAAAAATTTTGATCCTTTAATAAAGAATAGACTGAGAATAACACCATTAATTCATATACATAAAACAAGTAGCATACCTACTCTTCTATGAGTGCAATTACAGAATGACAAATTCAAAATGAAAACGTATGGTCTTCCATCCATATAACAAATATTAATTGAACACAAATTTTATTTCAGGCATTGACTTGGAAACTGGGAATAATACCACTGTGAGTGAGACACCAGTTCTTGTCTTGAAGGATCTTAGAGTCTAATGGAGATCATTCAAGTCAGTAGGCAGTTCTATACGGCAGCATGGTGTCTGCTTCAACTGGGAACGCACAGTGTGGGTGCTCACATGAGCACAAAGGCAGGGCTCTACACCAGTCTTCTAGGGTAAAGGAAGGTATCTTGAGGAAGCTCAATGGAATTTCTTTGATTTATGCATGGCCTTAAGACAAAATTGAAATCTTTATATTGTTTTAAAAAGACCTTTAACTCCCGCCTTCACTGGCAAAATTGTGAATAAGCTACCACTGGATTATACTGCTTTATGGTGGGTGGCATTTATTATACTCATTGTGACTTGGTCACCCCGATGAAGCTTTATATGTGAGATCTGGAGAATATTTAGTAATGAAGACAAAAGGAGAGCAAGGACAGAAGGAATAACATGAGAAATTATACTAAAATGAGTGACTACATTTGTTGGTAGATGGCATTGAAAACGCTGCTTATTTTTGAATAGGCATCACACTTTTGTGACAATGTGAGGAAAATGTCTTGGAAATCCTACCTTTAAAGACATTTTGATCCACTGCCTACACATCTTTAGGGGTTTAAGCCCAAATCTCCCTCACTAACCACTCTAACCCCTTACCTGTAAGGGTCCTCTCTCTTGTGCCTGTACCCTGAGACCCTGCCCCTCGCTGGTCAAGCTGACTGGGTTATGGAGAGACCCTGCCTGCTTAGATTCTTTAAGAATTTGGCATTGGGGCTTGTGAAAAATTGTTGTACTGAATACAACACTTGAACAGGAAAGTGATCTAAAGCAGGAAAACGCAAATAAAATCTGCCTAAGAAACAGGTGTAGAGAGACACAAGCAGAAACAGGTGCTTGTGGAGGAATAGAGAGATGGTGGAGAGAGCACCAAAAGTCCTCCTTTTAATTTCTCATAAAGTCTGTCTGTATTTCCTGCCTTTTGGTTCCATGGAATAAGCATATCTTACAGTAAATTCCCTTTTACTTAAACTAGCCAGAGCAGGTTTCTGTTTCTTTCAGCCAAATTCTTCATAAAGTAGTAGGAGAGTTAAAAAAAAAAATTGTGGACATGAATAAAGTGTGTTTTTTTGATCTCAGGAAATATATTACTTGTATGTTATCACATGTACTAGAAACATCCTGAGCCCTCAGTGGACCTTTGTGTTGCTTTGTCATCTTTGCATATGTGACTCACTTCCTCAATAGCCCCCTTACCTCACGGACCCCTCGATTCTTCCTTTTGGCTTTTACCTCTCCTGCCAATTCATGTCAATCTCCTCATGTTTCGCAATTTCCATATCCCCAGAGAAATGTGAAAGTCTAACTGTGCTGAATTTTTCATAATAAACCATAGGCTTGTGGGTAGGCTGCCATGAATGTTTCTCGTCAGTTTTCTCTACCATGGGAATACCACCTACTCTTCAGAGTGGCTATGAGAATCAGGAGGGTCAAAGTGCCCAGCACCACACAGTACATTTTTATCTATGACACTTTAAATATTTTGAAAATAATTTCAAACTTACAGAAAGGTTGCAAGAATAATACAATTAATACTTGCATACCATTTACTTAGATTAACCTATTTTTTTAAACTTTGTTCCATTGCTTTATTTGCGCGCGCGTGCGCGCGCTCTCTCTCTCTTTCTGTCTCTGGGTAATTTTGTTGTTTCTGAATCATTTGAGAATAAGTTGCATACATCATGGTTTTTTACTTCTAAATCAGAGTATATTTCCTTAGAATATACTTTTGCACAAACACAGTAGTTACCAACTTCAGTAAATTTAACATTGATAGAATACTGTTCTCTAATCTACCATCCATATTCCAGTTTTTTCAATTAACCCAATAATGTCCTGTATAGCATATTTTCTTCTATATATAGAATCCAGTCTAGGATTAGATACTGCATTTACTTTTTACATCTACTTAGTCTCCTTAATTTAGAACATTCCCACAGCCTTGCAAAAACTTTTTATGACATTGACACCTTTGAATAGTTCCTTTTATTGTTCATAGCATTTTAATACTAGATAACCCCTTGTGCCTAGTCTGGGTGCTTATTTATTGCTTGATCTTGAAGACAGATCTGACAGGAAAGAAAAATGATTGGTAAATGCTCATCTGGGCTGTGAGAACTGTTAAGAGTTAGCTATTTCGCCTGAACTAGTGAGGCATATCCCATTTCTCAGAATTAAATTTAATTTTACCATATTCATTTTACCTTGTTGCCAACTCTTTAATTTACACTATTTCACGGATTCACTTCTGTAGTTCTCTGTAGAGTTTTGTTTTTTTTAATTTTTAAAGAAGTCCATTTGTCAAAACTAGCCATTTCTCCTGATTTGCAAATGAAGCAACTAAACAAGGAATAAAAAGCACTTTTGTGACTTGTGACATGTTTTATCTGGATAAAATTTAACTTTTCAATCAACGGATTATACTTTACATAATTTAGAATTCTTATGGCCAAAATGCAACCACTACTGGAAAATGGATATCAGGTATATATTATATTAGAAAATACTAGTTTTTGTATGCAGAATGAATAAAAGACTACAAAACAAACAGGTTGCACTACTCTTAATTAAGTGCAGAATTACATTTAATGCTAGGTTAAGGACTGTACTCATTTGACACTAATTTTCCTTATCTCAGTGCTCATAGCACTGAGTCCATTGACAAAACTTGGTTGCCTTCTGTATGGAGGTTTTTTTTTTCCTAATTTTTTGTGCATAAATCTTACCACTCTACCCCAATCAGAAGACAGAATGTTGTATCCGTATTTAGCGTGTACAAGGTAGCTATTCAACGCTGGTTGATGTTCTAACAGAAGGTACTGATACAAGTATTGCAACATATTGACACAGGCAAACCTGGTCCTTGAGTCCTGAGTTCTCTACTTAGTTGGCAGTGTGGCCTTGAGTAAGTCACAACTTTGCTAAGCTTCAGTTTTCTCATCTGTAAAATGAGTATATAGTTCCTGCCTTGGAAAGCAGCGTGAAGTTGGTATAAAAGCTTTGAATATAAATAAAACAAGGCTTGTGAGATGGATCTAGTTTGGCCAACATTTCCAACTCTACATTTCAGTATTCAACACATTAACACGCTTTTAGGTTAACTTTTTGTGTCTCTAATTGTCTATATCATCATTCATGAGCTATTCAATTAAAGTCTGAGCACCCATAAAGATGGCAAAGTGAAATACAGCCTAAAATCCAACTTAGGGTCTTGCCTGAGGTTAAGTCAGAATTCTATAGGTAAATCATGCATTTGCCCCAGTGTACAGAGTTCCCAGACTGGCTGGCATGAAAGCCATAAATGCCTTCACAGGAATGGAGTCCCAGTGCTCTAAATCACATACAATCACTTGAATCTTCTTAAAACAGTGGTCCCCAACCTTTTTGGCACCAGGCCGAATCAGGTGTTGGATTCTCATGGGGGAGTGGGTAACATGGATCCCTTGTCTGGCTCACACTCCTATGAGGGTCTGATGCTGTTGCTGATCTGACGGTGGGGGCTGGGGTTCGCTGGGGCTCAGGTGGTGATTTAAGCGATCGGGAGTGGCTGTGGGGTGGAGGTGGGGCCCGCTGCTCACCTCCTGCTGTGTGGCTCAATTCCTGGCGGGCACTGCTGGTACCAGTCCGTGACCTGGGGGTTGGGGGCCACCGCAGTTTTAAAATAAAAATTCTGATTTTAGTAGATCTGGAGTGGGGACTGAGATTCTGCATTTGTAGAAAATGTTTAGTGCAATATTTTGATGCTTTCATTCTAAAGACCAATGGTAAACACACAAACTTTATCAAAGTTTGGGGTATACAGAAAACAGAAGGCATGTTTGCAAAATTATTTATTTACATTTTAAGCTTACATTAAAATCTTTCTAGAATAGGATGGCCAAGATGAAATATACAAAACCAATATAAACACATACACATTATTTATCTGAACAGAACCCTAGCGATGGCTTTAGATAAACTCAGATTTTCCTTCATAAAACCAATATTCCCTTAAATCATACCATAATGGTATCTCCCCAATAAGAATTAAGTTTTTTTTAGAGACAGGGTCTTGATCTGTCATAGCTCACTGCAGCCTCCAACTTCTAGGCTCAAGTGGTCCTCCTGCCTCAGCCTCTGGAGCAGCCAGGACTATAGGCACTTGCCACCAAGCCTGGCTAAGTTTTTTTATTTTTTGTAGAAACAGGGTCTTGCTCTGTTGCCCAGGCTGGTCTGGAACTCCTGGCCTCAAGCGATCCTTGTGCCTTGGCCTCCCAAAGTGCTGGGATTACAGGAGTGAGCCACCACACCCATCCCCCAATAAAAATTTAACTTGTATGATTGAAAAAAGCTGAGAAGCAAAAAGCTAACTTTGATTTGTTAAATAGCTATCCAGATGCCATAAAACCCAAACTGTTTTACAGTGCTGAGATGTTCAAATAGGTCCAAACATGATATAATGAATAAGTTTTAAATGTAAGTGCTTTGGTTATGAGGCTTTGACTTGGTTTTGGCATTACTTGGATAATTAGATCATTCCAGTGAGTCATTACAGATAATCCACTCAAAACAGGTTTGTCTTAATACTATCACAAAGCACTTAGCCTTGTCTTGATTGGAAATATCTTTAAGATGCTGACAATGGAAACACATTTTTCCTTTACTCAGCAAAAAAGAAAGAAATCACATGAATGACAAAAAATTCATTTCCCATGTTTAAAAAAAAACCCATAGTCGGCCATAAAGCTTATTTATTCTTAAGAAAAAAGTTTCTCATAATAATGCCTGCTCTGGGTATTGGTGCATTATAGAAATCTTAGACCTCTAAGATCTCTTCCCATACCTTGAAAGCCTGTGACTTCATGATGCATTTATGTAAAATATGCTGAAGGTTAAATATGTAAGCAATGCATTGAAGTTTCTGGGAAGGAGTCACATTTAAAATAGATTTTTTTTTAAAAAGATCTAATTGGCTTTTTTGGGGGGGGGTTCATGAACTAAAACAGTTTTTAAAATCTGGATTTGTAAGAATTTTAGAAAAATAAATAAAATACTGTCATTGACTCTACCCCTCCCCTTCTGCTCTCCCTTCACAAATCTGAGCTTATGACTTCAGGCTTCTAAAAAGCAGAAAAAAAGCAATAGGATAATATGAGTTTTACTATCCATATTTTCCTTTTCTTTGTGTAATGTGTTATCACAAAGGCAAACTTGACTTCCTTTCCTTGAAATGAAGAGCCTGCCTTCTAGGACTATATTAAATGTTCTTAAATCAAAAGAAAGTTTAAAAATCAGTGCTCTTAATAAACAAGCAGCTAAATGCCTATAAAATTCATAACTTGCGTTTTGAAGAGTGCTGTTATAAAGTCTGAAAGCAAAATCTAAACATATAATGGTTTACATTTAATCTTTCAAAGGTCTTTTAAAAGCTGTAAGATACATTATAAATTGCCAGTTAAATTCCCGCTCTGTTTTCTCAAAAATAACAGTTCTTCATGTTGATCTTTTTTCCAATTTCATAAGTGGGGTAAACAAAAAATTAAGCACCTAGATGTGGTTAACACATTAACTGCCCTAGGAGTTCTTAACTATTTTTCAAGTTTTTATACTATTTTTTTATTGATGTATGTTTTAGGATCGTTTTGCTTTCAAAGTTTTTATTCTATTTTCATAATAAAATACCGTGGCCCCAAGGAAAAAGATTTTTTTTTTTTTTGGTGGCAGTCAATGTGTTAAATTAGCTTTCATTTGAACAGTGTTTTTTTTTCTTTGTTGTTTTTTTTTGAAAAAAGGGACTCTAAATGTAGTCTAAAACTTTCCAGAAAGTCATATTGTACAGCATTTTATATACACATAAATACAAATTTACAGGAAACAAATTAAGCTACATTTTTCATAATGTAAAAAATAAAAATACAAAATACAACAAATGTGATTACAAGCTAAGCCAGCTGAGAAATACGGTTGCTGTTCTGCTCCCATGGCAACGACCGTAACTTGAAGCATATCATGTATGTTCACTACAGATGCTTAATTTATCTTTGACCTTAGCCTACCCACAGTTTTAAGTGGAAAAAAATGTTCTGTTAAAGCTAATGTCATACAAGCAGTTGAGTTTACTAGGAATATTTACAGTAGAGAAGAAAGATTTTGGGAAGGCGTGATAGCAGACTTCAAATATTTTGAAGTGTAATTACGGGGAACGATCAAAATTCTTTTTCCAGAGGAAATCAGGACTTTCTGATAAGAGCTGTGCAAAAATTAAAAGATTTGCTTCGTCAGTGTAAACTCCCAGTCCTGCCTTGCCAGGGCTCTTTGGGTGAGGACTTCTGAGTTGGCAGGTGAGACTGATAGTGGATGGTTAGGCCTCAAAGTGCTCTAAAGTTTCTTGATGGAAATTATTTTGCTGAGATTGAGTTTCTAACATGAATTCTTAGGCAGTTTGCTTTATCTTGTGTTCCTGCCTGTAAAGCAGTATTTGATTTTGCTGTTATATCTCTTGTAGGTAGATGGGCTTAGCCCTCCAGGAATACATCCAAGTAATTTTTCTGATCTAAGTACTCTCCCATGAAAACAAGTAGGTGGCTGTGAGGAGCGCTGGTAGTGCCCTGCTAGTAGTAAGTCCTCCACCAACTGCTGGCAGAAGTAGACTAGAGGCAGAGATTTTAATTGGAGGAAAAAAAGTTACCCAATCAAAATGTTTACCATTCTATAAAGTTCTGATCTTGAGAACGAATGGAAAGTCCTATTTGGCACTCCTTTACCTCAGAGGGCATGCCAGTGCTTATCACAGTAAGGAACTCTTACGATCAGATTTGAGGTACAGAAGGAGTAAGAAGCATGAAAATTTTGACCTATATTAAGCTCTTCCATAAGTTAGAAGAGATTTTTAACTCTAAAATCAAGGCTTTTTTTCCTCCAGAAGATTAAACTTACTAAAAATGTAGAAATAAAAATTCTATTAATACTATGGCTGTAAATATATAAGACAAATGAGGTCACATGGTTTATGCATTTCAAATTCTTAGAGAGGTCCTACAGTAGTTTAGGAAGACAGTTTATAAGTATTGTTCCCTGAGTTCTTGAGGCAACTAGAAAGATAAATTCATGAACTCCAAGACTTAGAGACCAAAAACGCAGGTGGTCTGCTTATCCCTCTTCTAAGAGTAGCTGTTTACTACAAAAGTGGTTTGTTCAGTGCTTTCCCTGTAGTTCAAATGCTTTAATAATGTGGCTTTATCCATTTCTTAGACGCCAAGCTCCCAAATGAAACTTCTAAGGGCTGGAAGAAAAGGCTGTTCGAAGAAAGTAAAGCTTTGACATTTAGTTGAGTGCAGTTGAGTAAATCAGTTCGAAATCTATCATACAAAAAGAGTGAATACTGTCACAGGCATTAGAAAGTAGAGTTCTACAGACAGGCTTTTCTGACCCCACTGGTTATTGAGCCCAGCCAGCCTCCTTATCAAACAGAATTATAATCTACCAGTTAATTTAAAGAACCAAAATATTACAAACAGAATGACTTCTCAGTATTTAAATGTGTAAGAACACCTAAATTTAGTTTTAAAATAAAGTTCATTAATACCCATTCTAATCACATCTCAAACCTAAAGTATCTGGACTTTACACACAGATTTGCGATAGTGATTTAAAAAAACTCACTGAAAACAGGGATATTAAGGTTCTTGAATTGTTTTCATATATCCACCTTCTTGGTGGCTGTTAGAACACTTAAATAAAGTTAAATCTTGGGAATAATTTAAACAGTGACATATGTAAATATTTATTTGAAACTCTCATAAAGGTCTATTTAGAAAAACTAATTACAATGAATGCAGACTCCAATTCTGTTGCTGGCAGTTTTCGGTTAGGCTTAATTTTAAGCCACTAAAGGTTTAAAAAAAAAAAAAAACATTGAGAGAGCCTACAGAAATGTTCCATCTATTTCAGTAAAGTGCACAAATAAGAGTATATCCTTTGGTTTGGCTATGACCTCAAAGGAGGTGTAGAAGTCAGTGGCGCTGGTGTCAGATTCCTGACTATGTTACTGAGGCTGGCAATCTTCTCTTCCAGGAGGTAATTTTTCTTCTCTGCTGTTTTCTGTCGCTGTTCAGTCATTTCCAGAGCTTTCAATAACTGTGCGTTTTCAATATACAAATCCTTCACCATTGCATCTGCTTTAGTATTCTTGCAGAGCTAGAAACAGAACCAAAAACATCTTGACTCCATTTCTATCATTCTTGTAGTTTTGAGTTCTGACATAAGGACTGTTTTATAAAAGCAAATCACGTCTAGCAATCATATTCTTTTATTTTACCATACAGCTTTAACATTAAACTTGGCATCAGGGATATACGTGGAACAAATCTACTTTTTCCAAGATATTTCTTTGCATAAGATGTTTGTAGAAGTTACTAAGAAAAAGAACAGATTGATATTTGAGGGCTACAAAATGAAAGGTTTTTTTCTACTTAAGTTAGATATCATTCCTTGATTCATTCTCTAAAAATATAAAATACTTTTATAACTTCTGAGGTATAAGGTGTGAACTGCTTAACTCTGCTCTTAACAGATGCTTAAACTTTCCATTCATACCTACAGCCTACTGATTATTTTAAAATTTGGCTCATTTATTAGGACAAAGAGACAAGATTTGGGCAGTTACTTTTCTTGAACTCTTCCATTTTTGCATAGGGCCTTGTCTAAAAGGTACATTCTAATCTTTATGGTTAGAATACATAGTCTAGGTTGGGGTGGTGGCAGAACTTGTTAGCAGCCTTGGGATATGTTTACTGTTGCTCCTATTAATATTTTCCAAGCCCCTTTCCCATATTACACTTTTAACTCCTTATTTTACACCCAGTTTCAAGCAGGGCATCTAAAAGTATAAAGGTTTAAGGGAACAAAGAACAACTAAAGAGTGGCCAAATAACTTATTAGCATTTCAAAGGGTAATGATAAGGATTATAACACCCTAAAGCCCAGATCCTAGGTAACTGGCAGGGGTAACATACTAACTTTTCAGAACCTGCTCTCTACTGAACTGTCCTAGTACAACTTTTCTTTCCTTCCTCCCTCTTTGCCTTTCAGTGGTTCATCATCACCTACAGAATAATCCAAGCTCCCTGGCTCATCCCTCCAGGCCCTTTGCTTCCCTGCTCCTCCCCTCCTGTGTAGTCTCTTCTCCTGCCTCTCCCAGGATAGCATGAACTGGTAATGCCTAAGCGTCTGTGCGTGTCCACACCCCAAGTGTTCTCAGAACTCCATGATGTTCCCACAGCCTTCCCACATTTCTTCACCTGTTCAACTCTTAGCTTTCAAGATTTGGTGTCAGAGGCTTCCAGGAAGCTTTCTTTAAACTCTTTTGTGTTCCCCTCTACTGAAAATGAAAAGAGGATAAACCCTATTTTATTTATTTTTGAACCCACCACCTGGCCAAATGCTGGCCACATTGTAGGTTTACTAGACTTTGCATTTTCTATGGGCAGTGACTTTGTTGTTCACTGCTGTATCTCTAGTCCCTAGAACAAGACCTGGCACTTAGTAACTATGTGTTGAATGCATGAATAAAGGAATGAATGAAAATGAATGAATGTTGAATGCATGAATAAAGGAATGAGTGAATAAATGCTTATTGAACTGGACTTTCTCCTCTGTATTAAAATACAGGGCAATGGAAAGTTCCTGTCTACATCTGAATTTCGACCTTCTCTGGAGATAATTATTCTAGATTTTGCATATCTAGAGAACCAGGCTGGGCAGTTTCTGCCCCCCACTCTACCAGTTTGTCTCAATCTCAGTTTCCAGAGAAGCTGTAACACTCTCCTAGAGGGTAGTACTCTCTGTGTGCCTCTGTAGTGGATGCACAACTAATTTCCTTCCCCCCTACCCCCAGACCATCTTGCTCTGTTGACCCAGGTAGAGTGCAGTGGCATCATCGTAGCTCACTGCAACCTCCAACTCCTGGGCTCAAGCGATCCCCTGCCTCAGCCTCCTGAGTAGCTGGGACTATAGGCACATGCTGTGATGCCTGGCTAATTTTTCTACTTTCAGTAGAGAGACCGGGTCTCACTCTTGCTCGGGCTGGTCTTGAACTCCTGAGCTCAAGTGATCCTCCTGCCTCGGCCTCCCAGAATGCTAGGATTATAGGCAAGAGCCATTGTGCACAGCAACCCCCCCACTTTTTTTTTTTTTTTTTAAAAGAGATAGAGTCTTATTCTGTTGCTCAGGCTGGAGTGCAGTGGCACAATCATAACTCCCTGCAGCCTTGAGCTCCTAGGCTTAAGCAATCCTCCTGAAGCAGATGTGGCCTCAGCCTCCAGAGTAGCTGGGATTGCAGACATGTGCCACCAGGCCCGGCTGATTTTTTTTTTGTTTTTTTTTTTTTTGAGATGGAGTCTTGTTATGTTGCCCAGACTGCACAACTAATTTCTAAACAATGAGGCCACATCTGCCACCAGCAGGTGAAATGGATCAGAATGCTTAGTGGTCCTGGAATTTGGGGTCCAGACTCTAATTCAAAGCACATCCTTTTGGGGTCTGGCTATAGCAATAATGTACTTTTCCAAGTTGTCACAAGTTATTGGGAACAGGAAAGCTAAAGTTCTATTTATTACCCTCTAATTTTTTTTTAACCAACACTTTCTGTTTATTTAAATAGGAACATTTCTTGTTTTGGGAGAAAAAAAATCTATGAATATTCAATTTGAGCCGCTGAACCTGATTAGAAATGCTTTAGGCCTATATGCATCACTGTTAGCAAATATACATTTTTTTGATTGTGGACAAACATATGCCTTAAAAGAGCTTTGGAAAAAATAACGTACGATACAGAATTCATACTTTTGGGGTGGTGTGAGGAGAGCGAATCCTAAGTTCTTTCAGACATTTATAATAGAATTTGCCTTTATTAGACAGCACAAGTTAACAGTTAATGGCAATAAAGCGGTGTAAAATTGGAGTTAAAACTGGAATGTGAGGTGGGTGGATAGAGATGACCAGAGAGGCTCACTTGTTCCTTCAGCTGATTCACTTTCTCCTGAAGAAGCCTTTTCACCAGTTTCAGTTTCTGTTCAACTTCGATCATTCGTTCCTCCATGACAGTTACCAGTTGTTCCTGGTTTCCCTGAAAGGAAGTTTTAAATTAAAAAAGTATATTTGAAAACCGTGCCACAGTTATTTTCCCCACAAGATACTGAGAGACAAGGACAGCAAATGTTTTGCCTTTGTAACAGGAGGGATGAATTTCTGATGAAATGGGAGTTTTGAGCCCTGCATGGGTTGCACATGTTACAAAAGTAACCCTATCAGAGAAAGAATCAAAGATTAAAAAAACAATGAAAAGAATCTTACCTGTGTTACCATTGTCTCCTGAGATAAAGCAAAATTCTTAAAATGCATAATTTAATACCTGTGTGCACTTCTTCTAGTAAAACAGGTATCCAAAGTAAATTAAAAGATGGTTATCAACTTTCCATCTGTGACTTAGGTCTCTGCAATACTTTGGACCTCTCCACAAACACTGAGTTTATTCAGGGTTGCCTAAATGTTTCCAGTCAGCTTGCAATATGCATGTCTGTTTTCCCTTTAAATGGCTGATTACTGTGAGGGTGTTAGTGTTTGTAGTTAATCAGCCTCTTCTTGCTGGTTATTCTAGTCATCTGCTTTCTAATTTGACTTGTCAATGTGAAGCAAACATCTGGATTGGAGGATGGGTTTATCAACAGAGCAGACTGCAAATTAAGAATCTTCTCCCCACAAATAAAAACTAGATAAAACAATATGGCATTCTTCCTTTTTTCTCTCACAACAGTGATGGGTTAAGGAGTAAGTGGGTTTTGGAGAGCAGAGAGACCTAGGGAGAGATTAGAGTGCAACTGACTGCCCCCCTCTTCCCCCTACACTGTATACGTAAGGAATTTCAGATTTCAAAAGGTGCTTAAAATGTTTAAGCAAAGCTCAGGTGTTAATGGCTAATGGTACTTAAAATAGTCTTTAAAGGCTTACTTAAAAAAAAAGAATGTCCAAACGTTACTTGAAAGCCAACATCTGTTTGGATATTAAATAACGCTTAATCATAAAAGAAACAAACCATGTGACTACTTAGATAGAAATTGTAGTAGGCAAAAGCCTAATGCGGAAAATAAATTTCAAGAAATTAGACTTTGAGAACATCTAGCTTTTAAAAGGGCTATATTTTAAAAGACAGAATAGCTTTTTGAAGTTTAAACACAAATGAAAAATGTCTGGTTTCCAGTTGCCTAAAAAAAAAAAAAAAAAAGATAATTCAAAGAACATGAATATGGCAAGAGTGGAAAAGAGGAAAAACAAAGGCAGTCATATATTTAAATTTTATTTTATTGCTTCATCAAAATTTTCCCTTTTCCTGTCGAAAACTTTTATACATCTTATACAAAACAGTATAAATAACCCCGATTTTCTCCAAATTCCATATATAAAAGTAGGAGTACCTTTTGTTAAAAATAGTTACAACATATGGAATGAGAAAATATAGAATACATCCTTTCGAGAATCTTAAATCCACATTCTTTAAATGGTATAAATAAAATGATTTGTAACAAGCTGAAGTTTGTGAATTTGATTCACAAGATCTGTCATTTCTACATAAATAAGAGACATAATACTGCAAAGGCTTAACAATAGAATAATAAATAATTTAAAAGAGCACTTGATCCCAACATTTCTCAGCTTATGTCTCTGTTTGTGTGGTGCGGGTGCATGTGTGGGTGTGTGCATTTGCGTGTCTGCCAGGGTAAGAAATGCCATCAATAGCAGCCCAGTTTTCACAGGTGCCCAATCCTTCTGCAGGAATCTGCGTGCACTGCTCGCTGCTCCGGTAGCAAGGCCTAGAGAAAGAAGGCAAGTGGTACACTTCACCTGGTGTCAAGATTGGTTTTCTGGGGGGAGTCTAAATTCACACATTTATAATGCAAACGATTTTTTAAAGCACACACATTAACACTACATATGCAAGCAAAGCAACACAAAGGCAGAAGAGACCACGTCACTCCACACACAGACAACATGCAGATTCTAAGAACATTCTGTATTAAAATTAGTGTCAGCTTCGAGTGCCTGCAGTGGCATGCTAAGTGAGAGTAACAAGTAGTCCGTCCTGTCATCTGGCTGGACGATTTTTTTGGCATACAAAAATCTTAAGTTTTTGTCCATCTAATCCAGAAGTAATTGGAGTCGAAAGATAATTTTTTACATTGGTGGGCTGGAAAGAGCATCCTTTGAAAAGAAGGTGTATGAGAGAACACTGAGTAGAATCTTGGCCAGATCATTTGGTTTAGAAGGTCCAGTAAAAACTGAGGTCAAGGTCTTATAGTTCAATTATTTCATGAAAATTGAAGCATCCCTCTGACACCCTATCATCGCGATCTTAATTTAAGAATTTATAATTTCAATATTGGGAAGTTGAAGTGGTATGTAGAAAGCTTCTAAAAAGAGATTTTAAAGCACATAAGACAAACTTTTAAAAATTGTTAGAGATAATAGGTGACAGAAGTACTTCATAGCAAAGCATAGATATATACTAGGAGGAGAAGAAAACAACTGCTCTAGTATATAGTTACAGTGCTAATGTGACTTTACAAAGCCATTTTGTACCCTGAGGGGATCAAAAAAAGGGGAAATTCCTTATTAAATACTAACCGAGAGGCAACATATCTAAAACAGAAGCAGCACATCCAAACCAGAAAGAATTCCACAAAGAAGTATTATACTTTGATTCTTTGTTCCTAGTTCTGAATTACATAAATGAGCAAGCCCCAAAACTTCTTTAAAAAAAAAAGGATGATTATGAATGACGCACAAAAGAGAAATAACTGTTCGAAAACTAGATAACATAAGATTGTATCTGGTAGTGAGCTAAGAGAATGCTAACTCAAACAGAATGGGAAGAACTTTTTCTTTTTTTTTTTTTTTTTGAGACAGAGTCTCACTGTGTTGCCTTGGCTAGAGTGCCGTGGCGTCATCCTAGCTCACAGCAACCTCAAACTCCTGGGCTCAAGCGATCCTTCTGCCTCAGCTTCCCGAGTAGCTGGTATGCACCAGGACTACAGGTATGCGCCACCATGCCCAGCTAATTTTTTCTATGTATTTTTAGTTGTCCAATTAATTTCTTTCTATTTTTAGTATTTTCTTAAAAATAGTTTTTCCAACTAGATCACTTAAAAACCTGAACTGTTAACTAAAGTCACCGACTACCCATTCTACTTTATTAGTTGTGAAAAGTTTCCACTTTTGAATTCCATGGAACTTGGCAGGCTACACCCCTCTGGTACAGGAAAACTCAGGATGCTTTGTTAGTAAACTTACACTTGAATTTTGTAACATTTTTGGCATGAGGCGGGAACATTAGGCCAATGGTGCACTATGCTCAAGTGATCCTGATACTTCATCATCTATTACAAACGTGCAAAGGAGACTGAAAACACTTGAGCTCTCAGCTTCTAAGCTGGGTGATCAAAAGTAGCGCTTCAAAAAAACAAAGCACTGCAGTTCCATGGATTTACAATAAAGTATAACTGTCAGAGGATTTAGGTTATTTACCCCCACTTTTGAATTGGTATAAATTTCAAACAAACAGGTAAAATCAATTAGGTGGAGTTTACTATGAGAGGCAAAACAGATCTTCATACCTGTGGTGTGTTGGTTTCGGAGGTCCTGTTTTCAAGTTCCTCCTGCAGGTGCTGGTTTATCCTTTCTGCCTGCAGCAGCTGGTGTTGAAGCTGCAGAAACTGCTCCCTGGGCACCAACGGGCAGGCCTGCTGCTGGAGCAGCTGCAGATCCCAAGCGTGAGGGGATGGGCTAAGCATCACAGTGGACCTCAGGTGCTGCATCTGCAGGACAAGGGCAAAGCCCCAGTCAGTCGCGGTGCCTTCAGTCCCAGAGCTTCCCTTGAAGGTGTCAAGCAGAGAGTAATGAAGCCTAGGGATTCATTAACGGCCTCACACCCACTGACAACTTAGAAACAGGACAGCACATGAGCCTGAGAAAGATGTAAAGGGGAAGAGCCATTTTGCATAGGAGATGATATAATTAATAAGCGAGCAGGCTTTCTTAAAAGCTGTAGACTTAAAAAGTAGAACTTCCTCACTCTTGAGTGACTATAAGGACATGAAATATATGATATACATAACATATCTGAATTCTGTTTTACACTGAAACATTTAATTACCATTGACCTCTTTTAAAAACTGGGATCAGAGTAGGGAAATCAGGGTAGAAAGTGGTTATGCTTTAGGGTTTTGTCACTTGATTTACCATTCATAAAGATTCTTACAGGTAAATGTTCAATGACTACATATTTTCCAACCCCAAGTTAGTAATCTGAAGAATCTGATCTTACATCTGAAATTATTTTAATCTTAGTTGGTCACTGTGTACTTATATCCTTCAATTGAAAATAGCGTAAGATAGGCAATTCATGGCATAAGGCCATGATATCCTAGAACATCTAGGAATTGGAGTACACGGAATAGATTTGCTCAAGACAATGAGGAAATGGTATGTGTATCAACATGCCAGTCAAAGTAGGGGCGACGAAAGGGAGGAGAGGGCACTGTACCCTGGCCAGGGAAGCCTGCCTCCTCACATCTCACTTTCGGGGCTCAACTGAAGGCATGCAACAGACTTGACCAAGTACTGAACTCAGGAAGAAGCACCTCCAGGCTTGTGAGAACGGGAAAAAGGACTTCTAAGACTCAACTATAATTAAATGCTTACCATGAAGCTTCAGAGCCACTATCCATTTCCTTACATCTAAATTTCTTGAAGTAGACCACTGCCCATTTTGAAATACTTCTAGTGGTAGATTCAGAAAATCCATCACTTTATTTTTCATGAATCAAAAATATGGGGAATTATGATCCCACGATTCTGTATCAGTGGGATAATTCTCTTTGTAAATAATGCTTTAAATACTGAGGAAAATCCTGATATAAACAGAGACATATTATGCAGTTAAAGCAAAATGAAAATGAATACTGGCTCTTACCTTAAGTACTTACTAACTGTGATAGTCAATAGAAATGATTGCATGAATAGTGAGTGTAATGGGATGTCTCCATGCTATGAAAGTTTATTGAAAGAGAAAGTTCTACCTTCACACACTATCTCAGGCAGAGAACTGCACCCTTCTCTGCTACTTCCAACCACTGAGTTCTAGGTACAGGTTAGCCACAGACAAACAAAAACAAAAGAAAATTACAGGAGTTATAAAAAGAGGAAGAAAAGTATGAGTTATAAAAAGAACAGTGCCAATTAGGTATATTATATATGTGAATAAGAGCATATGAAGGACCAACATTTACATTTTTCTGGTTATAAATTTTACAGACATTAAAATATCTTATAGCTTTAATTCTACAATTGCATCCTCACCTACTATATAATTTGGTTGGTTTGTGAGCTTGCCACCTTTACCTGTATCCATCCCAATGCAATTATTTAGAAGATTCCAGGTCCAGTATGGAATGGATGTGACGTTAAATCCCTTGCCACTAGGAGATGCAGAACACAGTATGAACTATAAAACATTTTTGTTGTTCAAGTGAACTGTTTGCTATCACAGAGGTATTCAAGCAGACTTGAGAATTGCTAATATAATTTATAATTATTTTTTTTGAATGTTCAAAATGAATTATTTATTAAACATTGCCTCATATAGTTGAAAAAGCCCTGGCGTGGGAGTCAAATTCTAACCCCAATTTTTCCATTTCCTAGTCTAGTGATTTGCTGTCTTTAATAACATTGCGGTAGAGTATGTGTTGCATTAGATCAGTGACTTCTAAACTAGTATATAGAGATGAGGAGAAACTCCTTCCTTTAAGGGAGTGCATACGTCAGATTAAAATAACCTAGAAAGCTTTTCTCAAATTTCCTGATCCCAAAGATTCTGACGCAGGAACTTCTCCCTGCCTGCCTACCACCTGTGCCCCAACCCCGTAAGAATCCCTGCCAGAGTAAGGAGGAACGTACCTATCCCTCAGGTGAGCTGGGCACAAAAGATGGTGGGAAAACCACTGTACATCCTTCAAATTGGCCTAATCTATAGATATCATAATATAAATAAAAATCCAGTTTGTAAGGGGGGGAGTGGTTAATGGTTAACAGTTTCTGTTTGGAGTGTTGAAAAGGTTTTAGAAGTAGTGGTAATGGTTGTACAACACTGTGAATGTAATTAATGCCACTGAATTGTACACTTAAAAATGGTAAATTTTATGGTATGTATATATTTACCAGCTTAAAAAAATTAATGTAATACGCCAAAAAAGACTGAAAAGACTGAATTGAACACTTTAAATGTGTGAACTGTATAGTATGTGAATTATATCTCAACAAAGCTGTTAAACAATCCAATCTGTAGGAATCTATAGAGTTAATAGTTCAGTCTTATTTCCTAATGAAAGTTTTATTTGAGTAGTGTATGACATGTTCCTTTCAGTGTTCAAATGGAAAATCCATGCTTTTCCTTCTTAAGCTCCGGTGCCAAGAACACTCAATTTCCCTCATCTTTTAGCAGATGATCAGGGAAAAAATAATGAGAGGAAGTTGTGTACAATGGCTAATAATGGAAAATGGGGCTGGGAGAGCAGGGGGCTCCCAAGGCCAGGGAGAACAGGTGGGGTTAGACTTAGCCTCCGTCAAGGCTCTAATGGTGATTAAGTATACGCTGTTACTTTTCGATTTGTTGCTAGACACATTGGGCTTAGCTTATTCATTGGAGTATATAATTATTTCATCAGAAAAGCAAGTCTACATCTAAGTGCAACCCGAAGCTCAAGGTTTTGAATACATTTATTATATGCTGTTAGAAGGAGAAAAAATGGTTTGATTTCACTATTTATAGTTTCACAAATTTCCCCATTAGTGGATAAATCAGAGAACATAAAATTGACAGAAGCCTCAGTGGTTATTTAAATGTTAGTGTGACTTGTTTGCCCATATTCACATTTAAAAACCAAGCATTGATTTTTAAAGTTACCTTTGCATGTGTCCAGCTTCATAAAAGAAAACATTTAAATATCTCCATTTCTTCCTACAATTCCGGCTTTAAAAATATATATATAGTACTTTTTAAGAGCAGAGATTTTCTACGCTATATTTTATAGTTCACTAAACATTGGATTAATTGACTAATATTTCCATCTAGCCAAAGCAAAGCATCTCGATGAAATTTTACTTATTAAGGAGGATTTGTACATAAATTGTTTTATATCCTATAATTGAACTCAGTATTCAGAAGGCAATCTAGCAGACTGGAATGAACATACAAGCTGACAAGTTTTGGATTTTTTTTTTTTTGAGACAGAGTCTTGCTCTGTTGCCCCGGGTAGAGTGCAGTGGCATCATCATAGTTCACTCACTACAACCTCAAATTCCTGAGCTCAAGCGATCCTCCCACATCAGCCTCCCAAGTAGGAGGAGCTGGGACTACAGACAGGCATGTGCCACCATGCCCAGCTAATTTTTCTATGTTTTATAGAGATGGGGTCTCACTCTGTTGCTCAGGCTGGTCTCCAACTCCTGGCCTTAAGCAATCCTCTTGCCTTGGCCTCCCAAAGTGCTAGGCTTACAGGTGTGAGCCACTGTGCCTGGCCCAAGCTGACAAGTTTTACAAATCCATTTTATAATTATCAGATGTACCTATCACAAGGCAGTGCTGAGTTTTAAATGTAGTATTGAACAATGGGAGCACTTGAAAATAAAACTTCTAAATGCTAATGCTCTCAAATTCCCTGCATGGATTTCCTAACAGAAGAGGTTGTAGAAAGCAATCATGTCTTTAAAACACTGAAATATAGAAGGTATCGGGAAACATAAATACAGTGATGGTGAGAGAACTCTGGGCCCCTTGGCCAGTATCGGACAGAGTCCCTGCCACCTGAATTTGTTGAAGTACGGATCTTTGCATTTTAGGTCAAGATTATTCCTTCCTCTGCAAAGCAGTATAGATTTCTATGACAGGGTAATTAAGCAAAAATGCCTGTTAAACTTGGTAAGACAGACCAAAAAATTCAGCTTGGCAATGTACTTGGATTTTCACAACAGGAATTCAATGCCATGTCTAGTCTCTCTCAACAAATGGCTCATTCACGGATTAAAATATTCTTCATAGCTGAGGCCATCTGCTTAAAAACTTACCTCCCTGAGCTGTTCATCCAGTTTTACTTGTTTCTTTTTCAGGCCTTCATTTTCCAAATGAATTGTTTCTAATTCTCGTTCAAGGGAATTCATCTGATTGACCTGTTAAAAAACAGAAAATTCCCTTAAAAAAAAAACACACACACAAAAAAACCGGAGTTGCTTTACTTTACTTTGACAAATCTACACTAGTCAGAAATTTCAACCCTGGGAAGAAAGCCAATGTTAATTCAGCCATGTAAAACAACAAACAATGCAATTCAGTGCATCACTTCTGTTAAGTAAGATAGTTTTAATCACCAGTCCTCACACAGAACAGATTCCTTAAGGCAGCAGCTGGCTTTTAAACTTGGATGCCATCCACTAGAAGAAATACATTTTATCTTACAACACAGTACACAACCCACATGTACATGTATATGCACAGTCATAAGTACATATTTCTGAAATAATATTTACCCTTACCATGCATGTACTGTGATATTTTCTAGTATATTAATAAAAAATGCTGGTTTTCACTAAATTCATTTCATGATCCTCTACTATGAATCTGCAGTGGGAAAAACACTGACTTAATGCAAAGTTAACAGTTTAAAATTGAGAGTACATATACAACTCCTTTTTCTACTTTATTTTATTTATTTTTTTAGAGACAAGGTCTTGCTCTGTCACCCAGGCTGGAGTACAGTGGCATGATAATAGCTCACTGTAGTCTCCAACTCCTGGGCTCAAGTGGTCCACCCACCCCAGCCTCCTAAATAGCTAGGACTACAGGCACACACCATTACAGGCTAATTTATTTTTCTTTTTGTGGAGATGGGATTTTGCTATGTTGCCCAGGCTGGTCTTGAACTATTGGTCTCAAGCAATCTTCCTGCTTTAGCCTCCCAAAGTTCTGGGATTACAGGTATGAGCCACCATGACCAGCCCATTCTCAATTTTAAAGATGAAATTTGAGGATTTTATAAGTATACATTTCTGGAATTCTCTTTACTACAGGAAGAATCTAATGAGTTAGAGGACACTGGGAGTCAGAATACTGCTAAGTAGAAAACATATGACACTATTCTAGAATGCTAATTTTGCGTCTATCAAGAAGAGCTCAGTTAAACAGAAGTATAATCTTCCCAGGTCCATTTAAAATGCGTTATTATTTAAAGACCTATCACAAGACTTTTCTCCTGACAAACCGCTAGATGAAACCCACTTTCTTTCTAAAAAGTTTACTTGAATGTACCTGAAATTAAATGGCATTTCAGCTTTAGAGCACAACCCGCCTTCTTGTTGCAAATGGTCATGATAATCAAATTTTAAAAAATTGTTATGAATATTTTATAACAAAAGCAACATTGTTTAAAAATCTGGGAAGAATGAACAAACTATATTTTTAGGAAGAGGAAGGTAATAGTGAAAATTCTGAGTTTCACTTTAGAATAAGAAAGAGAGAAAAAAAAATAAGTAACAAAACAACAACCCCAGAATAACACCGGTCCAGAACTCAACTTTTGAGACAAAGTAAAGAAAGCACACTAAGCTGCACTACAGAGGCCTGACCATGTTGTAGCCAGCCTCTGAGATGACCCCCACCTCCTGGGATGCATCCTCTTGAATAGTTCCTCCCCACACTAGACCAGGGCTAGTCTGTGTGACAAACAGAATACAGCAGAAATGTTGGTATGTCCCTTCTGAGGTTTGCTATTAAAGGCACCACAGCTCTGTCTTGGTCTTTTGGTCTCAGTGTCTGTTTGTCGTCTCATCACTCCCTCTGGGTGAAGCTTGCTGCCACATACTGAGAAAAGGCCTAGGTGATGAGGAGCTGAGGTCTCAATCAGCCAGCCAGTGTCAGAATCCTCTCGCTAACAGTTATATGAGTGAGGCTGGAAAGTGGATCCTCTTGCCCCAGCAAAGCGTTCAGATAACCACAGCCCTGGCCAACATCTGGACTGCAACCTCACGAGAGCCCTGAGTCAGACCACCCCGTTAAGTGGATTCTGAATTCCTGACCCACGGATGAGATGAAAAATGTTTGTTGTTTGGATTTGTTAAATAGCAATAAATAATACCATATAAAGATGTTTCTAATATTCAGGCTATATATATTTTGCTAACTTACAAAGGCTTGTAATACTAATGAAAATGATTAACCGTCTTTATGAAAACTTAAATTGTTCTTTTTTTCAACCATTATTCAATCAGAAAGAACTATGATACTGTTTTTTTTTTTTTTTTTTTGAGACAGAGTCTTGCTCTGTTGCCCGGGCTAGAGTGCCGTGGCGTCAGCCTAGCTCACAGCAACCTCAAACTCCTGGGCTCAAGCGATCCTTCTGCCTCAGCCTCCCGAGTAGCTGGGACTACAGGCATGCGCCACCATGCCTGGCTAATTTTTTTCTATATATTTTTAGTTGTCTGATTAATTTCTTTCTATTTTTAGTAGAGACGGGGTCTCACTCTTGCTCAGGCTGGTCTCGAACTCCTGAGCTCAAACAATCTGCTCGCCTTGGCCTCCCAGAGAGCTAGGATTACAGGCGTGAGCCACCGTGCCCAGCCTATGATACTGTTTTGAGAAGAGTGCAAAAGCATAAAGAGATAATAAAGAAGAATCCAAACATGCCATTGTAATCATTTCCTTACAAGCACATATGAGAAGAAACATACGCTTAGGGACACGTTATAAAACCAGAAACACAGTGTGTACTCTCAAAATCTCACCTTTCTATTAGTAGGAGATCGTTCCTTCTGAAACTGTTCACATTCTCTCTTTAAGTTCAACTTTTCTTGCTCTGTGAGTTTCACAGTACCTGATGAGTTTAGATGTTTTTGGTGCTTAGGAAGAAGGTTGGATTCCAGTTGACGGACCTAACAAGAACAAATGAAAGAGGAAAAGATGCTAATACAATCAGCCATCCAAGAAAAATAAACAAGGAATATAAGGAAAGTTTTAATTCAGCACTTGGGCCCTGTTGTAACTTCCTTTTTCAGTCAAGCCTGTCAATTCTTGAAGCCGCCTTTTTTGGATTTCAAAAGATCCTTTCTAGGTAAATCTGGTTGGGTCTACAAACCCAATGCTGTAAGGACAAGAAGGGGAAGAAGGGACTTCTAGGTCTACAAAATCTCCAGGAGTCAACAAGGTGTGTGATGTGGGTGCCAAGAAAACAGACATAGCAGTTCTTGGCACTTTTGTTCTGACATGAGCATTCCTTTAGGAGTGACTGAGGTGACAGTCCCACCTATTCTGTGTTGGACTGTTCACGCCTGAAAGAATGCATTTACATCAACTGCGTTCCATGAGGATAGGGACCATCTCTGTCTTGTTCACCACTGCAGCTTCAGTGATAGTTTCTGGCAAAGAGTAGGTGTTCTAAAGGAACACATGGGACTCTTCAGAGAGCACCTAATCAAAGGAGGTGTTGAAGCGCATAGCTTAGCTATCATTGATGGAATACATAGCAGAGGTAAGGAATTCAAGCATCAGTTTGGTGGTTGTAAAAGGAAATGCTGAGTCTTTTAAAAGGGGAACCCTTTTCTCTTATAAGGAATTAGTTAGATCCACAAGCTCTGAGTCTAAGTTTTGCCATTTTTGTACTACTAGTCTTGGTGGCCAGCCAATTTGAATAAAGACTATATGGTTAGCATAATTTCCCTGAGCCTATATTTTAGATATGAAGATTAAAATCACAAATATATTTTAATATAGAACTGCTCCTACAAAGTGAAAAATATTTTATAAACATCAGTATAAAATTATATGCAAGTAAATGATAAATTATACATTCTTAAAATAAGTCTGCCAGAGCAGGATACTCAAATTCATATGCTAGAACCATTTCAATCATATCAAGCATTGATTTTCATATCAAACTAGTCATTTTCAAACATATGCCACCATATGCAGCTTCTCAAGTTACCTTCTCCCGGGAGTGTGTGAGTTCTGCTTTGGTGTTCTGTACCACGGTTTGGAGTCTCTCGTTCTCTTTGCAAAGCAGCTGCTGTTCTTCATTCATCAGATGATCCAGCTTGTCCCAAGAAAGCCTTTTCTGCTGGCTATGGAACCCTGATGGATGGGTGGCTATTTCTGGGGCCCAGTTCTTAAGAGAGAATTGCGGATTAAGTAAGCCTCACAACAAGCTGACGGGTAATTTCTGTTTTGAGAAAGGTACCGTATTTACCTAATGACAATTCTCAGTAAGTACCTTTTAACCTTCACCTTCGTCTTCTAATGAAAGTGAGTGTATGGATATACAAATATGAATAAAACAATATTCTTGGAGTTTGATTTTAAAAAAAAGTTTCAAAATTCTGTGTTTACAGTGGTCTTTGGCAAAATACCCTCATCAAGTCTGGTAACAAATATGACCGTAGGGCAAGTCCCAGTTCCATACAGGACCCGAGTGCATGGAGATTGGCGGCTTAAAAATTGCCTGGGCAACATGGTGAGACGTTGGTCTCAAAAACCACAAAATTCCACCCTTTGTTTCTGGTTGGGGAAAAAAACGTTATCACTAAGCCCAGAAAATACTCTTTTGATGAATAGAGAACACGAAGGGAACTCTGAGATGCCGTGCCAACGTGAAAGCTTTTCCAAGCTAAACTCTACTTCCATGTGCACATATGCAATCATACCCATTTTTAGAATCCAAAGCACATATTGTCTGCACAATTAAGGCCTGGATTCGGGAATATGCTTTAAGCTACCAAAGTGATTTTTTTGAATCTTGATAATGATTTAAAAAATTAAAAAAGTAACAGCTAAATAAGCCTCTTGCCTTTCAAGATAAATATGAAAAAGAAAAAAGGTACAATCTCTTTTTGAGAAAAATGTCAGTCCAGAAGTAATTTTTAAAATGGAATCTATCTTATTTTTAAAAAAGTGTCACCAAGAGATAAACTAATTGAATTAGTGCCTACTTTTATTGTAGGACAAAGTCTTAATTAACATCTAGCCTACGACTAACATCCCTAACATTGTTCTTAATTTATTTGCACACAGATTAAGCAGCATTGTGATAAAAGGAGACACTTTCTACAGCACCACCAGAACATGTCAGCCAGCTAACACCTTAACCAGCTTTGCCTGGACTTTCTGGCGCCACAGTAGCAACCAATTTGGTAGCAATGAATTATCTCCTGAAATTCAGTACTACTGTTTTAAGCCATAGTTTTCCTTTTCAGCAGAAGTTTTACTTTTTTTGCAGCCTGTGTGTGTTCCTAGATAAATTTTTGCAATATTTTTCTTAACTTTTTTAGGGTCACATGAATACTATCATTTAACTAAGAAAACTTTTGAGTTTTATTACTACAAAACTCAGCCATGGTCTTCTGACTTGCTCAATATAAAAAAAAATGACCTGTTTTCTATCATTATGGTTCCATTTATATGAAGTCCAGAAACAAGCATTGCTAACCTATATAAAACAGAGGGTACTAAAGTGGTTCCCTTGGTGCTACCAACTGGAGGGAACACAAGAGCGCCAGCTAGGTGCTGGAGATGTTCTATATTTTGATCTAAGTGATGGTTACACAAACACACACAGAGATATACACATAAAATTTGTGTGCTTTACTGTAAATAACTTATACTTCAATAAAGAAAGAAATTACCTTGTCACCAGCATTCTGAAGTTTCTTATGTAAAGACATCACTTCTTGTTTTAAAGCCTCCTTTTCCTGCTGAGTCACTCGTAGGTCAGATTTAATCTGGGACATTTGCAGGTTTACCTTCTGCAGGGTATCTTCTAAATTCTGAACCTGCATCATGAGAACAATCTTACACCTCTACACAAACCCTTGTGGTCTCACCTCTAGCATGTCCGGGAATGAATGAACAAGCACAAAATAACTCCAAGGTCCCTTCTGTTTCTATTTCTATACCCAGCTTTCTTTTCAGCAGCTCTGTGGAAATCCAGGATATTATGTACATTTATAGGGTGCTAAATTTTATTTAGGACAATGACAAACTATGCCTGCAGCAAGGTATTGCTGATATTGTCAGCTGGTAGATTTACCAAGTGATCTCTTACAGAACCAATGAGTGTCAACTGGCATCACAGAAGATGGTGTCACTGAATTTTGCAGAAATTCTGTTTTAGCCTGTGGTGTTAGATTATAAAAGGCCTCTTAGTTGAAAACAAAAATATATACTTGTAGAATCCTACTGTACACTAATATCCCACAAATTTCAATTAAAAAAATTTAAATTTATAGGAAATGCTGAGTCTTTTAAAAGGGGAACCCTT
>NW_012154507.1:7088684-7089785 GCF_000956105.1 Propithecus coquereli | reverse complement strand
GCAGGATTTCCTGAGGTCTGAAGTTCAAGACCACCCTGAGCAACAGCAACACCCCCATCTCTATAAAACATCAGAAAAATTAGCCGGGTGTGGTGGCACACGCCTGTAGTCCCCACTACTCGGGAGGTTGAAGCAGGAGGATCACTTGAGCCCAGGAGGTGGAGGTCGCAGTGAGCTATGATGACACCACTGTACTATAGCAAGGGCAACAGAGTGAGACCCTATCTCAAAAAAAGAAAAAGGCATTTTCTTTTAAAGGAGGGACCAGCTTTACCTACGCCCCACCAATCAAGAGTGAACAGCATTATGAAAGTTGTGAGCAAGAAAGTCACCCTCTTTTTAGATAAATTTATGTTACTTTATCACCTGGATGGGAGAAAGTAAAATAATAGTTTTTTTTAAATTGAAGTGGTTGGGATTCATTTGTAGCAATAGAATTTTAAAGTCTATAACATATATAAGTTACATATCTAGAAGAATTAGCAATAGGACCTTACAAACAGACTTTAAGTCCTCAACTTGACCGAGCAATAAGTTAGTTGACAGGACTCAGTACAAAGGATACCTGGTGGCTTCAAACACTAGACCATCAGGTACATACTGTTCTGTGACCCCCACAAGCTGCACATAGTCTTACTTGTTTCATTTTCTCCAGTTCGTCTTTGAGAAGGAGGTTTTCCTGTTCCACAATATGGGTCTGTATTTTAACTTCGGAAAGTTCCGCCTCCAGAGAAGACACTAAAGCAGAGGACTACGAGAAAAATTAAAAAATCAAATGACAGACATATTCATTTAGGCTGGGAAACCTTACAAGGTCCACAAAAAGTGATATTAAGGAAACAATAATATAAATTCAATGATGCACTGTTTTGTAACCATTTTCCTTATACTCAACAGAACTAACCAAAGCAATCTTTTAAAAGACTTTCCATTTAAATGGCATGAATATGCTTTCTAAGGTAGTTTTTGCATGTTTCTCCAACGTAAAGTTATTATCTTTCTCTTGGGGAGGACACTTGGAAACTATGCAAATCCTGTTTCTCCTCAACTTCTGCTTGTTAATTTTAGTATCTATCAATGCATTCTGTTTACAACTTATTA
>NW_012154507.1:7085467-7088634 GCF_000956105.1 Propithecus coquereli | reverse complement strand
AAGTACTTTGATGGACTCCCTGTTCTACCTCTAGTTTTCTTTTTTGGGATTTCCCATTTTTCTTTCTCACTGCCTCATATTTTGAGGGTGGGAGATGGCAGGCTGGAAGGCAGTTAGAAATCTCAAGAGCCTACCACAGTAGGAAAATATGCAATACTCATTAAGGCAGTGTATTTGAATCTGCTAGAGAAAATACACTAGAAAAAAGAGTGTCTATGAAATAGATCTCAGATTATTAAAAAAATTCATATACAACAAACCATTGCTATATGTAAATAACTGTATTAGGTAGCATTGAGATATATTAAAATGAGACAAATTTTATATTAGTGTATTTAATAATAATTATTAAACAACTAATTTAGATGCTGTCGCAATCACGGCTTCAGGAGATCTAGGGTCACATAACGCCTGTGGAAATGCTGTTCAAGGAGACTTTGCAATAACGGGAGGCCCATGAGCACTCTCTAGAGAGAAATGCTCATTGTATGTGCACTATATGATGATGGTAAAGTCTTCGATTTTTATTACCTTATCCACACAGCTATTTAATTCTTCACTTAGAGCTTCTTTCTCTTTTAGCAATTTTTCGTTGTAGCTTAGAACACTAGAAATTTTGTGCTGGAAGTCAGAGAGATCAGGACATCTGTGCAGCTGTAAGAGATAAACAAATGAGCCCTCCCATCACATCTTATGGCTGTACGTATAGAGCGGTATTAATAAACGGGGCATTTTCATGATGGCTGATATTTGTTTATCTGTAGATATTACAGAGGACATACAAACTCTACCAGACTATAATAAACTTTAAAAAAATGTTCTCTGCTGGTTTCTCTCTGCTCCCCAACTGACTGCTAAAATATCTGCTCAGACTCAACCAGTCATTGTTAAATAACGATCCTAGCTCCCCATTTTACCTTCAGGGTAAAATGACATACTGCCATTCTGTCACCAATTTAACTTGTACGCATGTAGCTTCTGACATTTTCTCATGCTTTTTTAACTAGAAAATTATTTTAGTCTCAGTTAAGACTTTCAAGTTGGCATGAGCCACACACAAGGTAACAACACAAGGGCAAGTTTAAAGATAAAAACTATTAGTTTTTCAGCTTGTTCCATGTGCTCTTCCCTTCGGAAGAGGCCGAAGTTGACTTCCAGTAAGATGTTGCTGGTGTGGACACACACAGGCTGTTCCCTCTCTACTTTTATGAAATCAAGACAAACCAAAGACTGTTTTTGTTCTGTATTGGTCCTATTGACATTTTGGGCCACATACTTTGTTGTAGGGGGCCTTCCTATACACTGTAGGATGTTTCGGAGTGTCTCTGGCTTTACCCACAAGATGTCAATAACGCCATTCCCCCAGTTGTGAAAATCAAAAATGTGCCCAGACACTGCTAAATGTCCCAGGGTAGGGGAGCAATCCTCACCCCCAACCCTGTCGAGAACCACTGCTTTAAATAGACTGTTTCTTATACTTCTTAGATTCTTTCTCGTAGTTTATAAGTTCTTAACTTTCTTCCATTTCACTTGGCTTTCAAATTTTCAATTCTTTACTATCATTATGATTTTATGGCCATCTTTCTACTTCCCACCTGAAGTTCTTTTACATTTAGCTTCAGGAATAATATCACAAAATAGACTTTAAGGGTTGAATCCTGTCTTCAGCTGACAACAAATCTAGCATATCTTAAAGACCTAAACAAGTCAGAAGGATACAGGAAAATGTGTTTTAAAGTACCTGAGCATTGGTTTAATAACGAGCTTTCTCCTTTACCCACTGCCTTGCCTCCTGACACCCAAACACTCATAAAACTCAATGCCATTTTTGGCGTCTACAGACTGGCGTGTAACTTCTGTTGATACTATTTCTTTCTACACATAAAAGTGTTTTGTGAACTACGAATCACGATATCATACAGAGTGGCACATGCTTTCTCGGTCCGAGCTATATGGCAGCCATGATGGGCTGACACTAACCTACTCTCGGGATCCAAAAGAGTCCAGCTGCTGATGAAACAACTTCCTACCAAGGCTGACAGGACTCGCTGTTTTTCTGTCTCACTATTTATACCAACTCCTTTGTAAAAAAAAATATGTAATAAAAATGTGCTGAATGATGTCCTCATCATGTTATTTTTCTCCTAATTCTGCTCTTTTTCTTCTGTTCTCTGGCTTAGCAAAGTCACAAAGCACACATTTTCCATACTACAGATTTGGAACCCATTATTAACATCTTAAAGGTTGAACAACAGACAGGCTTTCAAAAAGTAAAGGAAAAAAGCATGCCCATGTAATTAGGATAAACTTGGTAACAACAGCCTTATAATACTTACACACCACAGAAAGGTGCTTTGAGTTTTAACTTCTGGTATGTTTATACAGGACAGACAGCTTCTCCAGTTATAGCAGAACAGATATATTAATACTTTGCATAGCAGTATTTGACTTGAAAATGTTCTTATAAAGCATCTGTTGGGTACCAGTATTATACTAGGCATTATGAAAGACAGAAATACCCTGAAAGAGTTTTATAATCCTATTAGGAAAGCAAGACTCATATGAGTCAATTAGAGATCAACACAAACATAACACTAGATGGTACAGACTCAGTGTTTCAGCATTTGGGGAAGGACAGCTTTATGCTTATAGGCTGAACAGATAGATGCAAGAAAGAATTTTATAATCTATAGGTACCATAATATTAATCTGATGGTGAAGCAAATAAAATAAAATGGAACTAAATTCTCTTACTATAAATTAGGATTGTTTTAGTTGAAATCTTCCTTACATATTGAAAATTAAGAATAAAATAGAACAATGTTTAGGACATAATGTTTAAGGTGAGCTCTTTTTCATACTTAAAATTAAGCCCTTGTTTGAAACTTTGAAATGGGCTTCTGAAAGCCAAATTCGTAAGTGAGACTGCATCCCATAAGGCAGAATTTACTCTTTTGCCTAAGACAGATGTCTCACACTTGATACAAGAAAAAGGAATAAAGGCAGGGTGCGGTGGCTCACACCTGTAATCCCTAGCACTTTGGGAGGCTGAGGCAGGATTTCCTGAGGTCTGAAGTTCAAGACCACCCTGAGCAACAGCAACACCCCCATCTCTATAAAACATCAGAAAAATTAGCCGGGTGTGGTGGCACACGCCTGTAGTCCCC
>NW_012154507.1:7007880-7084017 GCF_000956105.1 Propithecus coquereli | reverse complement strand
TCCAACATCAAAGGGTTCATCTTAGCATTCCCTACTTCCCACTTGCAACTTCCTTCTCCACTGATGAGAAATGCCAGTTCTTATTGTCTACCCTATATTTACTTATTTGTTCCAGTACACATAAGTAGTTTCAGAATTCCTAACCCACACCCCTATGAGAATCACATTTACTGACTAGATTATTATTGCATTTATATATAGTTCATTTTCTCTTCAGGCTGGACAGTATCCAGTCAAGATACCTAATTTTCAAATTACTTCTTTTCTTCCCCGGTGTGGTTATGTTACCCATTTATAATACAGTTAGGTTCATTTGTTTGTGTTTGTGTTCCATTTTTGTATCCCCCTCTTCCCACCACATTGCCTGGTTTTACTTGTGCACTTATTTTGGGGTATAGGAACAGTATATTAAACATTACTCTGGTTCCAAGAGTCAGAGCTATACAAATGATAAACTCAGAAAAGTGTCATTCCCTTCCTCAACCCTTTTACTACATTCCTCTGTTCCATATTTTTCACTCTTGACCTCATTAGTTCCTGGTTTTTATCATTCTTGTGTTTCTTTTGCACAAATGGATAGACATGTGTACTTTCTAATGTCCCCTTCTTTCTTGCATGCACAGAGGTGTACTATAGCTACTCTTTTCAGCTTTCTTTTTTCACTTAAAAAAGTATATCCTGAAACAAAAAAGTATATCCTGGATATCATTTCATATAAATAAATTTTTCTTTCTTTTTTTTTTAAACAGCTGCATAGTACTACTTCACAGTGTGAACGTATCCACCACATTTATTCACCCACTCTCCTATGCATGAACACCAAGTTGTTTCCACTGTTTTGCAATTACAAGAATGCTTTGGTGAGTAACCCTGTGCATAGGAATTTTCATACTGTCGAAGGCGTATCTTTAGGGTAGATTCTTACAAGTGAGATTGCTGGCGCAAAAGGTAAGTACATATGGAATTTTGTTAGATATTGTCAAATTTACCTCCACAAAGATAATATCAGTTTGCATCTCCCCAGCAATGTATGAAAGTGTTTCCCCACAGCCTTGCCAACAGAATATGTTCACATTTTTAAATTGTTGCCAGTCTTACAGGTAACAAATTATATCTCAGTGTTGTTTTAATTTGCATTCCTCTAATTATGAGTTATTCTGAACATTTTTTTCATAGGTTTGAAAGCCATTTTTATTTTTTTTTGATGAATTATTTGTCCATATATTTTTCCCATTTTGCTATAGTAGGGATATTAGTTCTTCTTTTTGTGGTATATGTTGTAAATGTTTTCTCCTAGGTTGTCCGTTATCTTTTGACTTTGTTTATGGTATCTTTTTGCCATGTAAAGTTCTTTCAAAATATAATCAATTTTTTCTTTTATTGCTTCTGGGTTTTGAGTCACAGTTAGACAGCCTTTCTTTGACACAAAAGTTAAAGAAAAATTAACCCATATTTTCTTCTAGTATTTCTACAGTTTTATTTTTTATATTTAGACTCCTAATCCAATTGAAGTTTATCCTTGTGTATAGTAAGAAATGTGGACCTAATTTTATATATTTCCAAATGTCTACCTAGTTATCCAGGCACCATTTATTAAAAAGTCCATCTTTACCCCAGTGGTTTGAGAAGCCACTTTTGTTATGTACTAAGTTTCCATTTGTATTTGGGTCTAATTCTAGACTTTCTTTCTTTCTTTTTTTTTTTTTTTTGAGACAAGAGTCTCACTGTGTTGCCCGGGCTAGAGTGCTGTGGCGTCAGCCTAGCTCACAGCAACCTATCCTACTGCCTCAGCCTCCTGAGTAGCTGGGACTACAGGCATGTGCCACCATGCCCAGCTAATTTTTTCTATATATATATATTTTTTCGTTGTCCAGATCATTTCTTTCTATTTTTTAGTAGAGACGGGGGTCTCACTCTTGCTCAGGCTGGTCTCGAACTCCTGATCTTGAGCGATCCATCCGCCTCGGCCTCCCAGAGTGCTAGGATTACAGGCGTGAGCCACCACGCCCGGCCTAATTCTAGACTTTCTATTCCACTTACCTGTTTGTCTATTCATGTGCCAGTGCCAGACTGTTTTAATTATTAAGGCTTTATGTATAAGAAATTTAACACAAGCATTTCTTCTATTTCTTGGAATTTCCCCCCAAAAAAGCTATAGGGTGGCTATAGACCATACCTGCACTTTACAGTGTTCCAGTTCTTCTTTCAGATGAGACTTTTCTTGTTCCCATTCCTTGCATGTACTATTTCCTGGCCCTTCTTCCTTCTGGTGTAGCATTTCTGTCAGATGTTGATTAAGTTCTTGCAATTCTTCCTGATTTTGAGAGTTCTTTTGGCTAAGTTCTGTATTTTCTAAATCCAACTGTTGGTTTTTGATTTTTAATTCCGAAATCTAATTAAAATTGAAATAAGTTTTAAAAACTTGTTACCCAACTTGTGATAAAAAACAGATTTAGAGATATAATTGTTTTTACCCTCTCTATATAGACAATAAATTTTAAAAATATATTTTCATAACAAATACTACATACTCATTATTACAAATTCAGGCAATTCAGAAGTGGATGAAGAAGTGAGACACTCAGTTTAATCCCACTCCACAGAGGGCCCACTGTCCACAGCTGGATATGTATCCCTCCAGGTCATTTTCTATGCATGCACGAAACCCATATACACAGAGCTTCTTTTTTTCTTTTTAGCAAAAAAATTGGATCATTTCATTTTTGAACAGCCTGCTTTTTTTCACTTAGAACATCTTACTCTTATCTTTCCAAGTCAGTGTGTTCTGAAACCACCATATGCTCTATTTTCTTAGTGGCTGTAGGATATTCCATAATCCATTTATCCATTCCCACATTGATAGACATATAGGTTAATTTTTTTAAATCATTTTATTTTTTAATTAGGAAGAAACAAAATGACCTTCTGGAAAATCCATTTACATATGGTAGCATTTTGTCTTTAGGATTTTTTTTTTTAGAAATAGGGTTGCTGGGTTAGAAGGTCTGTGCATACATTACCATTTTGATAGATATCCCCCAAATGTCTTCCTCACAGTGCTACCATCTTACAATCCTATCAATAATGTATGAGTACACTCATTTCCTCACACCCTTTTTAATACTTGATGATATCCATCTTTACTTTTTGCTAATTCAATAGGTTAAAAAAAAAGAAATTCATTTAATTTGTACTTCCCTAATCACTAATGAGGCTAACCATTTTGTATATGTTGTATTCTTTTTTTTTTTCCTGTGATTTGAACATTCATATCAATCGCCTGTTTTTCAACTGGGTTTTGCCATTTATTTCTAAGAGTCTGAAATATATTTTGGATGTTAACGCCTTGTCTATTCCAAGTACCAAAAATACTCCCTCTCAATAGTATGTCCTTGTCTTTGGATTGTTTCAGATAGATTCTTAAATGGCCTTCCTTTTTTACAACTGCATGTTATAAGACTATGCAAATTAAGCATTGAATGGTACAAGTTATCTGAATAAATCATACTTCTGTGAAATGATATGCTGATTAACTGACATTTTATATCTGTGAAATTCTGTCCTTAACTTTCTCCTTTCAATATGGTGAGGAAAACGGGAGGGCTAACATTAACTGAAACTATATAAGGGCTAGAGCTAGTATTTTATAGGTGTGGTTTTAGAGGTGATACCTCATTATCCCCACTGATTATTAAGCTCGTATGAAAAACTTAGGGTCTAAATGTTTATGGCAGCACCATTCACAATTGCAAAGATGTGGAAACAACTCAAGGGCCCATCAATACATGGGTGGGTTAATAAAATGTGGTATATGTATACCATGGAATACTACTCAACCATAAAAAAACAAAGGTGAACTAGCACCTCTTATATTATCCGGGGTGGAGCTAGAGCCCATCCTTTAAAGTGAAGTATCACAAGAATGGAAACACAAGCACCACATGTACTTGCCAACAAATTGGTACTAACTGATCAACACTTAGGTGCTCACATGGAAGTAACATTTGTCCGGTGCTGGGCGGGTGGGAACGGGGTGGTGGGAACGGATAAATTCACAACTAATGGGCAAGGAGCACACTGTAAGGGGTATGGGCACGCGTGTAGCTCTGGCTTGGGTGATGCAAAGGCATTATATGTAACCAAAATGCTTATACTCCTATAATATTCTGAAATTAAAAAGAAAATAAATAAATAAATTGGAAAAAAAAGGAAAGCCAGTCATTCTAACAACACTTATCGAATGACTCATCTTTCTGTAATGATTAAAATGTTCCTTCAGCATAAAAAAAATCCTAATTACTAAAGCTCTGGGGGGAGGGGCAGAACTTAGCGTCTAGAATAATACATTATTTCAAAAAAACAGGAACCTACTGGAGAGTCACAGTGAGGTGAGTTTCCATTTTCAAGCTGAGAATTTACAACCTTATCATAATTAGCTACATGTTATTCTAGTAGCATATGCTATAAATTTATAAATTTCAAATAAAAAAAAGAAAATTTCAGACTGAAGAAATACTGGGAAATATGAAGTATTTCCTTACCTGTTTCTTTAAATTTTCAACCATCTTCTCAACTGCAGCTTTTTCCTGTTTTATAGTTTCTATTTTTTGCCTAAAGAAATGGTGAAAATAAAATGGAAGAGTTAGGCTTTAAAAGTTGAAGTAAAATAGTTTTAGTCCTTGCAAAAATGGCTTAAGAAAATTTAAGTATATATCTTACCACATTTCTTCCTGAGATCCATTGAATTTCCCTAATTTCAGGTTAGAAATGCTATCTTCTTCATTTAAAGTAGTAATTTCATTTCTCAAAATAGAATTTTCCTCTTGAAGCTTTTCAGATTCATATCTGAAGCACAGAGATTTTAAAAAAAATAGTTACAACAAGGCAGTCATCTGGCATCTTTGGAAAATATTTTCTAGTAACTTCCAATAAGATGAGTATTCCATGCCAGTGAAAAAAAGAAGTCTAAATTAGTAGTCTCTTAGTACTTGGAAATCAAATTATGACATATTGACGAATTTCTTTTGGGAAGTAAGAATTTCACTAAAAGACGTTAGGGAAGTGTAGCTAAGAAACTTGAGCAGGGCCATAGGAGTCGAGACTCAACGCTCACTCTGGTTGTTGATTTCCCAATGGCAAGTACACTGCTTTGAGAAATGACTTCATTTATCTCAGTCTCCAGTCCTACCTGCTCTGAATGGACACAAGCCACATTACTAAGCTGTATTAGCTTTAGTTTTAGGCCCCTGAGTACCTGGAGAAAGAAAATTCACTACATAAATCAAAGGGCCACATTGAAATATGTACACTGATGTTTATTTTGTGATTTTATTCTTCTTATTATATCCCGATTTTTAGAACTAAAAACGGTCTGAAGAGAGGAGAGGAAAAACTACAGAATTAAATAATTTTGTTTCGTATTAAGATATTTCAGACATGATATAATATTTTACAAGTTTTTTTTTTAAAAAACCAAATTTGCTAGAAGACTATGCAATCGTATTTTATAAAGTCAAGTGAGCAGTGGTTCAAATTAGTTCCACTTTTGTCTTTATTCTCCAAGCATATTTATTAGAATCTGGTAACTCCTCAATAAACTTATATGTTCCAAGATAAATTTCCATTGTCTATAGGCTGTCAGCATGCACTTCAAGTGATGTAAGTGTGAAACTATAAGCCCCAAAACAACATTTTTTCTATATTAGTATAAGAAGCTATTTCTTATCTACCAAGTGAGTTAATAATATACAAAAGGCATTCATTCTCATACAACATGTTTCATCAAAATGAGAAAAGTAACATTTAGCAAAAAAAAAAAAAAAAAAAATCTATCCATCCAAATGAAATGCTAGAAAAAAGTTAAAGATGTACATCAGTGATGCAAATACTCGCCATTGTGAACTTTCACACCCCATATGAACAACATTTATTTGCTACAGAGGAAGGGAATGCTTCCTATGCAAGGTTATTTTATTTGTTAATATGACACAGAAGCAGAAGGAAATCTAGAGTACCGCTTTCTTCCGGAAGACTAATAGGTTAGTTTCTCTAGGCACAGCAAGCAGCGGAAGTTAGCTTTGGTGAGGTGCTCTGGGGGATTTGTGAAGTCTAGAAGGTACATACATTACCTCAGAAGTTCAACTTTTTGCTGCATCTCACTGCATGTGATTTGCAAGTCATGCATCATTGCCTTCAGCTCTTCTTCCTTCTCTCCTTGAGAAGGTATATCTTTTTGCTTAACTAAAGTAGTGACTCTCTCCCTCAACTTTCTAGTTAGCTCCTGTAGCTTTTTTTTCTCCAGTTCTAACTCTGCTATCGTGGCCTGACGCTGAAAGTGTTTCTCTTGAATGCCTAGGAGAGTAGTGTTTTCCTCCAGTATGACTTGATTCTGTACTCTTGGCTTTTCTTGATGTGTCTGAATTGTTCCATGTAACCAGGCAATTTCATGTGCTTTTCCATTTTCTAAGAGCCCTGTATTCTCCTGCTCAAGGTACTGCTTTTCTTGTTTACATTCTTCTATAATATGGTGTATACTCACAACTTTGGGCACACACTCTTTCAGTGTCTGATTGAGTTCAAGTATCTTTTCATGAGGTTCGACTTCCAGATTATCTAAACGAGCTTCCCACAAGGAGAAGCAGTCACATTTTTGGGCTGCTCTTTCCTGCAGCTTCTCAATCTTTCTCTGCAGTCTCAAAACTAGAACATTCAGCTCCTCATTTTCTGTTTTGACCTCATCGTAACTCTTTTCCAGGCTAAGGAACGTTTCTGTCACTTCTTCCACTTTCTTTAGCTCATCCTGCAGCCTGAAAACTTCTGCGGTGAGCTCTTTGTTATTTTCCAGCGCCTCATCGTAGCGTGTCTCCATCATCCTCAGCTCTTCCTGGAGGCAGTCGTTTTCTCTACTAGCATCTTCATATAACAACTTATACTTGGGAGAAGCCTCAGGGATTCTCTCAAGCATCTTTAGCTTCTTTTTTAGCACAGAAACGTCAAAAAGCAGATCCTGTTTCTTTTCAGAAGCTCGATCGCAGTCTTTGCGTAAGATCATTAGTTGCTCCTGGAGCTGACTAATCTGATTCTTCAGGTCCCAGCTTTCGGTCCTGGTCTCCTCACTATTTTCAAGCTCAGAAAAACTCTCTATCGAAGCCTCTGACTCCTCTATTTTGACCTCTTGTCTCTGAGCAGAGCTCGTCCCTGTACTTCTCAGGTCCTGGACCTCACTGTCTTGCAGGTCACTTAGGATGCGCCTTGTGGTTGCACCTTTTACTTGCTTCATTTGGTTTTGCAGTAACAACAGCTCTGTTTGTTCTGCAGAATTCCCAAAAAACTCAGTAGTTGGCTCATCTAAACAAGAAGAAATCACTGACCCTGGCTCTAATATTTGCAGCCTTTGTCGCAATCTAGAAATTTCTGTAGCCATTTTCACATTTTCCTTCACTGCTCGTTCATGAGCTCTCTGCAGGCTTAAGAGGACATCTCCATTTTCTTCCAATAGCTGCTCCCCTTGCTGAAGCAGGGACATGGCTCCATTTCCTTCCATGTCCTCCCCTCCCACTGCCTGGCAGCCACTCTGAAGTCTGGAGAGAGGAGATGCCACCTGATGCATTTCCTTGATTATATTCTGAAGCCTGGAGATTTCTGTGCTCATCTCAGCCCTCTCTCGATCTGCTTTCTCACAGGTCACTTTGTGGACGCTCTCCATGGCCAGAAGCTTGGACATCATTTCCTGCCTTTCCTGGACACGTTCCATTTCAAGCCTTTCAAGCTGCTGGCTGGCCAGCTGCTCTGAGGCCCCTGCCTGGCAGAGAACCTGCTCACGGTCCCTCAGTTCTCTTTCGTGACTGCTCTTCAGCTCAAGTATCTGGCCAGACAGTAGGCTTTGCTGGCTCTCAGACACATTTCTTAGATCTTCCAGGTCTTGGAGCAGCTGCTCTCTCTCGACGACCATGCTGTTCAAATGTTCTTTGTAAGTTTTCTCTAGCATCTCTCTTTCCTGGGTCAGGACCAGAGAAGTTGCTTTCTCTCTCTGAAGAGTCTCTTTAAGCTGCTCCTGGGCTTCTGCACACTCCTGGGTGAGCTCGTCCTTCTCAAACTCCCACTGGGATTTCTCCTCGTGTTGTTGTTCCATAAGGTCCTCCAGCTCTTGGCGGTAGCGCCCCTCCAGGCTTTGCAGAGCGCTTTCACATCTCTCAGTGACTTTCTGACAGTCAGCCTGAAACTGGGCTTCTATTTGAGAGGTTCTTCTATTACACTCTGTTTCCATTTTTTCCCTAAATGTAGTCAACATACAGCATTACTGAAACTGCCGCCAACTTTGTAAGCAAACAAAAAACATTTTTCTGTGCATAGAGGAGGCTGCTAAGCAAACAATTGAAATAGTTTCTCAAAATGGTTGTAACTTGTTCCTATGTGATTCATTTGTACTGGAAAGGAATCTCATTTCTGAGAGCTAAGACTAGCAGCCATAATTGATTTAAAGGATTTATCTTTCTCTATAGTCAGAGGGAAATTTTAGAATCCAAATTCTTTGGCATACTCCTGGATGTCTTTGTTTATGGATTTTAAACCAAAGACTTAAACTGGTATTTCACAATAAATGATCAAATGCATATTAACCTAACCTCTAACTTGGGGAATATATAACATTCCTTCATTTTACTTAAGCGTGCTTTATAGGATATTAGGTACATAAACCACACATATGGACAAATTCATTCTGCTCTTGCTAGTAATTTAATAAAGTAGCACCAAGTTGATCAGGGTGTGAAGTACCAAGGCCTTCAAATGCACCTGAGATTTCACATGAGGAAGGTAAGCACAAGGTGCTGTTTTATAACTCTGGGAGGAAATGTAACTTTGCTCAGAATCCAGCTTATAAATAGCTGTTCTCAGAAAGCAACAGGATTGAACTAGGAAGGAACCACATTTGGGATCATCTCATCCTGACCTGGAGCCTTATGAGATACAATCAATCTTAGTACAAAGAATATTTTCCTCTTTTAAAAACAAAAACAGTTTCAATAACCCTAAGGTAGGCTTATGTCAAAACAATGACAAAACTGGTCAAAAATTTTTAAAAGAATCTAATAAATCAATGGGCTACTATTCCATCTGATTTTTCCCAGTGTCCTTAACTGACCGAAACTTCTGATGCCCTGAGAGACAGTGCCCCAGGCTGTTCCATTTCCCCCAACTTTCTTACCTTCCCTCTTGAAGTTCCCTTTGGTGCTTTTCCAAGAGCTCTTTTCTCAACTCCTCTTTCTCAAGAGAGTGCTTCTCCACCAGGGCTGCCAGCTGCTCCTGGTGAAATCGCTCTAGTTCCTGAGTCAAGTCTCGCACCTTCTCATCTGTCCAGGTGCTACTTTGAAGGAGTCCCTCCCTCTCCCGCTCAAAGCCTTCCTCCGCCTGCGCCAGTCTAACCTTGAGCTCCTTCTCATGTTCTAGCCTCAGCTTCTCCTGCAGGTGAGTCTTGTCTTCCTCCAACTTCATCTGCAGCTGTTTTTTCTCCTCCTCGAGCCTGCAGGTGGTCTCGTGGTGTGTGTCCTGGAGCACTACTGCCTGCCCCTGCAGTTCTGCAATTTCATTTTTAAGGTCACGTATTTGTTTTTCCAAGGTGTGTATTTCATTCTCATGCCTTTGCTTCATGTGCTCCCGCTCCTTTTCACAGGTGACCACAGTTTCATCCAGCTGCTTTTCGTAATGGCGCACCTGAAGTCAGAGAGGGACCCACCACAAGGTCATTCAACTCAAGGCCATGGAAAGGGAAGTCACAGGGGCAGCAAGTACTTTTTCTTTCCTATAAGACATTCCTCGGTTTCCTCATTTTGTTTTAAAGCAACAATTCAAAAACACTTTAAGCAAGATATTTAAGGCAGGCATGTTTGCTTTTCTTTTTCAACTGGTTGAATTTTATTAGTTTCTGAAGAACTCCCCTAAGAACTGAGCAGACCCTCACACATCCTTTCTAACTGCAAACTTAGAGTCTTAAAATATTTAATTAAATTCAAATATTTGCTGAACACCTATCAGGTACTTGCAGGCCTCATGGGAACATAAAGCTAGGTGAGACATAGTCCCTGCCATCAAGTAGAAACCAGGTCAGATGCAGATATGACGACTCCAGGTATACTACAAGGCACAACATACAAGAGAAAAGGTACAGAAAAAGGAGCTACAATGTAACCCAGGGATTCAAAGGATGGAAAAATGACATTTGGTTGGGGAAATTCAGGAATGGCTTCATGCACCAGGTAGCAGCTGATATAAACTCTGAAGGGTAAGTAGACTTTCAAGAGGCAGAAAGAAATAATAATAGCATAGTCTGTAATAGTATGAGCAAAAGATGGACAACCAGGAACTACCCAGTGTGGCTAGAGGATATGATAACTCAAATCAGTGGGGAAAGAGAAGATTGGAAATGTAAATTGAAGCCCCATGGTGAAGGGTTTGGAGGCCAAGGTTCAGGACTTGTACTTAATTCACTAGGTAAATGTAAAAATCAAAGGGCTTTTTGGTTTTATTAAGATTTTTTTTTAAACAGTTGGAAATAATATAATGGACTTAAAGCTTTAAGTTCCATGCTTGCCAGGGCTGAAGGTAGTAAATTTTGGAGAAACTCTCAGGAGGAAAAGGCCTATAAAATTATCCTGAGGAAGTGGGTTCCTGGAAGCCACCAGACATGAGAGGAAATGCATAGAAAGTGCTGCTCTATGAGAAAAAGGAATTGGGAATGGCCTACATGCAAAAGGTTGTCAGAGCTCAAAGTAACTTGAGAACTGGATCGGTAGGAAGGACTTACTTTATCTTCCAGCTCCAGTCTGAGGCAACATAAGTCCCTGTGATGTTGTTCTTTCATCCGTTCGATGACGAGCTCTGCCTCGATGCTCATGTTCAATGGATTGCATTCTTCAGAACCAAGCCCTGAAACACACGGGACCCACTGACCTTGCAGCAGGTTCTCAGAATAACATAATCTGGCAACTGAGGAGATACATCCAGTTTAACTAAGGAATAATCTTTAGCCTGAATTGCTACAGCTGTGATCTACTAGGAACTAACAGAAGTCAAGAGAAGGAAATGGAGGTGAACAGATGCTTTCATGTACAGGCAGTATACCAAACCTCAACAGAATCCATCTGTTTGAACAGTAGGTGGGGGTAGGTGTGAAAATTGTTGCTTAAATGGGACCTCATCTTAATGAAAATGCTGCAAGTTGAGGTAATACCATGAGGTAGTTTGGTCAAACCAACCAGACTTCTAGCCATCCCAAAAATACAAATGACAAATTTGCAGAGGGGCAATGTGACAGGGGAATGGAATGGCCAGCACACTTGCCACTATGCCTTGAGGAGTTAATGTCATGGGTCAATATAACCAACCCATCATTAAACATTTCAGAAGACTGGCTACTGTCCTGTGAATTTCCTGGAGTGTGGGTGGATCCCCATCTTAAATTATCAGGTGAAATAAAAAAAGTAGGGCATAGGTTAGGAACCTGGATATAGGCAGTTTTTGTGTGTGTGGTGTGGGGGGGTGAAATTCTCAACTCATCCATGAGTTCAACTCTGCAACTGCCATGATGACGGAGGAGGACACTGAAATGTGAAGCATAGTTTGGGAGCTGAGCCAGTACATAGACAAAAAGATTATGTCTAATACTGTGCAGAAATCTCTCACGGCAGGGGGACCCAAAATAGTTTTTCATGTGTGGATACACAGGCAGATGGGACAAAGAGTATAGGGTATATACTTCTTGGGTATAGGTCTAGCAGCTGGGATAGACAGCTTGCTCTGGGCTTTCTCTTCATACATTATGGCATATTCCCAACCGAGAAGTAACATCCGGGGTGTAAGCCTTCCCACAGGAGTGCAGCTTCATGTACCCATGAGGAGCACCCTTAACACTTGGTCATCTATGTAAAAGCTCAGAAAAGCTGCTGAGATATATAGTTTCAGTCCTTAGACTAAAGTGAGCCAGGAATCAGAGGAGAGGTCTTGAGTCTTCTTCCTCTCCCCTCCCCCATCCCTTACTCATTCTACAGCAAGTAGGTGGGGATGGGGGAAGCAGGAAGGCAGAATAAGCCACCTTTGTAAGAACCGTACTCCCGTCCTAAGTAGCAGTAGGGAAAGCTATTTATAACAGAAGAATCGACTATCAGCCCTTTCTGAAATTCAAACTCAACAAACCCAAGAAAAGAGGCTGGCTATGAGAAGGGAGGGAAAGAGCAGACAGTGAATGTGGGAGGGTTCCCTAACAACTCTGCTGCCCAACTTTGCCACTCAAAATTTTCCTCAAAGGCACAGGCCACCAACCCTTATTTATCCTATTTGTTGTTTTGCAGAGGCAATGCAGACATTCGGCGCAGCCAGCACAAGCAAGCCAGTTATGGCTTCTGAGGTTGCTGGCCGGCCCATTCTCCAAAACCAACCTCATACCAGCGAGGCCCTCTCAGAAAGGGAGGACTCGGCAATAGCTCAGCGTCTGAATTCTAACACTCCAAAGGCCTGGATTCCCAGATTTGCGGCCAGATTTTTGTTTATTTTTTAAACAAAGCAAATACCCTTGTGGTTTGATTTTTCCATTCCTTTGTTGACACATATCAAAATCAGATGGAAATATTCTCATAAAGACCTCAAGGACAAATGAAAAACCAGGCCACAAATGAAACAACTCAAAAAAAAGAGTATCGCCAAAGTCTTTTTTTTTTTTTTTTAAGATTGCCAAATTTTTGCAAATTTATATTCAACAAAGGTTCTAAAAACAAAGGTGGAAGGCTTTAACTAAAGCCTTTTCAGATGGTATGTGAATGTGTTTACCCTGGTCAGCCTCAATGCCGCCGCTGTTAACATCAAGTTCTTCTGACAGCGAGTTCTTCAGAGGAAGCCTGAATACTTTGCCTTGTGCACGATATTCTTCCAGCTCAGACTGGAGTTCATCCACTTGGTCTTGTAATACCTGGAGTTTAAAAACCAACACAGGGTCTTAGATGTGACACCAAAAGCACGAGGAACGAAAACGACAAAATAAATTGGACATCATCAAAAAAAAAAAACAACAAAACTTTTGTTCTTCGAAGGACACCATCAAGAAAGCATAAAGACAACCCACAGAATGGAAGAAAAGTTTTGCAAATTATGTATCTGATGGACTTGTAACTAGGATATATAAGGACGATTACAATTCAATAATAAAAAGACAAAGAACTCAATTAAAAAATGGGCAAATGATGTGAGTAGATATTTCTATAAAGAAGATATACAAATGCACATAAAAAGATACTCAACATCATTAGCTATCAGGGACATGTAAATCGAAACCATGATGAGATACCACTTCGCAGCCACAAGCATGGCTAGAATCAAAAACATACAATAACGACTATTGGTGAAGATGTGGAGAAATTGGAACTCTCATACCAGTAGGAATGTATGTAAAATGGTATAAACCACTTTGGAAGAAGTTTGGCAGTTCCTCAAAAGATTACACATAGAGTTACTATACAACCCAGCAATTCTACTCCTAGGTATTTATCCAAGAGAAATGAAAACATATGTCCACATAAAAACTTGCACACGAGCCAGGCACAGTGGCTCATGCCTGTAATCCTAGCACTCTGGGAGGTTGAGGCGGGAAGATTGCTTGAGGCCAGGAATTTGAGACCAGCCTGAGCAAAAATGAGACCCCGTTTCTACCCAAAAATAGGAAATATTAGCCAGGTGTGGTGGTGGGCACTTGTAGTCCCAGCTACTCAGGAAGCTGAGGCAGGAGGATGGCTTGAGCCCAAGAGTTTGGGGTTGCTGTGAGCTATGATGACGCCACTGCACTCTAGCTGGGATGATAGAGTGAGACTTTGTCTCAAAAAAAAACAAAAAAAAACTTGCACACAAATTTTCATAGCAGCATTATTCATAATAACCTCCAACCCAAATGTCCATTAGCTGATGAATGGATAAAAAAAAGTGGCATATTATTCAGCCATAAAAAGGAATGAAGTACTGATTGATGCTACAGCATGGATGAATGAAAAAACCTTATGCTAAGTGAAGGAAGCCAGTCACAAAGGACCACCTATCATATAATTCCATTTACAAGAAATGTAAAGAATAGCCAAATCTGTAGAGACAGAAAGTAGATTAGTAGTTGCCTAGGGCTGAGGAGCATAGGAGAGATTATGGCTGAGTGGAACAAGGGTTTCTTTTTGGGGTGATGAAAATGTTCTAAAATCGATTGTGGTGACAGTTGCACAATTCTGTGACTATAATAAAAGGCTGAATTGTACACTTTAAATGGGTAGAATATATGGTATATACAGCTGTTAACAGAAGTGGATGGATTAGGGGGATTTTTGTAGGTAGGGTTGACAGATTTTACTGATGAAGTCACTAAATGTAAAGACATTTAAAGAAAACATCTTTACTTGATTAGAACCAAGAGCTAAAACTTAATTATAAAAGCAGTAGAAATGTTTTATTTTTTTCTCAAATGTGCACATGTATTTCCTGAGAAGGCAACTTCATGATTGTTTTCCTCATCTCTGCACAATTAAAATTTTTATCTTAAGCAGTTAGAACTCAGTTATACCTACCTTGTTAAAATAGATAAGTGTTTTTTGTTTAAGAAAAAAAAAAACCCAAATTCCTAAGCTTAGGGGAGTTCATTTTTTTTTAAATCAGATTCCTCTTATGATATTTATTTGAAAGTTTGTGTCTCTCCTGGTAAGAACTGGGAATGGTTTACTAGCTAAAGATCTGAGTGGTTCCTGCTTCATTTGCATTTTGTAAATAAACAGAATAAGAAATGTATTCAGAAAAAGGAAAAAACAGGACAAAACCAAATCACAGCAGATTAGGTCTGCAGTGATCAATCAGGAAAAGCTAATTTTGGAATAAGCCCATCAACATGACCACATATTCCTCCATTCGGAATAAAACCATACTTTCCTCTGAATGCCGGCAATTTCCGGCCGAGAGGAAGGAGAGTTAAATGCAGACTGCTCGATTCCCTGTAGTTCAGGATATTGAATAACAACATTAACAGCTAACATTTGTGTAAGTGCTGACTATACCCCTAGCTCTGTACACCTATATTCACTCACTGGATCTTCACAACCCTGTGTAGCAGGCACTCTTATTTTTGCCATTTTCTAGATGAGGAATTGATGCACCCCCAGATTAAGTGACTTGCTTATGGGTCACACGGCTCTGAATCCAGTGCTCCTGCACATACTCAGTTCTCTTCGTCCACTCACCCGGCACTGCTGCTCGTATTCATTTCTCATCTGTGTCAGCCTCTCTTCTTGCAGAAAGAATTCAGCACTGCTGGGGTCGAGGTCACCAAACTGGAAGGGGAAAAGGGCAAAGCTGTCATTTTTCCCGAGTGCCCTTCTTTGACCTAAAACATAGCAAAGGCCTCAGTTTCTGGTGTTTGCCCAGTCTCTGGAGAATGAAAGGAATGTGACATTTAAGCAGAAACACCACCAACTGGATGACAGGGAGAACATTCTGAAGTGATGTGCTCAACCAAGGCAGGGATCGTTTCTCAGTGCCACGCAATGTTTTCCATCATAACCAACCTACTAAATTATATCCCTGAAAACGTTGCCCAAACAGTTCCCCAGTAAAAATGTTCTTCGTGGCATTGTTTCTGCTCTTTAGTGTAAATTACATTTTGAGCTACCTATCAGGAAATCAGATTCAAACAGATTTACCTTTTCTGCTAACACATTTTCCAAATTTTTCTGCAGTTTGTTTGTCAGATTCTCATACTCTGCCAACTTCTCTGCATTTTCCAGAAGCTCATTTTCCAGACGACTGTTTTCCTGAAGAAATTTGGGGAAATTAAATGTAGCACAGGTTAAGAAATAAGCAAATTATACCATTTTATATATGGCATAAATCAGTGCTCTAGATTAAGAAAATTTGTCCATCTTGAAATCTGTTAATAGACTAGAGGAGAAAAAAGTTCTATCTTATAATAAAAACAAAGTTTGCCCTTTTTTTGATCCCGTAGAACTGTGCTGGCCAATATGGTGCCACTCGCAGCCACATGTGGATATTGAGCACGTGAAATATGCCTGGAACAACTGAAATGTGCTATAAGTGTAAAATACACACCAGATTTCAAATAGCACAAAATGTAAAATAGCTCGGTAATAATTTTTGTACACTGATTACATGTCAAAATGATAATGTCTTAGAGATATTGGATTAAATGATTTGAAATTAATTTCACTTGTTTCTTTTTACCTTTTAATGTGGCTATGTGCGAATTTGAAATTGCATATGTGGCTTGCATTATATATCTATTAGACAGCATTGCACAGAATATTTGATGACATGAAAATATTCTCAATATACAGTATTGTCAAATAAAACTGGTTACAAAATACCTTGTTCAGCTGCCTGCAAAAGAGAAGTCAAAGAGAGTACAAAAGGTAGAGTAACTGTGAAATCAATGTACTGATATTATAGTTTGGTTTAAATTTATAAATTTTAATTTATAAATTTATTTTGGTTTAAATATAAAAGATACACATGTAAGTTGCTCATAATTTGTATATGTTTAAGTTATTATAATGAAATAATCCATCAAATGAAACCCACAGAAGATTTTTTCCATTTAAATGGATCTGTATATGTAGTACTTTTTAGAAAGATTTCCACCACATTTGTTGAAACATACACAGACAAAGAGACATGCCATTTGACATATTTTCTTCTCCACCGTTAAAGGCTGATTGGAAGAACATTATTTTCAAAGTACACTTTGCCAAAAGAACATAGAGCCAGTATATTTTTAATATATTCTAGTTCACACTCCCAGACGACAACATAGAATATAAGAGAATATACATGAAGTATTTACAAAAGTACAACTTTCCCCTAAAATGCTAATTCTATAACGCTAACCTTTGAAAGTATACCTAAATTTAAATGCTAAAACAATATGGAGTGATCTCTGTGTATCAGGCACTGTGCTGGTTGCTTTGGAAACTGACAAATCGGATACTGTTACTGACCTCGGGGAGGGGGACAGATGTGGATACAACTGTCTATGACCCAACAGGAAATGCGCCATCCTCTGGCAAGAAAAAGTAAATGTAATGGGAATGAAAAGTAATTTGGCCTGCCGTGCTGGGGAAAGCAGTGAAGGAGCATGAAAGTGCTCTGCCCCCCACCCCACCACCCAGGAACTGAGAGAAGTGATGGGGGTGGTCACGGGACAGCAAACACTGGGTGTTGCTGCAGGAGCTGAGGTTTGAAAGCTATGGGGACAAACCCCCTTTTAAGGGCCTTGACTAACAACACACCGGGGCTTATTTTTTTATTTTTTTGCAAAGAGTAACAGCTTGATTGTAACTGGTCTTTAGTACAGTAACTCTGATAGCCATACTGGGGCAGGAGAGAGGGAGGAAAGGACTGTTCAGGATGCACATTAACCAGCTGAGAAATCCTGATGAATTCTGAACCTAATCAGAGGCTAGGGAGATGGAGAGGAAGGGGATAAATCTGAGAGGTGTCTTGGAGCATCAGTGCCACTTACAGACTGACGAGCGATGACAACTGAGGATTTCAGCTTCTGGGACTTATAGCATATGGTGATGATGCTGATTAGGGAGAACGTTCCGGAGATGAAGCAGTTGGATGGTTAGGGGGTGATAATTAGTTAGTTTTTGATATGTGGCGGCATTTCAGGAACCTTTCATAATAGCAACAGTAGCAAACATTTTATATGTACTCGTTACTTTCCAGACACCATGTATGCATGCGTCGTGGCATTTAGTCCCCACATCGACACTATAGGGTAGGTATTATTATGGTGCCCATTTTGAGCATTAGGAAACAAGCTAAGTAACATGCTCGAGGTTTCCCAGGAGGTGGAGGTACCCAGATCTGAACCAGGCAGCCTGACTCCAGAGGCCCTGCACCACACTGTACGGTGTCAGAGTCCAGTAAAGAGAAGGGCTGCTTCCTCCATGGAGGCACAAGAAAAAAGAAGGATATAAGACAGAAAAAGCACATTTGGAGGCCACGAGAAACACACAGGCCTCTGTATGGCAAGAGGCAAGGCCGTGTGCTGGGAATGATGCGGGGGGGCAGGCAAGGAGAAGATTTCAAGGTGAGGGGCAGGTCTGGAAGAGCAGCTGAGAACTAGGGTGTTAGCCAGGTGCCAAACAGCCCTGAGGACCCGATGTGTCTGCAGGGGATAAGAAGAACAAGATACTCATCAAAACTGTTGGCTCACAGAAGCCTGGATCCCCCTGAAATCCAGATACTAGTGGGGCCCTGTCATGTCTGGGTCATGACCCAGCTGGGCAAACTTACAGGAATTCTTGGACTGAGCCCCGTGCAGACTTGCCCTCTTACAAAGCTGTAGTTTTCCACATGGTGTTGCCAGCAGGGACATAGACCACAGAACTAACAAGATGATTACCTTTAAAGAGAGGGCAAGGCGGTCCCGGATGTAGTTCTCTTCTGTTTTTGCCTTTTCAATTTCCTGCTCAAGTTCTAACCGCTGCTTGCCCATCTGTTGCATGATCTGCTCTCTCTCTTTTCGCAGTTCATTCTTCAAGGCTGCTATTCGCTCCTTGTACTCTTCGTCCAGTTTCCTGTGAGGAAGAAAAACCAAGAAACTGCCACCAAGTCCCTCAGAGATCCCTGTATTGATCCACCAGAAACGGACACGCAGAGTCACAGAGATGGTAACCACCCTGAGACAATATCTGGTGTGTCCTGCTTTCCCTTAGGGCGTGGCCACACCTACGTCAATCCAACCAGGTGTGGCCACAGGCAGACAGGCAGACTCCCCCATGCTCTGTTCTGGCCCTGCCGCTGCAGGTGCCACTGCCCTGGGCCAGGGTGGTGGGAGAGGTCGCACCTGAGGTTGTACTCATTCCGCCGCTCTATGGCCGCATGGTGATCGTCCACCTCTGAGGCCATTAAGGACTTGAGCTTCTCAGCCTTGTCCAGATCTGACCGTAGCTTCTCTTTTTCTCTGACCACTTGATCAACTCGTTCCCTAGAATCAGAAATAATCTGAGTCAATGGGAAACTCTTTCTAAGCAATAAGTAGACCCAAGAAAGCTCTCATTTGGCTTGCTTCAACAAAAAACAAAACCAAGACAACCCAAACCCTCCCAAAACATAAAGGCATTCCACAGTTCCCTTCAAAAGCCTACATGCCAATCCAAGTTCTACTTCATTTTCCAACAATTTAAGGAAAATTTTGCAGTAGTTAGATGATGGAAGAATAGCCACATTTGAATACAGAATGTTTCTCAAAGGCCTTGGAATGACTTGTTGGACAAGGAGGAAACAGGATGGAGCAGGCGAACCTTCTGCTCAACTCACAGCAAATGCCGGATCTCAGCCTTAAAGCTGGCCAGAGCCGCCTGGTGGATGCCATTCTTGGTGACCAAAAGTTCATTTTCAAGAGCCAGCGTCAGTTCTGTCAAGTTGATGTTTCCGTCAAGGCTGAAATCCAAGGCCTAGAAATCAGAACAAGGCAAAGTTCAAGCCAAATCACTAGTTCTAGCGTCTGAAAGCAGAAAATATGAAGTCTATACAAACTCAGAGAATTGAAGATAGTCTAGAAATTGGACGAACACATTTATTTAGTGTCTGCTTAGGAAAAATCTCCAATCTAGAACAGCAAAGTTCTCTCTAAGGAAAGTATAACATGGTTATTTGCATTTTTTTAAAAAAAAAAATACTATCCAGTACTATAAATTAACACAATGGTATAGCTCCAATTTTCACCAACCAAAGAACATTTCTCATGTCAATAATTTGAGGGTTAAAAACATGGAAAGTATTTAGCAAAAGGCTCTTGGTTAAAGGGGGTAAGTAAAGGTACCTCATATTTCTGAGATCTTGTGAACAGACGAAATCATTAAGGAGAAATCAAATCAAATGACAGTGTTTAAAAAAAAATGGAAAATTTTCAACCCTTCCATGGTTTGGCATTTTTTCTCACATTTTGTTATAGCTCCCTCACCTTCAGGATCTCCTGGCTGTTCTCGATGCCCTCTTCCTGCCAGGTGTCAAGTATTCTCTCCACAGACGCATGGCCCATCCCATCGTCCAGGCAGGAGAAGACCCGAAAGCCGGTGGTACTCGTCATTGCCAATGGGGTGGTGGTGCGTCGTCCACTCTCATCGAAAGACTGGAAGAAGAAGGAGACTTGAGCAAGCTTAGCTTGACTCCAGGCATTTCAACAAGATGTTGGTCAAGACGGAAGCTGGTTAGTCCTGACCACGATGGGCAGAAGACATGTTTCTCTAATTTACACAGCTAGGGAAAAAAAAAGTCATGTGGCCTCTTTGATCTCTGTTCCCAAGTGAGTCAAGCCTACAAAGCTTATCAAAAACAATTGTTCCGGCAGAGAGCTCTTTACCATAGGCGAGATGTGTCTCTACTTAAAACCAGGTTTCTTTTGACCCAGAGCTGACATTAAGAGGCATAATTAGTGGCCTTCCCACTCTGTAATTTATGGTCACTTCTCAAACCCAACCTTTCCTTTCTAATGGTTTAGTCATTCTTATTCTTCCGTTGCTTCGCTCTCGCTCTCCTTAGTATTTAGCTTCAGACATCAGATCAATTCATTAGAAATTATTCAAATGAGTTCTAACATTTACTCACAAAGGAAGCATTTCCTGTTTGTTTCTCACCTGCATGGAGAGGTGTCTCTTCAGTTGTCTGTACGGAGTAGATGCTGATGGTGTAAGGGATTTTCCATTTTTAAACAAACCATAGAAAAAATCTTCTACACTCATTGTACCATCGGGATCAAGATTATGGAATACTTCTTCAAGCATCTAGAACACAGTAACCACATATTTTAAATACTTCACTCAAAATAACGCAAGGCCCAAAGTATATCTCCGGTCAATAGAAATCAGCACCACTGTTGATCCCAGGATTCCAGAAATAGAACTATGTCCCTTTATTTGCATTTCACTGAATTTATTTCCCTTTCCAGTAATGATATGTGCTCCCCCTTCATAAGAATAAAGTCCATTTTCAACATCTTCATAATCCTATGCAATTTAGCAATTCACTGTTTTCTCTTTTACTCATGCTGCTACAACAGACAATCTTTAATATTGCTACACATTATTCTTACAAATAAAAAATTGGCCAGGTGCAGTGGCTCACGTCTGTAATCCTAGCATTCTGGGAGGCAGAGGCAGGAGGATCGCTTAAAGCTAGAAGTTTAAGACCAGCCTGAGCAACACAGTAAGACCCTGTCTCTACAAAAAATAGAAAACTTGGCGGGGCGTGGTGGTGCATGCTTGTAGTCCCAGCTACTGGGGAGGCTGAGGCAGGAGGATTGCTTAAGCCCAGGAATTTGAAGTCACAATGAGCTATGATGACGCCACTGCGTTCTAGCCCAGGCAACAGAGAGAGACCCTATCTGGAAAAGAAAAAATTGCTTAAAAAAAAAATAGCTTCCTAGTATCATAACAATAGAAATTAGTTGGATGTTCATAATACCTCTATACAGTGGTGACTCTAAGTGATATTTTGCTTACATTGAATTACTGGAATTGGTATGGTAGCACAGCAGAATTTGGTCCGGGACAGACTGTAATGATCTAAGAGTTTGGGTCTGAAACTCATAACTTGGGGTTTAGAACCTTACTTAGAACAACACTGCATCTATTGGGTTCTTGTTTTAATGCTTTAGCACAAGAGAAACGAAAATTGGTTGAGAAGGATTTTATGAGTGTGTAACAGAAGAATTCTGAGAGATGTAAAGATGAGGGAGTTCTGGCTGGCTATTTGCACCCCCTGACAATAATCAAGTGGGCCCCAACATATAACAGGGGAAGAGGAGACTGGGCTACTGCCCCAGCTAGAGGCTTGCCTGGAAATGGGTTGTTCCCTAGCTCCAGAGAGGCGTGGGCAGGGGAATGGTGCAATGGGAATCACACAACAGGAAGGAAAGACAAACACCTTTCACTGGCAGTTGGATTCCTCTTTATTGGGGAGGATAAATTTTTCCTATAGAAACATGCCTCCAATGTACAAAAAACAAATCACCTGGATATCTTGTTAGAATGCAGACCTGCACATAGTAGGTCTGGCAGTGGGGCCTTGAGACTCTGCATTTCTAACAATCTCCTGGGTGACACCCATGTCACTGAGTAGCAAGGAGACAGAATAAGCAACAAATTTACTCTTGTAGCATTAGAGCCTATGATTGGGTCCATTCTAACAGAGGCCTCAATTCTCTTAACACATTCTCAAATTTTTAATATTTATTCCACAAATCTGGACTAGGATTGCTGGGATTTATGTCATCTCATAATTGTTGACTTTATTCATGTAAGTGCTTGAGGCATTTGTTTCATCTCAAATGCTTTTTTCCAATTACACCCAATAGTAAAGGTCTGTTTCCACTCTTGCTTTTATCCTACTTCCTCTAGAGAGAACTCTGAAACAAGAAAACCATTCCAAAGAGTAGAAATCTTTGGAAGAAGCAATAGTTCCTAATAGAGAATGTTGTAGTCAAATCAACAGACAGGTATTTGGGGCAAGATTCTGAGGTTGCCAAGATCCCTTTGCTTTTTGTTTCTTGTTCTTATCAACCAAAACAACACTCGCCTAGAGGACAAGGCTTTCAGGACCATCAAACCAGAAGTTATGGTAAAATCCAGGTGTGTCGATTGAAGTTAACAAGGTAACAGTTTGGCTCTAACATTAGATCCACACTGCCTGACCTTATGACCTTGGGCAAATCAGTGCACAGCTTCCGGATGGCCTAAACACCCATCACCTGCCCATTCAAGGTGGTGGAGCAGGTGGGCCCTGCCAGTTTTTTTAGATGGGGGAGTGGGCAAGCGGTGAATAAAAGGGTACAGATTCAGAACAGGGTGGAGGGGCAGGGTGAGGCAGAAAAGAATGCAGGCAAAATGGGCAACCAGAAGACCCCTACCCTCTGAGCAGGAGCTGCCTCTAGAACAGGGAGGGCATTCTCACTCCCCGTGACACATGGGCCATGTCTATGGTTGGCTGGTTTTCTGATGTGTAAGGTGGGAGAAAATGCACTAGAATAGGGATCACAAACCCAAATACCCAGAGAGGCCGGAAGGTGATGTAAATGAATGAGGCAGGATGGTTTTAAGACAGTAGAAAGTAGTGATTGTTGGCAAATTGAACATAGGCCTGCCTGCCCTCTCCGATGGAGCTAGCTGTGTCTCACTTCCTGTAAAATGGAGCCAAATCTTGGATATTTAAAAAAAAAAAACTTCTGATTTTAAAAGTGTAGCAGTAAGTTCAATTTTTAAAACATTAGGTAAGCCAAATAAAATAGGCTTTGGGCCAGATTTGGCATCAAGGAGGCTAGTTCACCATCCCTGACCTGTTGTCATCCTTGTTTCTGGGAAGCAGAGTTCCAGTTATAGGCAAAAGATAGTAAATCTATTTCCCCTTCATGAAAACATGCAGCAGCTGTGATCTCACTTTCTTTATCTATAAAATGAGGGGATGACTAAATCTAAAATTGCTTTTGGTTGTAAAATTTTAGGATTCCGAGTTTATGTTAATGAGATCATCTCGAACTTCTAGCTCCTCTGTGGTTTAAAGCTGGTAATAGTAAGTACTACAGTATTTCATGATTGTTCTTTAGGAGGAAAAACACTCAGTGGAGGCTATATTCAATAAACAATCCTTTATTCATCCTCAGGCCAGAGAAAAATAACTAAATGCATTACTTCTTTTCCTGGGTTTTGGAAACTCCACCAGAGAAGAAAACGCAGCTCCCCACAAATGGCTGTAGTTTAACAGCTTATTCCAAGAATTGGCTTTAGATAAATAATCCAAGTTTGTGCAATATTTCTTGGCAAAAACAACCTGAGGTTCTGCATATTGCACTAGTTTATAATTTAGGAGGATGAATTTAATTTTATGACTCAACAGCCACCACTGAAAAGTTAGTTACCCCTGAGCCATTAAAAAGGTAGTTAAAGGGTGTGTAATGGTCACATATACGAGAGAGAAGAACGCGGGGGGAATCTTTTCTGTAAGCAAGGCTACTTGGAAGCTTTTGATGATAAAACTCTTTCTTGTTTAGGAAAATAACACCACTTATCCCCCGAGCAAGCAGACAGAACAGTTTCAAATATCATTATAATCAAAGATTCCCAAAGCTACAACTATAGCCCTAACCTCTCTCCAATTCTCATTTTCAGCTCTTTGAAAGACGTATCTTGGAATTATTTATATTCTCACATTTCACAGCTATTCTGGTGGTGGGCCCTGCCAGTTCCCCTCCTAATGTTTCAGAAGTTCTGAAGGTCAGAGTTTTACCAAGGAAGAGTCTTTTGGCGGCTCCTTCAAAACTCTTCTTTGTACTTTCAAAACCACCAAACCACCCTTTTCCATTTCCTCATGACCAGAATATCGTAATGGCTCCTGGCTGCTCTGTCCAGCCCAAGCCTCTCTTCATGCCAGCACGTAAAAGCAGCTCAGACCACCCTCAGCAAGTAAGTTTCTCCTACACATTGCTCAATCTGCTTATGAACCCAGGGACGATATTAAGATCTTCTTTCCAGAAACTAAACTTATCAGACTGACCTTCAAAATCTCACCGAACTCAAATCTACTGAACTCCTTCCTCAATTCTTCCTCCATACTTTTCCCACGTTTTATTCTGTGAGTGACACCTCTACAAATATATCTGATATCACAGCTACGCTGAGCTAATGTCTGACAGTTTCACATGGGGCAACATGCCGACTGCACTGAGGGGCATATAGTATGGGCTCAGTAAGTGTCAGTAATTCTTTTCCATGGCACAGCAAGAGCTCCTCAATGACAGAATCTTCATGAATGATTTCCCAGGGGGAAAAAATGACGTTCAACAAGCTACAGGAAGCCATGATATGGTTGTTCCTAGTCTGTGGCCGGGGAAGCTTTTATCATCATCATTATTCCTAAATAAAATATACTGCCAGACTTACCTCTCCATCAATATTCTGCAAACCATACTGCTCACAGATGGAGACCAGCTTCTTTCGGTTCAGGTGACCATCACGGGTGATCCCCAAATCTTCACAGACTTCTTGCAGTTTCTCTTCTATCCAGTCTTGGGGAGGGACAGACCCACTCTGCGAGGCATTCAAATCATCCGGGTTCCAAAACCTTAACTGGCCTGAGATCAAAGCATAGATCGTGTTGTCTCCAAAACAATTGCAAAGAGAGAATGCCTATTCTCAAAGAAAAATGTGCTTTTTGAAAATAAATATTATAAGAAACAGACAATAAGTGTTCATTCCACTTTGATTTGGCCCTGAAGCGCCAATGAAGTGGAACCACTGGTCCTTAGGCTGCAACTAGAGCAAAAAGGCACCCTGTGGCTCTCTGGCAGTCATACCTAGGGGAGAAATGTTATCTCCTGTGTAATACTGCAAAGTTCTAGGCTTTTTTTATTCTGACTGAGAACATCACAAGCTTAGGCTGTAGTGTGGTCATAAGAGAAGGCTGGCTGAGAGCTATTCCAGAGAGCTCTGTGAACTCTGCCTCAACTGTAGCTGCCAGACTGAATTCTCTCCACTTTCTTTCTAGTCTAAATACTAGAGCGTCTTTTACTGAGAAGGAAATAATTTCATGATAAAAGTCTCAAGATTAGCCTGTTCCCAAGTCTTTACATATGGATATTCTGACATACAGAAACCAAACAGCCCAACTTGAAAGAATGGTTGCCAACTACAAGTTCCCAATTATATATTAAAGATAAATTCTATTTGAAGACTTAAAGATCAAACTACTTATTTAAAAATCAAAACTGCTTATTTATCCTCTATTAAAATTCCCATCTTCTAAATGTTCTACTTACATATTAGAGATTCTGTAAAGTCATCACTTAAGCATGAAATAATTACTGGCACAATTTTGTGTGTCTGGAAGAACCTTGGAGGGTTGAAAGGAGTTTCAGTGCTACTCGTATTATTTACTGACAGAAATCAAGCCCATTACTGTTGTGTCTTTCAGGTTGGAGATCTAAGAACGCATTGTGTTGTAATTACGCCTAAGTATGGTTGATCCAGAGCAGGCTGTGAATGGGACTGAGGTTCTGTCAGCTAATCCACAGCGCCATCTGGTGGCCAGAGCATCAACATGTTCGGAGGCTTCTTAAATACGTTTGAAACTTATCAAGGGATGCATTTTATTAATAATAGGTCGCTATTTAGTTTAGGACTGTTTGCAAATAAATTTGAAAGTCTGCATAAGAGAATAATTAGCCCATAAGTGGAATTATACATCTTAATTGTCATTTCCTGCATGATGTTAAATCCTAGGACTTTAAAACTAAGAGCTATCAACTGGGAATGAATTTTTTGTTGCCATTGTTCTCAACGTTAGTTCCCAGCTGGCCTCCAGCATCAGAAATGCAGGCAGCTGGGGTGTGAAGAGTGGCCTCTGAATGCATCCCTTCCCTTCCTGGCAGGTCCTGACACACTCAGCTCTTACCTTCCGCTTCATACTCCTCACTGTGTTGCGTCTTCCAGTGCTAGAGAAGGCAAGAGAAGATTAGTGTGCTTTAGAACTTATTCATAAAGATCTATTCTAGCTTTTCCTAGACCAGATCACTCTGTGCCTCGGAAATCATCATTTGACAGAGTCATAAGATTTCAGGACCCTCCAGTGTTTATTCAAATGGTTTCTCTTCAGTTAACCACCAATCAAGAGAAGACTCCTAAGAAATACCACACAACCTTCCACAGTACTTCACCAAGGAATTGTCTTTCTCATTTGCAAAGTCACATATTCAACAGCAAAACCTATCACAACCAATTAAACCAAGCCAAAGCAAATATTCAGAATCCATCAACCAACAAGGATTATGCATGCATTTATGAATTTGTTCTTTAATAAATGTGTATTGAGTGCTCACTTTTGCGCTGGGTACTGTACATGTTTCCAGATTCAAGAAGTTTATACACTAATGAAGACACCGCAGTCAAATAATCAGGAAGCACAAGAGGGCAGTGTTTTAAGTGCTATGATGAGGAAGTTCAGGATGGTATGTGGGTACCTAAATGGGACACTTCAGACATGGTAGATCAGGGTAGACTTCCTGGAAGAAGCAACGTCTAAACTGAAGGATAAATTGCAGAGAGCCAAGTGAAAAAAAGAAAGCAGTTATAATTTGCTGAAGCAAGGAGGCAAGAATGATCCTGGTATGTTTGCGGCACACTGAGGAGAGGTGCAACCCAAAATGAGTGGGCTAGAAGCGTGAGTTAAATGAAACATACCTTACCAGCAAATTACATTAAAAGTAGTGAAATTTATCTGAAATGGAACATTTTGTCCCCTTATCATGCTACATTACTACTGGGTCTTCTCCAAGGCCACAACATACACTTGTGGGCAAAGCTGCCCAGCCAAGGGCACAAGTCATAACCCAAATCCAGCCCTTGGCTCCACTGGCCAAGCATGGTACAAGTTAGCTTCCTGCCAGTTGCAGCGAGTAGGTCCACAGTGGCTTTGGCCTCTCCAGTGAGCTGTCTAATCACTGCTGTTGGGAGGTCCTACAACCACTGAAGGAAACCACATTGAGAAAAGGTGAATCCCCCTTTCAAAACAGGGCTGCTGTCTTAGCAAAGATCCAATTTTATGAATGAAGCTGCCTTTGATAAATAATCAGCCCATTCTCTGAGATGCCTGAACTGTACAAGACTAGTTAATATCTAGTTATATAAACTGAGGTCTTCTTTTAGGCAACCTAAGCTCATCTACTTTATTCTCCACACTCACTTGTGGTAGTTCTCTCCTCTTAAACGAGGGACAACCATCTACCACAATTTCACAGCTCCACATTTTACTTAGAAAGATATTGAAGATAGCACCATTCAGAGTTCACCTAATTTGGCCACACTAAACTGAAACCCCAAACTGACAATGCTGAAGTGGATTATTCTGGGCATACGGAAGACACCAAAAGGCCATAACTTAAAATATGTAAGTTCACTACAACTCATTCGGATTACAACTGAAAGTCACTAATAAACATGGTATCAGTGAAAACTGAATTAGGACACTGCGATCTTTGCTTATTTGTTTCTGATAATTTTATCAGATCACTCAGCCCATGTTCCTGGGCTGAGTATGATATGTTAAGACATATCTTGAAACTGGTAGATGTATGAGGCATGGTGGATCACAAAGAAAGTGGTGGAGTACACAAGCCCTCCATAAATTTTGTTACATTATCATTTCTGGTCAGAATTTCACTGGTTTTATATAAGAAAGTTTAAATCAATAAAGCTTCACTAATAAATACATCTTGTCTGACTGCCCCTCTACATTTATTTCTCTATCAAAGCAGATGATTTAAATGCTCATGCTACTTTGGCACCCAAAACTGTGAAAATTCATTATTTAGCATATAAGTTGGAAACATCCTAGAATTAAATCTATTAAGTCCACCTACAACACATAAAATAGGGTTTTATGGTTTAAAAACCATTGGTCAAAATAAATCCTACCAAATCACAAGCAAGGAATGATTTTTAATAGCAGAAACTGATGGGAGAAATGGCAGGAGAATGTTATCACTGGACCCAAACCATGAAGACAGCCCAGCTGGGTATACAGTTGTAAACATGCAACATAAACACACACCTTCAAAAAAATCCTTGATAATTCGTAAAGCAACAAGGTGTATATATTGTTACATAAAAGTTTCTTACATTTGCTCATTTACTTCTAAATTCGTTTTAAAATCCTGAGCAATGGTTCAGAGAACCAAGATACACCGATACACTGTTTCCAACCTCTCATAGTCTATGGGACTAGGTGCATGTTGCGATTCATTCCCTTGCTGTCTTCTTTCCCGGATTTTTACACCTAATAAACAAGAGACAGAGGCTCCCGCACAGACTCGGGAGCCAGAGTACCTGCGCTGAATCCTGCCTTCCCTACCAGGCTGGCCTTTGCCAAGTTTCTTGACCTTTTTTGCCTCAGGTTCTCCACCTGTAAAATGGAAATAAAGTTGTGCATATTTCATAGAGTTGTGATAAAGTGCTTAGAATTGTGCCTGGCACATCATAAATTTTATTAAATTTTGTTATTTTTATTGGACATGTGTTTATGTAATATATATTAAATTTATATTTGCACAGTTTTTTTTATTACCACGTTTAAACTTAAAGCGTTCATTTGCATAGGCCTGGGGAGGTATCCTTTATGCATATAAATTTGTAAGAAAAATGCCAAGTCTCCAGCACATAAGCAAAGAACACAGACAATTCACGTAAGAGGCAACACAATTAAACAAATATGGGGGAATGTTCCTCTCAACAGCAATCAAAGAAGTATAAAGTAAAACCAAAGAGTCATTTTGTTCCTATTAAATTAGCAAAGAATTTAAGATATGACTCTACTCTCATCAAGGTTATGATTTAAAATAGGCCTGTTTATATGTTACTGGTAACAATGTAAATGGATATCATTCTTTTAGTAAATGGCTTTATGTATCAAAAAAAATAAAAAATGTTCATATTCTTCGATCCAATAATTTCACTTGATATCCAAATGCAATAAAATCAAACAAAAACCATATGTATAAATATGTGTATTGTAGCACTTTTTGTAACAATAAAGTATTGAAAACAATTTAAATATTTGACAGTGGGGCATGAAGTATAATGAATGATATATCATATCATTAAAAGTATAATTAAAAGTCATTAAAAGTATAATGAAAAGTCATTAAAAGTATAATTAAAAAACCATGTAGGAACATGGAAAAACATCTCATGAAACATTAAATGAGAGACCACAACAAAAATGTTCCCTCTACTATGATTACCACTGGCAAAAATATTTACACAATTAGACATAGACTGGAAGGAAATAGAGATAATAAAAATAGATACATTTTGGTTGATGGACTATGAGAGACAATTTTATTTCCTTTACTGTTACACATGTTGTTTATGCAACACAAATAGGTACGATTTTCACTATTTCCTTTGCCCACCTGCCCTCAAATTCTCACTACATTAATTTCCTATGACTGGCGTGGGGATAAAGGTACCTTGGTAAGTACCTCTCTGCAATGTCAGCATCATCCTCCTGCACTGTGACAGCTGGGGACAGTTTGGTGGGAAGAGCTGGTGCTGCTCAGGTGAGCGAATGTTCCTGATGCCAATGCCTCCCGAGCTTGGCAGAGTGTGGCAAGATCAGAGACACGTGTCTGGGACCTGCCTTCTTGAGACAGTCCAACCCAACGGAGTCAGGCAGAGCACAGCCTCCTAAACCCCAGGCAGCACCTATACCCGCACCTTAAGTGATGTCACACAAATCCTTAAGGCAAGTCGGGGTGGCAGGGAAGGGATAACTTAGACATGTTTCAAAATGTCCTGTAGTACTGGTTTCCCAAGCATTCCTCCCACGACCATTTGTAAGAAACAAAGACCCAGCTGGGACCGCCCTGCTGAAAGGAGACGTGAGCTTATGCTAATGGCTACATTTTCAGTCCAAGGCTACCTCCATTGGAGATGGAGTTTACCACTGAGATAGGATATATGCTATGCTTCTTCCTCATCTCAACCAAGGGTCTGTTCCGTTAGTAAGAGGGAGGTAAGCACGTGAGGGCTGAACATTTGTTATTAAATTGCAATTTCGGGAGGTGGGTGGGGGAAGATTCAATTCATTCACAGCTCATTTATTTTCATTCTCACTGCCTGGAGCCAGCAGTTCCAATTAAAAGGCAGGGGAGAAGGAGGGGAAGGCAGGTTAGAAGGCTGGGGGGATTAGATCATTCAGCTACTGGAACACCACCATTGAAAGGAGGCATCTTTCCGGAAGAGGGTCCTGTCATTGCAGAGGCCTTACCCAGCACAGTGAAAGCCTGGCAGGTGGCCTCCAGAGCAGATCCGCCGTGAGCACTGGAAGGGACAGAATCACAAAAATGTTTGGGAAACTAGGGGAGCAAGGGAGGGACAACTGCTGGGATGTGTTCACAATACTAAATTCATGAGAAAGGATTTTTGATTTCTTCCCTTGAAATGTATGTAGCCTCTCACTGGAGAAAGAACGGATTACTAATACGTACAAAAACCATCCTGTGGAACTTCAGTTCCTCCCTACTCAGGAGGCACAGTTGTAGAGTGGGTAAGCACAGGGCTCGGCAGGCAGACTGTCTGGGTTAGGTCTGGCTCTACCATGTTGTGTGACCCCTCAGTGCCTCACTTTAATCTACAAAGTGGGGATGACACTCCTACCCACCTAATGGGACATGGAGGCACGTGCTTGGCTCTTAGGAAACGTTAGCTGTTGTTATTATTTCAGCCAGAACAGAGATGTGGTTAGGGGTCTGGACTCCACAGCCAGAGTCCCTGAGTTCAACTGCAGCTCCACCACTTACTGGCAGTGTGACCCTGGGCAGGTTACTTAACCTCTGTGTCCCTCGGTTTCCTCATGGGTAAGTGAACAACAATACCTACCTTCGAGGGTGTGACTCATATTTGGAAAGCACTTAGAATAGTGCCTGCTAAGTGCTAAGTATTTGTTAAGAAAATAAATATTACAATTACTTTCTTACTACTTGGATGTTCAAAACTAGGACAAGAGTAGAAGAAACAGCAGACAGGCCAGAGTCAGCTTTAAGAACAAACCCAGTGACTTGGAAATTCACTGAGGGTATGACGCTGGGGGGGGGGGGGGGGGGAGAACAAACCCAGAAGAGACTCTCTTTAAAAACTACAGCTCTGGTATGTTAATTAGCTTGATTTAATCATCTCCCAATACATACATACATACATCAAAATGTACCGTAACATATACAATTTTTATTTGTCAATTACATCTTCATAAAGCTGGTGAAAAATTAAAAATGACAGCTTTCAGCATGGTGATTATGATGAAGCAGTCAACTTTTGATTCAGCTTAGGATCAGGGCTTCCGCTGGAGTCCCTCCCTCTGCAGATAGTGTCCCCTGGGCAGCCACAGCTGGCAGGGGATGGCCCGTGCCAAGTGTCCTGGCCAACAGCCCCATCGAGAGCAGACAGAGGGGAGAGGAGCAGAGGTTGCCTGCTACAGAAGGCAGTCCCCACCCGCCTCCGGCAGACAAAGGGAGCCCCACACCCGCTCTGTGGGTCATGCATCTCCATGTCATCTGACCATTGTGACTGGCTCTTGGGTTGTCCTACAGCTGGACGAGGGTACCCCACACCATTAGCCACACAGGCGGCACCAATTTCAGGAATGCTTTCTTTGGAGGGACACCTGCTTTGCTGGACTGCAGAGCAGATGGCCTGAGCCTCTAGGATCCCCGGCTTCCAGCCCCGGGGCTGAGCCAGCATCTGCAGCCTGCGGACCTGGCGCAGCCCCTGCCCACAATAGCCCAGCCGCCGCCCCCACCAGCCATCTGCTCCAGCGCAGACCTTTGTGCCCCGCAGAATGTACGGCTAATTAAAACGATTATGGGGGCACACACGGGGCTATTCTTTCCCAGCAGAGGTTGCTGAGCTGATCTCAGCAGCCTCAGAGCCTGAAGCAGATTTTTTTCTTTTTTGTAAGGAGAAAGCCTCGCAAAACCAGAGAGAAGAGGAAGGAAATTTACTGGAATAACACAGCTCCCCCAACAAACTGAGCACCACACTTAGCTAAGCACAGGAAGTCTCTAAAGGAAAACAGAAATCGGTTTAAGGAGAATGCTTATGATAAAAACTTTTTAAGCTTTTAAAAATACATCATCCATGGCATATTTTATTCATGGTCCTAAATATTTATAAAGTCCAGGTTCTGAGCTGGGTATTGGAAGCTAAGTGAGCCCAGCAGGGCTGGCTATTGTTTCTGCAGGGACACACTTCCCGGGACTGCGGTTCATTTTCCACTATGCCGCCCTTGAAGGCAAAGGCAATGACAGCCCCGCTCCCAATCTCTCTATTCTGAACTCAGGGACAAGCTACTCAGCCCAGAGCTGCCACCACTAGAATGCAAATCAGTGCCTTTATCTTTAAAAGCAATTAAATGCTACAAGTAAGTGCTGGGGATAACAGGAATTATTAATACATGATTTTTAAATGCACACGCATTGAGATGAGTCCTGCTCATTGCCAAAAAGCCTTCAATACTGCCAGGGTAAGGAAATGCTGAATTTAAGAGTTTGATCCTTAAGTCTCTTCTCCAACCAAGGTTAGGGACTGGTTTTGGTTCACTGGATTTTAGGGTCCTTAAAGGAAAGGGATTTTTTTTAAAAAAAAAATACCTCTCCTGTTCCTCAGAGTTGCTCAATGGGTACTAAATAATACTTTTCTATGTGGAAGATATTTAATGGTATATAGTTGGAAAATGTTCCCATCATCATTAAAATTACTTTGTTAATTTTTGATTTGTTGTCTGTTTTAGTTTCTAGTTAGAAAATAAATATTAGAAATTGTTGATCTGGAAGGTGGTGGGCTGGGGGCTGGACTCCAAGGGAATTCCCTCTGGGATTAAGTCAGGAAGACTTCCCAGGTCACCCAAGCCTGCAAGTACATGTTAGAACAAGAGACATCTTATAGCTTTGAAGGGGCTCCTTTGTATCACTGTCAAGTGATCTACAATTGCATCCTGAATGAGTGTTTCATCTCTGGGAATAGCCATATGACCTGAAAAGACTTAAGAAATATAAAGGGGAAGACAGGAATTCCATTAATAAAAAATCTATCCTGATGACATCATATTTGCTGGGAATAGATGGCATCAGTAATGAAACTGCTTGCTTTGTCAAAGACCGAGACAGAAAAATGAGACAAGGCAGTAATGAAAATAGCTACGTTTCAACTACAAAAGATCTGAGCAGAACTTCTCTCAGTTATTAAGAAGTTTATTCCAGAATTAAACATTGACTCTGCACAATGTAAATGAATAATTCATCAAGTTTTACTGCAAAGTTATGCATATATGGAAATGAACATAAGGGAAAAGATAAGTCAGTTTCACACTTCTTGAGGAAGTTTGGTTTTATGTAGGATAGTAAAATCACTTTCTTTCTTTTTTTTTTTTTAGCTTTTAAAAAACCACTACCCCCCATCCTCCTACGCCCATGGTCCCAACACAAGGATTGGATTTGCTTGTAATGCAGCAACCAGCTTTAACTATTCTCTCGGGTTCTAACTTAAACTGCAATGTGCAAGCCAATGGTTTTGGCTTACACTACCATTGTCTGCGGTTGAAGAAATAATTGTTTAAAGCCCCTTGCTGTTGATAAGAATCTTACTAGACCCATTTTATTCCCTGTGGGGGAAAACGGTTAACAAGGTGTGCCCTGTTTTCAACCAGGGCACAGGCGAAGTGGCCCTGCCCCAATTGTATTAATTGCACAGCCTTTTCTACCAAGTCTGCGTAACAGAGAATAGAATTGAGAACTAGCTTAGCTTTGTTTTTTCCTCTTGCACCTGCCCTTGGAAGAAACATGAGCATAACGTTCAAGGTCAGTTCAGTAGCTATTCATATAAAAAGGAGAAAATTTTACTCTTCTGAATCTAAAATCTCACTGCTGTTTCCTAAAGAAGTAAAAGCAAAAACAGTGACAACCAAAACCTTCTCGCTAATCACACCTTAGGCAGGAATCAAGAAAGTGCCCTTTGTTAGTCCGGATTAATCCGGAATAGAATGTCCATCTCAGTTGACTTGGGTGAAAATGATCCCATGGAAAAAGAAAATTCACCACTTTCCTTTCAATACCACCCGAGATGAGAGGTCAGCCTCCCAAGGGCTCCATTTGCCAGATAAACACACTAAATTTGAAGTTGGACACACACTGTAGCCCAATAGTGGAACCCGCCTGTCACTTGTGAATTAAAACATTCTGCTTCAGGGTTTCCGAGTGAAATTCTGAAATACACATTTTAGTGCTGAAAATTTAGCAAGATCCCAGTAGTCCTTCCCTACAGAATGGCTTTATTGCCTTGTACACTAAACTTAGTGGGGGAGACACACTTCATAGCTAGGTTAGATATTTTCTGTTCCAGCAGGAAAGAATCAAATTGCCTGACAAAAGCATGGGGGTGGGGAGGCAGGAATGGGATAAAGACTATTAAAATATTTATAATTTATGTTGGGGTTTTAATATATATGAATGGAAAGTAAAGTCAAACATGAGCAAAAACACTTCATGACAAGGTCTATCTTCATGCATCCTATTCAGGGGACAAGGCCAAGGTGGTGGGACATTTGCAGCCTCATATGTACAAGGTGGGCCCCCCTCACCCGTGACACCACATCACAGCCTACGGTGCACCGTGAGTAGTCACCTGCTCCCAGTCACTTGTACCCAATGAAGCCTGAAGCTTCATATAGGACTTACATTAAATATAAATGTAGTTGCTTCAAAGCAATCTCTATAAAAGCCTCACCCTCACTCGCCTGCATTTCTAGATGTTTTCTTGAGTGGGAGAGAGAGGGTGGAGTTATGCATAGACTGCAGAGAATTATTCTCAGTAGTCACCGAGAATGACCTATAATTTTGGTTATGCTTATGGGAGAAAGGCTCCCAAATAAGGATTCAGAAAAAAAAAATCATGAACCTCTAACCCAGCCTGGGAATGAATTCTTGTTGACCGTGGCAGCCTCCCCTACTACTGAATAACCTTAGAGGGAAAGAGGGGAGAAATTATTATTTTATCTTTTCAGATGACTGTTTGCTCACTTATCCCCTCATAGGATGAGTTCCTAGAAGGAAGTGAGCACCCCACCCCCTCCCCCCATCAGCTTTTATAGGTCCTTGTGACACTGTTTCATTCCACGGCCCACCCCTCCACAAGTCCTCAGAAAAATAAAATTATTCTTTGTTTCAACATAGAGCTAAAATTAGTCTCTTGTTGGGTAGCAACAGACTTCCCCTTTGTTTAATTTATGACAGGTTCAGGCCCTTTTATTGTCTTCATTAAAAAATTCTAAAGTCACTTTAGGAAAAATCAGACATGTCTGAGAGCAGCAGAAACTGCAGGCCAAAGGCAAGCCAAGAATCTCACCTTCCTCGAAGCCAGGATTCAGGAGTCAAAGGAGAGGCAGAATTGGAACTAAGGCGGCCTGTCTGCAGCTTCCCATCTGACTACTCCTTACAAAATATTCACATCAGGGGAGGCCCAGCCCCACACCCTCCTTCCATATGGCCTGGTGGCACCAAGATGAAGTATGAACCCGAGGAATAAATTCTTAACACCCCCAACGAAAGGAGACCAGAGAACCTCGGGCAACCAAAAGGGAGAAAAAAAGAAGCCAACAATCCAATAAAGAACTCCTGACAGATTCAGAAGTCCTTGTAAGAGTAAATAAATCCCATAGGTCACTGAGAAATTTTTTGGTCCCTCCCCTCCCCAGCTGGAGGCCACCCTAGAAGAGGGGAGATTACCTGGGTCTCCTAGGAGACCTAGACAGCTTCTGCAGAAGGGACAGGGGGTTTTGGAGCAAGCCCATGCTGCCCGTTGGCCAACAGAGTAGCCCTCAATTGCCGAGGTAAATACGGAAACTGGCCAGGAAACAGGAATGCCATCTTGACACAATGGTATGTAACGAGACTGGCACGCTGACAAGACCATACCGCAGGACCACTGTACACGCATCAGTGAAGGCAGCGAGTATGATCCTCAACCGTGGTTGCTGCACAAAGCTGGGCTTTGCCCTTTTAACGGTCATCAGGAACATTAAAAATGTCACATGTGAAGCTATTAATTTTTTTTGAAAAGATAGAAATGATTTGAAAACTGACAGGCTCAGTTCAGCTTACAAAACACTTCATTTTTACGCAAGAAAGCAGCTAGATGACCTTTGGTTTCAGTCCACTTTTGGCAATTAAAAAAAAGGCAGGGTAAAAAGGTGCCACCCGGTTCTCCTGTAGGCCTTGTTCTGGTGTAAATATAATAATATCAAAGTTGAGTCAGTAGGAGTCCTTGCTGAGGACAGAAGTCCAGAGACATGACCCTCTCCGAGCCTCTGTTTGCAGCTGTGCTGATGGAGGGTGTTGCACACTATGGCTTCCATATATAGCATCAAGAGGTCACGTCTAAGGGGTTTCTGGAGGATCTATGGGAAGTGGTAGCACATCAAGGGTGAAATGATTCTCCCAATATATCCTTTTACTGAGACACAGGCTATAAGATTTTGCCTGGACCCAGGCCTCAGTTCTTATCTTTATTTACACATGAAACCAAAGTCCCACTTTTTAAACAGTAAACTTTCCTGGACATCAGCAGATTAAGATATACCAAGGATATAAGAAAATATGTTGTCAGTAACAAGTCAGACCTGCCTAAGAACTTTCTGGGTATTTCCAGGTGGGGACTAGAAACTATCATATCAAAAAATAAGTAATCATTTAATTTCTTAGCACCAAATAATACCTTCGGGACTGAAAATAGTTGGAGAAATGAGATATTAGATGTAAAAGTGTTTTCCACATAACAAAAACTTACTCCCTAATGTGTTGAAATGTTTTAACCATTTTTTCACAGAGAAGTGCCTCAAATACATTCCATACTACTCAGGGTTACAAAACAGACGATGTAATAAAATGATACCCTTACTGACAGCAAGATAAAGATGATGAATGCTGTACTAACTGAAGCATGCCCATTAATTGCCTTCCTGAAATTGTATATATAAAATTTTCGTGCATGTGAGTATATGTGTTTTACTGGGGAAAGGTCCCTATCTAAATTCTCAAAGGGACCCAAGAAAGGGGAGGGACCACTGAAACTGCACCTAAGATGGGAAGTAGTCTCTGGCCCAGACTGAGCAGCCTCCTGGTTCTGTGATGTTCTAGGCAGTGTTTTCCTTCTCCTTTTCATGGCTTTTCCTGTTTTCGGCCATCACTTCTTAACTCACATACTATTACGCTACCTTTGTGGTTTTTCTCTCTTCTAGTTGTTTGTACTCTTTCTCTTCTCAATAACATTTCTGCTACTGCTCTTTCACTTCTGGTGTGAGGACAAGTATCACTTGTTTTAAAGAAATGATGCAGACTTCTGATTAACAGACCAGTCATGTGTTCTTGTGAATTTCACTACTTATTGCCAGTTGCATTTCTGCTCCACACACGGGCTCTTTCTAGTTACCTTTGAGTTTGTGGGTCTTCTGGAAAGTTGAGGATGCTAAATGTCTGACTGCAGAGGACATTATTGGGAGTAAGCTTCCTGCAGATTACAGTAAGCTGAACATAGACGTTAGACAGCAGTGAACACATATGTGTGCATACACGCACACCCAAATCAACCTACAATCTACAGACCACTTTCTGAAAGTTGAAATGCTTTGTCTCCTTTCTGGTTTATATTAGTATCTGCAGCTCCAGTCTGAGCTGGGATTTGCAAGAAATATTTAGAGCTTGCTCAGCATGGCATTTTCAATCATGTTCTATAAATGGGATGCTGGTAAATGAGCCGTAAAGAAAGAATAAAGAAAATGTTAATGCTCCTCCTTTATTGGTAGATTACGGCAACGTGTGCAATGAAAAGAAGGGAGATGAGGGAGGCAGGCGAACCTCCAAACGCTGGAGAGCGAGACATGCCCGGGTGCAACAGAACCAGTAAGCAGAACCGTGGCAGCTGCTGAGCACTGTGCAAGCACCCCTGCTTGGTGTCTTGAGGCAGGAATCAAGTGTTTGAGCTGCTTTACCACAAAAGATAAGATGCTGGCTCTCAAAATGCCTAGACGCATTGCTTTCATTTCCTACCTATCACTGATGCTGTTTTATGGTTTGGGACTGGGGGCAGGGTGGGGAGAGGAGGGGTCGGTTAGCTTTGTAAAAACTACACATGACAGGCTGGGTGCGGTGGCTCACGCCTGTAATCCTAGCTTTCTGGGAGGCCGAGGCGGGTGGACTGTTTGAGCTCAGGAGTTCAAAACCAGCCTGGGCAAGAGCGAGACCCCGTCTCTACTAAAATTAGAAAGAAATTAATTGGACGCCGGGCACGGTGGCGCATGCCTGTAGTCCCAGCTACTCAGGAGGCTGAGGCAGGAGGATCGCTTGAGCCCAGGAGTGTGAGGTTGCTGTGAGCTAGGCTGACGCCACGGAACTCACTCTAGCCCGGGCAACACAGTGAGACTCTGTCTCAAAAAAAAAAAAAAAAAAAACACTACACATGACAGTGCCATGGAGGAGAGAGATATTTCCAAGAAGAGCTACAGGTAGCAGACCCCAGATAATATAAAAATACTTGAATTCTAAATGTGTACACACGAAACATGCACAGAAAAGTCAGCTCCACGAAAGCAGAAACAGAGGTGAAAACATTTAAGATTAGCCACGTATGTCCAAAAGGCAAGTAATAAGATTAGCGAGGAGCTGGTAACTGAGCAAAGCCGCGTCATGCCATGGACTCCCGTCAGTTCTCCTGACGTGGGCGCTCACACTCGGGATCCAAATGACGGCGCCCGTCCAGCTTCTTACCTCACTGCGCTCGCTGGCTGGGATGTGTGAAGGCCGCGCTTCTTCATCCAGTGGCTCAATCACTGTCACCTCTGCAAACTCCTCCACCGATTCTTGAAACTCGGGCAAGGACCTTCGTCCATAACGCTTCCCACCTCTGACATATTTGGGCTGAGCTTCTAGTGAGCAGTCTGGGCAAGGAGACAAGAGGTGAGGCCACATTACATGAGAATCTCAGCTCTCGGCTGACGCTCACAGCCGTCAGACACAGGCTCTTATACCAGCCCCAAAATAAACCACCACTGTTTGCCAGCTGTGGTAGCCGTGGGTGTGTATGAACCATCAGGCCACATATGGAGCACGATTTCTTATTCCAAATGACTTACAGAACCTGGAGAATACATCTGCCTCTGATAGGAGAGATCCGATGACGGCAGCGAGGGATTCAACTCAACAGTTCAGAATTAAGATCAGGAGAAGGTCAGGGGTCATATCTGCTCTTCTGTTTATTAAGCTGGTGTTTTGCAGGGGTTGGGGCGCAAGAGGGAGTGGGGAGACCATACTAACAAAGAGACACCTTGGAGGAAGTCTTGGAAAATGGTAAGAAAATGGACACCGTATCAGCACTGAAAAGTTAGCATCCACACCAATTAGTCTGAAACACCTTCCCTTACCTCAATGACTCCTTTGTTAACCACTCCACTTTCTGATCTATCAGACAAGCAGGATGACAGAACAAAGAAACTGACACAGTAGATTCTAATCAATGACAGCTAGTCACTTACATGACACCTGGCATCAAGACCTCATTATAAAATTAAAAGCTGTGGAATAAAATAGCAAGTGTAAAACCACAGTAAGAAAAATGGTGTATTATGTTTTTTTCTCTTCTTGAGCACCAGTGTTATACAAAATAAAAAGGAATGTGCATGAGGGGAGAGTCATCTCTTGACCTGAAAGAAGGATGTCAGCATTTTGACGTAGCAGTTCTCAGGTTCAACATTCACCACCTTCACCACCGCCACCGCCACCACCACCACCATTACAAACTAACCCTTTTCTACAATGGATAGCTTTAAAGCAATACAATACATACTTCACTCTATTCAAATGTCATCTCAGATATAGATTTTTTTCTTAGCACCTTGCACAGTATTAGAATAAAATATTCTATTAAAATACAAAAGACTGACAATGTTTTGATTTCTAGTGTCTTATTGTCCACATAGACATATTGTCTCTCCGGAGAAAATATGTGTTTTGATTGAATATAAGTCTTAGCCAGATATGTCTGAACTTAGACATGTAGATGTTTAAATGAGATATGTACACATATCATCAAAATGAGGGTGGTTAATTAGATAAGAACTAAAAGAGCAAAACTCTTCCTTTATCACCATTGAAACCATGTTAGGGGCTAGCCGCTACTTTCCAGTGTCCCTGGGAGGACTGGTGACCCTGTTCAACTCACCACCTCCCCCCACCCCATGCCTTTTGTCCGCAAGCTCAGATTTCATTTTATTCACAAATGTGGCCCAGAAGCATTCGGAAAATGCTCGGCGAAGCTCAGAGTGAAGTATTTATGCTAGCCATATAATTTCTAGCGATATTTACATCCAGCTTTTTAAAAGTCCCAGCCAAGTCATTTTATTAGGTCGAGAGATTCTCTTGCGGGAAGTGTTTAAGCATACAAAGTTTGTATTGAAAATCGCATGCATATTTGAAGGTACCTTTTATCAGAAGAGAGTGTGTCAGCTTGTGAGTATTCAGGAGCGGCCCAGACACCCGAGCTACTTGTTGGCAGCTGACACCCACAGATACTAGTCAGATAAGAGGCAATGCAGAACTATCCTTAATTTATTACATATTCTTAAACTTCAGTGGCAGACAACAAGATACACCATTTAGTGACGATGGGGTTTTAGAAAAAATTAAAAGGAAAACTTGCAACCTCAGAAAATGGAAGGTGGGGATTTTCCCAGTGTGGGATCAGAGTCGAGTCCTGGGGATGGAAGTAGCAAAGGAGCTATTGCAGCCACATGTCCTCGGAGGAGGAGAAGTAGCGGCAGAAAGCAACCATCTTAAAAAAACCCACTGTGATCTAATCCCAAACCTACCTGTGGATGAAACGATTCCCTAGTTATTTACGATTAACTATCCCATGTGGCACAGGAAGCAGCGGGGGATCCAAAGGGCTCTTTTTCTAAGTGATGAAAGGTAACAGACTGTGAGCCAACAGGGACCCTGTTGGTTTATTTACTTTTTTATTTATGCTTTGCCAGGAACTTTTTAAAAAATTTATTTTATCTCATTTCATTAAAATAACCAAATTTTAACTTAAACATAAGCAAACTTTAACTTAATATCTTTCACAGAATATACATACATGACCAAGTCAATTTCTAGATAAGTCTATTAAACTGTATAATCTTTTCGGAAAAAAGATATTAGCACACACAAAGGAAATGGGTTATTAAGGTTTCCTCATCACTGAATTTTCTAAACCATCCATGTGACCAAGAAAGAATTAGACTAATCACACCATTTAAAAACAGTTACCTCTTAGAATTACACACACACATTCACACATTCCCCTCCTACTTAGAGCATCTGGCTCATTGCACTTACATAATAAGAGGGAAAGAGAGATGGGAAGAGTAAGAACGTCCACAGAGAACATTCCTGGTCGGCAGCCACTGCTGTGTCACGCATTTGAAAACTCTGATTCTTCTCGCCAGCCTCTGCCAGGGCTCTAGCACCCAGCAGCAGCGGTCCACCAAACAGCGGGATTTCAGGACACTCACATACTCAAGTTAAAGAATGCCTTGCTCCTTTCTTACCAGGCCAAAGGGAAGAAATGCAAAACTGCAGCCCTGGGGCAAAGTTTATTTCCTTTACAAGCGCATCCAGATGGAACATATATATTTCCAGGGTTTCCTTCTGGAACAATTTTATCCATGTTAGATAATAAGGGGTTATTTGGCTTATTAAGAAATGAAATTGCTGACGTCACATAGCTTCCTTCAACACAGGGGTGAGTAACTGCTCCTAGGAGGGGTGGGGAATGCCAGGGAGACAAGTATAAAGGACTGCAGTTCCTTTGGTGGCTGAGTTCCTTGAAAGTGCAGTTATGATTCTGACTGATTGTCAAGCGTCTGAGTCATTTTCCCTTCTTTCCCATTTCCTACTTCTCCTATTGGCATCACTACATAAAAACAGAAATGGGCTTTGGAGGAAAGCAGACAATCCCGGCGGGCCTGAAGGAGTCTGGCGCCCCATCCCCAGGGAGCTTATCATAAGATACACCACTCAGAGGAAGGTGGCTTTCAGGCAGTCCTACCTGACCTTGTTTAGATGGTCTAGGTTTTGTAAAACAAATGTTTGGTTATGAGCAGGGGGCAACAGAGAAACCATGCTTCAGTCCCCTAAAGATTGCTGTAGGAATATGGAAGTGAGTGACAGTCTCTACAGAGCAGGTGGGAAAAAGTCTGATGGGGAGTTCAAAAGATGAGGAAAATATTATCCCTTCTGGACTTAGAAATTAATAAAGTCTGCATGCTCAGACACCACATTTTTCACTCCACATCTCATCTTTCCCAAGAAGAGAAACTCTTCCAAATCTGGATGAACCACCATGCACATGTATGACTTTTGGCCAGAGGTCTTGCACATATAATAAAAAGAAAATTAAAATATAATGTCAGGCGGGGCAAACAAACAACACCTGCCCGCCTCATTCCTTTCCCAATTCCCTCTTCCCAGCAGCAGTGTGGAGGGCGAAACACATCTTCCTCAACTCCACACTAAGTGATACAGACTATACTTTTCACTCTCTCCTAAAACTGACACAGCCACCTATGAGATGCAGATTGGAACTCTCAGCTCTCCTAAAACACTGCAGGGACAGCCAAAGGCAAAGCAATGAAGATGTAAGGGAAGCTGAAATAGTTAGTCAAAAGCCTAAATACTATTTATTCAATCGAATGCTTTCTTTGCAAAAGCACAAGTTTAGAGCCCAGAATGAAGTAGCCCTCATAGCGCATACGTGGGAAGTTAAAGGAGATTTTCAAAGATGCCCTCCAGTGTTAGGCAGATTCATTTAACCTGCATTTCCTGAACACCTGCCATGTGCACAGCATTATGCTGTACATGTTGAGGGATAAAATGGATATTATATAATCTTTTCAGTCAAGCTTCCCTGTTCCCCAAAATGACCTAAGGCTATTTCAAAGATGAGGAAGAAAGGCCTGCCCTTGTGGTGCTGATATTCTCATTTTGGAATTGCTAATATAGAACTTTGCTTTCTACTTCTCTTCCTGACCCGTTTAGTGAGCCTGAGGAATCATTCCCAGAGACACCGCCCCAACCGAAGAACCTCAGCATGGAAGGGGGCTGGGGTGGGGTAAGGCCAGCAGGCCTTTCATACCACATTTCTGCCAAGTTCACAGGATTGCTGAGATCCGTTTGAAAATAAAAAGTGGTCAAGAATGAAGCATGTGCAAACCTCAAGTCAAGCCCCCCACAAGAAACTTTCCTGGGAAAAGGCAGTCAGGCAGCAGATGAGCACCACCCAGCTCCACTGCATATCCACCTCCGCGACTATTCCGAACGCGCCATTACACAGGGATCTCACAGTGAAAGCGCAAACCCACACCTGATTCCAAAGGAAAGAAAAGGGAAGAGAAAGAATCAAAGGGGAGGCCAAGACCAAGAGAGAGAGACCTAGAGATACAGACAGGGGCTGAAGGAGGCAGACACAGGCAGACTGAGACCAAGAGAGGGAGAGAAGGGGGTGGCGTAGGGGATGGTAGAGACCTAGTGGCCTATAGAGGGAGGGGGAAGGGAAGCAAGAGAAACAGATGGGGGAGGAGGATGAAGAGCCAGGGGAAGAGTGAAGTGGGAGATCAAGGAGGAGGGTGGGGGTAGAGGCAATTCAGGGTGGTAGAGCAAAGAAAGGAGTGGGGAGGAGGGTATCCCAAGGAGGGGAGGGGAAAAGAGAGGTCAAGAGAGAATGAACAGCATAAAAAAGACATCAGCAAAAGCCTTCTGACGTTATCTGCCGTTCCTTTTGCTTCCCAGACACCCCCAGCCTCATCACCCCATGCTTCTGTGTGCAAAGCCCTTTCCAAGGCAGTAGCTTGGTTGGGCGGGGGGCATTAGCACCTCGCTCCCCAACTCCTCCCCTCTCCTGGAATCTCAGCGCAAGATGTAGATTTCAATCGGATCTTTCAGGTGCTCCCTGGCGCAGTGACGGAATTTTAGGAGCAGTCTCCATATTCTCAGCCATCTGAATGATGCCTCTTGCAGGAACGCAGGGGCTTCTGGACACAAAGGTAATGGGATGGCTTTGAGTAGCCCTGGCTGGGAGCAAGGCTTGGAGGGGAAGGTCAGCACCCACCAAAGGTGCCAAATATGGTGGGTGAGTGTGGCCTGGCAACCCCAGGGCTTACTGGTCTGACTAGATGGTCTCTCTAAGCCCTACTGCAGAAGATCAATCAACAGGAAAGATCAATGAAGATCAATCAACAGGAAAGAGAGTTTGAATTGATAATGATCATATGGTTGTTTTCCCAACCTTTTCATAGGATGGTCAACCAGATGACCCCTGCATCCTGAGTCATTTTTGGGAAGAAGGAAGAGATTCACAATTAACTCATTTCTTCCAAGTAACTTCTTGGCACAACTTTCTTATTTCTTTTTTTAAAATGGCACTTGGGGGAACACAGAATATCAGATTGTTTATTGGCACAACTTTCACAGAACCCTTTCTCCTATGCATTTAGTGCAACTCATACTGTCTACTCATCTAGACAGTAACACTTTCCTGGGCAGCAGGGCTTCACGGACAGAGTCTAGGCTTTGGAATCAAATGGATCCGGACCTGGACCCTCAGTTCATGCCCAGGTTTGGAATACTTAACCTCATGAACACTTAGTTTCCTCATCTGGAGGGAGGGAAAGCAACAGGAGATCCATGGAGCAAGGCCACTGTCCCTGCCTAGCAGCTCCTGTCCCAGGAGCTCCTGTAGCCCAAAGCCATCTGGCCAGGGGCAGGTACCCGTTGGGCGCCTCTTGGAGCAAAGGCAGGAAGAATCCAACAGCCCTCAATCCCGCAGCAGATCTCCTCCACCTCACTGCTGTAACAGGTAAGATTTGTGGCAAATGTGTAATGACGTTATCCAGTTCGTCATCTCTGAAACTGAGCTGTCCTGATCCCAATCTTGTTCTTGCCCCAATTTTCTCCTCGTTAGTCTCCTTTCCCTGCGTCAATGGGCTGATGTGAGGGACATGCCAATTCTCTAATTTTAAATGAGTATTTCTTGCACATGTACATATATTTTTTGAAAGATCGCTCTTTTAGCCTTAGTAAAATTATAACAGTAAGTATTCTTCTACAGCACAGTTTAATTGCTATGTAGTCTTTGATTACACAGTTATAGCATAATTTGTCCACTAATACACTGTCAAATTATTTTGCTTGTTTATATAGGTTGAGTATCCCTTATCTGAAATGCTTAGGACCAGAAGTGTTTTGGATTTCAGATTCTTTTTTTGATTTTGGAATATTTGAGCTATACCAGTTGAGCGTCCCAAATCCGAAAATCCAAAATTTTTGCTTTGTGCATCATGTTGGCACTCAAAAAGATTCAGATTTTGGAGCATTTTGGACTTTGAATTTTTGGATTAGGCATGCTCAATTTGTCTGTGTGTGTGTGTGTGTGTGTGTGTATATATGTATTTCACTGTTTCAAAAGACTGCCCTATATACACATCTTTGTGTATATCCATCATTATTCACATGGCAGAAAATCTGAGAGTGGGATTGGTTAGCCAAAAGCACATTATTATAGTTCTTGGTGCTTATTATCTTATGTAATTCCAGAAAGGTTCCATCATTTTACATGACCACTGGTAGGTGTGTTTCCAATTTCTCATGACATCATAAACACATGCCTAACACTCTCTTTGTTGGTGGTGGTGGTAGTGGCTCGTTTTGCTTTTAACTTTTGAAGAAAATTTCTGGTCTTCACTATTAGCATCTTATTGACACCAAGAGAACACAGACTAAGTTCTGACATAACCAAAGAGAGGACAGACAACAAAATAAGACACTTGGGCCACCTGTGTATAATATTGCCTAAAAACAGGGACCTCAGTCAGACTTCAGCACCTAGTCCAAGGCCTCTGCACATAGTTGCAAACACAAATCTTCAATCACTGCAAATCACAATCTAGCTCAATGCTGGGCCATAGGAACTGTTTCAATGCACATTTGCTGAGTAAATGAAAAGATATCTGTTAATCATATTTATCACTTTTTCAAAAGAGAAGGAAAATAATTACAATTAGAGCAGTTCCTGGAATTAAGAAGGTCTGTTACAAAAAAAACCAATCATCTATGCCCAAACAATGCCTGATCCTATTTTTGTAATGAGTGGCTTTTGCAAACCTGAGTTTTTCCTCACCAATAAACAAAGGAATGACATTTTCAATGACTTACATCAGGGAAAGAAGGGCTTTCTGAATTATGCTAACATCTACTATAAGACAGAAATCTAATGCAAGATGCATCAAATGAGGACAAAGTCTCTGGAGAGCAGATCCAGCTGGCACGTTGATGCCATGTAGCGTAGAGCGCATGCCAGCATTTCCATTACAAAAATCTTATGATTCAAAGCTGTGGCAAATTGAATAAATAGCTAATAATTAAGTTGTTGCCCTCTCTTATTCCATAAAAATAATTTAAAAATTAAATTGTACACATAGATATGAGAGAGTTATGCCCCTGGCACTGTTAATCAGTTTGGAATCTACAAAGGACTCCGTAATCCCAAACCCATTTTTCTGCGCTTATCTGAATTTCACTATTTTTTATTGTGCTATTGTTCTTCTTATTAATATTATTGCTTTTCAGGGGGAAAATTCCACATCTTAGAATCATAAATATCAGAGTTAACAAGATGCTGAAAATAATCTAGTCCATACTCCCCCAATCTAAAAATAAACTGTGCCTCAGAAAAGTTATAAATGGCAGAGCTCAAGATGATGGAAATAATGACTTAATTTCATCCGCTCTCAAATCCCATCAGAGCTTTGTTTCTGTTTAATTTATACACAATTGCCTTTTATTAGAAGAATATAAAACCATGAAATATACTAAGCATTTGTCCTTAGGAAGAAGAACTTTATAGTGTCAATTTATATTAAGTAAAATCTTACAGAAACACAAAGCTAGCTTTTTTTGTAGACACAGACAATGTCATTTAGGTATCAGGAGACAATACAATTGAATCTTGAAACTGAAAGGAATTTTAAGTATTTTCCGGTAAAACCACTTTTACATATGACGTGATTAAAGACTACAGAGGTTGTTATGTATAATGTCACCCGATTAGAGGGGCAGAGCCAGTATTTCCCAGCCTCTGACTCAAGGGTCTTTCTGTTATATCAAGCTGACTTTTCTAGATTATAGTCTGGTACAGTATCTGCTATTTTAACTTACAGCAATCTTCAGTGTTATAAAATATCAATTCATGACCCTTGCAGTTTCTAAGGCTGTGCCCTATGGTGCACCTATTTTTTTCAGTCTCCTGTCATAGTTAAAAGTAACTTTTTTCTCAAAGTCTACCAGGTCTATTGATTTGAAAAGGCAAGACAAAAATACCACAAACCTGGCCCCTTATGATAAAAGACGAACTAAGTACTGAGCAGTGAAATAATGCTGAGGACACAGGCACCCCTGTCACCAACGACCAGGTGAAACTTGCTTTTGTTCATGCCTCCTTGCTGCCTCCCGCCACTTGTCAGACCCTTTGGACTGGCTTATCCACGTGAAGGCTAAATCCTTATACTGAAGCCTCCTGGAATCCCACCCCTTGGTGCTACAGTCTTAGCACCCTCCTCTGCCATTGTCTGTAAGACTTCAATTAAGCTAAAGCCCTCTTGGGGCCTCAATTGGCTCATCAGTAAAATGGCAGTGTTCTCTCCAGCCCTAAAATGCTGTGGTCTAAGATTTAAGGGACAGCTACTCTCATAGAGGCAGAGGGAGAGATGAACTCGGGTGGCCTCTTGACATACCCCATTTGAATCCTGCCCCTGCTCTCTTTTTCTCTACTCAAACCGAGCCAGCCTGCGGGCGCAGAGTCACATTTTAGAGTGCGTGGAAGAATGTTTGAGTGGAAAGAATTGCATGATTGCCACCAACAACTGGAGGAGCTGGGGAAAGACGGGCAAAAGACAGAAAAAGCAGAGATGGCCAGGAACACAGCAGGGAATGTGGGTGGAAGGGCTGACTCACGCCTCATATTAGATGAAACGTTCTTAAGGCACAGGCTCAACCCTGCCAGGACAAATGTTAGGAAAGTCATATAAATGCTTGATGAAATGCTATCAATAAATACTTTGCTGCTGCATTACAGTGATTTGGGGCAGTTCCGTAAAGAAGATTTGCTGCAGCCTACCCAAAGGATGGAACACAAAGCAAATCTATAAAAATCTCTTCTGTGTGTTGTCCTGGAAGACTTGTACAAATTATGATCTCTGCTTGCACAGCAGTGAGAGACACACATAACTATGGAATCACCATCTGGAGCTAGACTTATAAACTTCACTTCCTGGCTGTGCCCAAGCTCAACCAGCTATTATCTAGCTCATCCCATTGCTTAGATCACAACACCACACTACTCTAGGGGGCACCTGTCACATTTGCACTCACCATAAATCTGTAAATTTATCATGACAATTCCTAGTAGATGACAGTACAGGTTTTGAAGAAAGGGCAGCAAAAGGATGATATGGACTAGTGGCAGGACTGCCCATTCCGAATCCACATAAAAGCACATTATTGGTATCAGTGCACAGAAGAGCATTGAATTTATGCTTATATTACCTATGCTCTTATTAACTAAAATCCACCCCAGCAGTGATAATGCCATAGCTCTATTCAGGGTGCCTAGATCTCCCACCATTGTTATCAAGATGACAGACAGCCTTAAAAAAGTAAAAATACCAATTAACTGTGAGACCTCAGAAGTAACTAAAGTCCATATTCCCGCAGTGATCACCTACAGAAATTTTATTGTTTGTCTGGAAAATCTCAAGAATGCAATAACCTCCCTCCCAGGCTCACTGGAGGCTTCTAGAGAGCTGTGGCAAGCCTCAGAATTGGGAATAACCTGCCTAGGGGTGTCACCACTGTCAGAAAGGGGGAGACACAATCCAGAATCCAAAACACTGCTGAAGGCAGTATTCACACACACAACACAAATCTGGAGCATTTCAGGAGGTAGGATGAAGAACTGGATCACCCAGCAAGGGTAAGAAATGAGGTCCCATCTGTGCCTCATCTAAATAGGTCACATTGAATGACTCCACATAGCCACAAAATGTTAACGATTCCGTCTTAGTCTCAAAACTGGATTATCCTTTTGATGTTCTTTTTCAAAGTCAGGTTTTTTTTGTTTTTTTTTTTTTGAGACAAGAGTCTCACTGTGTTGCCTGGGCTAGAGTGCCGTGGCGTCAGCCTAGCTCAAAGCAACCTCACACTCCTGGGCTCAAGCGATCCTCCTGCCTCAGCCTCCCAAGTAGCTGGGACTACAGGCACGCGCCACCATGCCCGGCTAATTTTTTCTATATATTTTTAGTTGTCCAATTAATTTCTTTCTAATTTTAGTAGAGACAGGGTCTCGCTCTTGCTCAGGCTGGTTTTGAACTCCTGAGCTCAAACAATCCGCCCACCTCGGCCTCCCAGAGAGCTAGGATTACAGGCGTGAGCCACCGCGCCTGGCCTTAAAGTCAGGTTTATTGAGGTATAGTTTATATAGAGTACATTTCACCCACTAGTGCCCAATTCTATGGGTTGGAAAAACTTATACATTCAGGTAACTGCCAGCACAATCAAGATATAAGTTTCATCATTCCCAAAATTCTATCATGTCCCTTTATACTCAACCCTGACCCCAGCCCCTGAAAACCCTTGATTTAATAAAGCCAGACTGTACTGTAATACAAATTTCCACACTGTTTAGGCTTCCCCTTAAACATTTACCATATTTCATTGATTCTAAGACATACGCATCCCCATACCAGATTTGAACACTCTGAAATCAGAATGTATTTTATAATCAATAGCATTTTACATTATAATTGGCAATGATTTTTGTTTTTAGAGATACGTAAAATAACAATGTGTCTTATAATCTATGGTACTTTTTTAAAAAGCCAATGAAGTATTAACACAACATTAAGTCTTTTATTTCATAACATTCATTGAATACTTATATATGCTAAGCATTCTTCTAGACATTGGAAATACAAAAAAGGAAAAAAAAAAAAAGTGTCCTCAAGGAACTATCACTTGAGGGGAGGAGACAGATAAACAAGTATAATAAAATGCGACAATGTCTATAGTAGAGGTTATCCATTCACTAGGACCAAGCAAAATTATCTCTAGATTGGCCTCTGTTCTTTTAGGAAAAATTTCCTCCAAATCATATCCTTCCTTGTACACAGGAAATAAGGATGAAGGCAGTTACCATTCAGCTTCACTCTGCTCATTCCAAGAATGAGTTATTGCCATACCATCTGACATATTGCCCAGCAATAATCCAATTATTTTTTTCCACACTAAGCTGCTGTAGTAGAGATGTCTCATTTTAGTGTTCAACAGCTGCAAGGCTTTTATGATAATATCGAAGAGAAGTCACTGAAAATAACTGCTCAGTTTGTGAAAGGCAGATGTCCCAAATCCTTCACAGACATGTTTCAAGGTCCCCAAATTCTTCCCTGGACAACTTTCAATGGGCAATGTAGAGAAGAAAAGTTAGTGCCCTTACCTGGTTCTTGAAAGTGTTCCTCATTTGATAGAGTTCTAGACAAGATAAGTATTAATGCTTCTTTAAATTGATCAAAGTGTACCTAAAAAAGCAATTAGAAATAAATTTAAAATCATTTCCACAGCCCTAAGAATGCAAATCTATCTACAAGGTATCAGAACTGTTTGTTCCCACCCTGACAGCCTTGCAGTGTGAGTCATAACCCATTTTGTTCCCTTTTTCTCCTCATTTCTTTAAAGCACAGAAGGGAAAATGGCTGATCATTTTTGACATCCAGTGCCATAAACACTAATATCAGCATTGATATTTATTCAACCCCCAAGGAGAAAAGCTACATAGCAAAACCCTCCTTATAAACTCAGAGAAAGTTATCTTTTAACACATAGTTATGTCTTATTTAACATATAGTTTTAACACATAGTTCCTTTTATTTTTCTGAACAAAACCAGAAGAGAAAGACATTAGGTTAGCTATAAGGAAAAACTTCCCTAGTAAATGATCCATTGTACTGGTGACCCACAGATGCTTTCATCTCTTAAGATATTCTAGAAGGGAGTAAGCTATCTTTTGAGGATGACTTGAATACAGTCTTGCCTAGGGCAGATATATAATATTTATCTCCCAAGGCCCCTATGATTCTATAAACAAGCAAAAATCAATAGCAAACACAAAGGATAAAAAGAACCTTAAGAAGCATTTTCCTGAATTCTTACAAATACAGTTATTTTGAGTGAAGTGGGAAAGAATCTCAGTTTTATTTAAGTGAATAGAACTGGGATATTATTATACTTTGGTTAAAAGAGTAGAACAGTTTTCTTTATGATCAAGTATATTCTTCTATAACTTAAATTTATGTGATCTCACCATGGAGCTGGAGGGAGAAATGATATTTCTTCTCACCATAATTCTAGTTTGAAAATGTGGCACCTATTTACACAGAACCCCTATGTAAATATAAATATAATTTTGATAAATTTGTAATTTGTGCTTCCATGGGTCTCTTTTGATGTCATTACAAAATATTGTCTAGAGGTTTAAATATAGGTGACACATAAAAATCACTTCCAAATTAAATTTAGAAAAGCAGCAAACCTCATTAGTTATTGAAACAGTGGAGAAAAAAATTGCATAATGTCTTCTCTGTGCAAATCAAAGGAGAGGAATCCATTGAGATTTACATGGCGTAAAATTGTATTTGCTTACAATTGACCACTCTCTCCCAAAGTATATGTGATTTCACTACCACATTAGTTTTGAGTAATTGAAATTACTTTCAATCATATTTCTTTTGAATTGTATGGACTTTATTTCTTAAAATGTTTAGTTATATATATTTAAGGCATACAACTTGATGATTTCATACACATTTACAATGTGAAATAATCACAATCAAGCTAATTAACATATCCATTACCTCACATAGTTACAACTGTTTTTTTTTTAATTTGCTGGAAAGAACACTTAGGATTTACCCTCCTAGCAAATTTCAAGTTAGATCATATAGACTTTAAAAATCAACATAATCTAAGGAGCCCCAGCACAATTCTGTCAGGGAGGAGGTAGGCCAGGCATTTGCTAAAGAGCCAGGGTGTATAATCAATGAAAGGGTTAAAAGACTGTAGAAATGTAGGCTGTGCTAATCAGCTTTCACACCTGACAAATCACAGCAAAGCCTCCGGGAGGGAGGAGCCGCCAGGTCCTGCTATTGTTCCCAAGTCAGAGATGGGCTTCGCAGGGCAAGGCCATCTTCCCAACCAGCCAGTTCACAACATCACATACCCAAGAACTCTGCCACTCAGGGCCCCTCGACAGGCATCTACTAATTCCTACCAGAATCATTCCTTCTTCTCAGGACAGGCAGGATAGGGCAATGCCCCTCACTTTCTGCTGTGAACTGGCTAAATTACTAAACTTCTCCAAGTTTTAGTTTGCTCTTCGATAAAAAATGGGGATATCTATAACAACTGATATTTATTATTCACTCAATGAATATTTACTGAGCAGCTACTCAATATATGTGCCAGGCAGTGTACTAGGCCCTGGTGATATAGTAGTTAATGAAAGTAATGAAAATCCCTGCTGCCACAAAGCTCAGACTCTCCAGAAATATCACAGAAAGTCAGGTGCTGTCCTAAGAGCGTTGTGTGCATCTTAGGTTATTTACGATACCACCTCCCTGTGTTAGGGAGACAAAATGAGAATTACGTAAAGTGTCTAGAATGTCCTGTGACTTACCAGGTATCCAGCAAGTGGTAGTTAGTACTATATTAATAGATATACTAGCAGGGGTGACTGTTTCCACCACTTTTTCAGAGAAACAAGGCCATATTTTCAAGCAAAGCAACTGGCTACGGAGTGACTGAGATAGCCCCGTGAGAGTGGTGGTGGGCAGCAGGAGGAGGTCGCGGGGCCTGCCTGCTCCCCCAGGACCTGTGGCATTGCACAACATCAGAGAAACCGATCCGGTTTGCTGTGTTTAGGGACCACAACTCTGGGTTTCTCCTCTCTCTTAGGATATTAATGGAGGGACATGAATGAAATCTAAGTCTCCCCTTGCTACAGTTACAAGTTGAACATAAAGATGCTACCATCTCAAAAGGGAGGTATTTGTCTTGTGAATTTCAAATCCTTTACACTTCTCTCTGTGGGTCTCCCCTGGGTCTTCTAAAGGTGTTAGTTTTGATAGAGGCAATTGGAAAGAGCCCTTCTGAATCTGGTCTTGATATAGTTCAATTCAGGGAGTATTAGTTGTGAGGGTCACTCAGGGGTCTATGTACCTCAACTTCACTCCCCCTGACAAATGACAAAGACACCTATAACCTGGTATTAATTCTAGTCAACTTCTGAGGCTTTATATGAGGCCTCAGGATCCCCTGAACATGGCATAACACACGCTAACTGTTGCGACAATATAAACCTCATTTATATGGAAGTTGTTAATCTCACAGCCTCAGCTATCTACAGTCCAGCAGACAATCAGGAAACAAACAAATGGGGTCAAAAGCTGAGGCAGGTATCATAAAACCCATTTGCTCTTCTCATAGAAAATGCCACACAACCAACTCAAATATACATACATAGATATTTGTATATATATTTATTTAAAGAGACAGGGTCTCGCTCTGTTGCCCAGGCTGGAGTGCAGTGGCCTGATCCTAACTCCCTTACACTTCTGCCTGGGCTCAAGCGATCCCCCCACGCTTCAGCCTCCCAAATAGCTAGGACTACAGGTGCATACCTACACACCCAGCTGATTTTTAAAAAATTTTTTTGTAGAGATGTGATTTCGCTATGTTGCCCAGACTGGTCTTGAACTCCTGGGCTCAGCAATCCTCCTGCTTTAGCCTCTCGAAGTGCTACATGGCTCTCTAATGGTGGGCATGAGCCACCACGCCCAGCCTAGGATCTATATATTCTTACTCCACCTGATTTATCATAAACTTCATGATCTGGCTTCACAACCCACTACAGATTAGAAACAGCAAATAAAAGACAGGGGCACACCAAGGTAAGTACAAGAAATAACTCTCAACCTATGAGATTAAGAAAAGACATTAACCACCCTCCTTCAAACAAAAATAAAGCAGAATATTTTTTATACTTTAAAAAGCTATTTTAACAATCCCATTTAAAACACTATGTAAACCATTTAAAAAAAGATGACACACGCACTCAAAAACCTAATAGGCGGGGGCTACTTAGTGTTGGGGTACGGATCCATATGCTGCTAATGAATCCTGAGGGCACTGCTATCACTATAAAGAAGAAAAACTGATGGAGCAAAAAGATTGTAAATGATCTAGAACAATCTAATTATGTTTAATATACTCTTTCACAGGATGAAACTTTAAAAAAATTTTTTAATCCCCAGTGGTCAACTTTTTTTTTATTTTTTGGGGTCTGCCACTAAATGGGGTAAAAGATCAGTTATCAGAAAACTTTGTTAGCGTGGGTCCTGGATAATGCTAGATGACTGGGGGCATTATTGCAGGTTCTCTCTTTCCTAGACATTTTGTCATGTACATCTTACAACATGTATGTGAGATGATCGAGGCAGAGGCTCCACCCCAAAACTGAGGGAGAGAGGCTCAGAGAAGGCATATGCCTCGCCCAAGGCCACATGTCTTGGAAGCGACGGAATTACTCAGAGAACCAGGCCTCTGACTGGACTCATCAGAGCCCGGCAACCCTGCCTGGCCCAGACTCACTTCACTCTTGGTTTGACCTGTGTAAGGCGCACACCAGGCATCAAGCAGTATCAGGGGATAGAAAAGATACATAACCTCTGCCCTCAAAGACTTTATCAGCTACATTCTAGATTCTAGAAACTTTCTAGAGGGTGGAAAGGCAAAAGACAGGAAAGTTTATTAGTAATCACAAGGCAGAACCTGATAAGTGCCTTGACAGAGACAGACACAAACTGGTAGGGGCTTCTGATGAATTAGCAAATCCCACTTGGCCGGTAAGGGAGGAAAATAGGAACAGTTTTGTGACACTTGACTTCTCTAAGATGTCCACAGGCATAGGTTAAAGGTTTCCAGAATGAACTTATGACATAGTAAACCAGCCTCATTTCAGAGTAAAAAGGGTTCTATAAAAGACTAAACATAACTATTAACTCCAAGGTTCTTCATAATCCAGTAATGTCTATCTAGTTGACCCCCTCCTTCCCTAACAAAAAAATTAAAAAATCCAGACACCACTCAGCAGTTGATCAAAACCATTGGAGCAGCTTGAAGTCCTACTTTGATCTTTATTTTCCTTCATGTAAGGGCATGTGGACACGAGGCCCCTGGATTTAAATAGCAGTAAATGCCACATCTTTCAAAGGGATGGGTCTCTAATGGAGGCAGGTGACTGCTATTTTCCATCAGTGCTCATGAATATTGATGTGGAGAAAAACCCCCTTGGGGCACAACCCAGAACCAAAATGTTGATAAACAAACATCCTCTACTGTGAAGAACTGAGCATCAGTGGGCCCACTATGCTCAGTAACTGGAATTCTTAAGTACCATTTTTCTCCTCCAAGGGAGCTTGACTATTGTATTATGTTAAAATTTATAAATCTTCACAAATATACAATATAATTAAATCTCACAAGGTAACAAGCTTCCAAGTTGTGCGTACCCTGGTTGGTACCCCTTATTTGAATAATAATTGCTGTCTTTCATTTTACAAGCATTCCTGTATCTTATATGCCTCAGAGGGCAGTTTGCAGCAATGGGAAAATTACATGACTGACTAAAAACACACATGACATTTAAACTAAATTAATAGGAAGACTAGTCAAGTCTGATATTTTTTGTCATGTGTCACTACCACTTAGTAGAAATTTGTCTCATCACTTTTCTTCTCCACATTTCATATGAATTCTTTTTTAGAGATACAATTTAACTTTTTGAAAAGTTTAAGCACCACACAAAAAACAAGATCGGTTTCAAACCACAAAAAAACTGCAACAGGAAGTAGAATAAGGAACCTAACATTGCATAAAATCATCTCCTGCAATCGTAGAGATCAAATGTATACAGTTTCCACATGTGCACAGGCAGTACCTCAAACAGACCCAAGATGGGAGAACTCAACCAGCGCTTAATAAGATGAACTTAGGAAACAAGACGAAGGGCTACTGTGGGTTTGTATCTATTAATACAAAGGGAAACTGATGAAAGAACATTCAAAACATTCAGTGTTAGTTGAAATGGGTATAGAAATACGGACTCATCAGAAGGTCAATGTATAGGAAAATAACGTTTATAGCATTATGCAAAGAGAAATGACAGACTAACGAAGAGACATTTTTCATGAAGGAAGACATATGTATGAAACGTTTTCTTCTAAATAAAGTATTTGGCTTATTGTAGCTTAGTAGTCATTTATTGCAGACAATGTAGGGAGAGGAAAAGGCCATTTTTTTAAAAGGCAGGTTTTTAAAACCTAAAACAACCATATGAAGTTGTACTCCACGACTGATCAAAGAAGCCCTCCCTACAGATAAAAATGGATTCAAAACACCACCACACAACAGGGCTTCTAGACACCCATTCTCCACTCTAACAAACTTCCTTAGAAAATCATTACTAGGAAGTCATTATTTATCAAAACCTGTTCTGGGTATGTAGGGGGTAGAGGAGAGCATACAGCCAGATAAAATGGGTTAACTGTGTCCCTGGCTCTATGATAAGTCTTTGACATACACAATCTCAGTCAACAGTCATCACAATCTCGTAAGGAGGGTATTATATTTCCCATTAAACAGATGAAGAAACTGAGGCTCAGAGTATTTAAGATAACACACTCACATGGCTAAGAAGTGGCAAGAGGCAGTACTTGAATCCAGGTCTGACTTCAAAGACTGCTCTTATACTATTTTGACACAGTAATGGTGGTAGTGGTGGTGTTTGGAGGGGGATGGAGAATGAGATTCAGTCTTGCATATTTGGAGTTTGAGGGAACTGTGAAGATATGCATTCAAATGCAGGGAATGGGAAGTCTGGGAGGCCATCCTGGCACTGTCTCAAATAAGTTGTCTGATCTTGGACAGGCCTTTCCAGGTTCTATGTTTCTCTGACATACAGATAAACTCTGAAGTCTAAAATCTGTGATGGACACTGCAGAACTTTAAGTCTCTGCATCCAGACATGAAGCTATGCATACAAGTATCAGTGGATATTGGTGAAATCTAATGAGCATTCCTGACCGTATCTTCTCTGGCAAAGGAGATGGGTATTATGAAATAAAGTAGGTAGAAGACAATAGCCGTTTAGCACTTGTTCCTACTTGCTGTTCAGAGTTCAAGGCCAATAGCTCTCCCCTCTGCCCAAGGGGGACACTAAATACCTTGTAACAGACTCAGGGGTTTATGGTATACAAAACCAAACCTGATTTTGCAATGAGTCTGATGAGAAAGTATTAATACAGAAGCAAGTCTAACTGCCTCCTAATGAGAAGATCTTCTTATCTGTAAATGAGGAACCACAGACCCTTAGGAGTTCAAATCAACCCCAAATGAGATTCTTGTAAAGGAAAGGAATGGTGGTTTATCCAGAGTCACAAGACCAACATGGGAATGAAAAAAAAATAAACCTCACCATTTCAGGTTAAACTATGATGGTTAAACACTAAGATAAAGCAAATGTTCAGACATTTGAGAGATGCAATGAGAAATGATTCCACCATCCCTTCCAATACGTACAAAAGGCCTCAGATCAACAATATGAAACAGAAGCATGATCATGGGGGTAGTTATAAATAAGTAGTGCCTATCATGGGGTAGGCACTATTTGATGATTGAGCACAATTTTGCACACAAAGAACGAATCCAAATAATCACCAACAGAAAGAACTTCTTTATTTACAGTTTACTCTTCAAATGATAAAAATGTGTATAAGAGAAAGAAACCTTTAAAAGCTTTTAATGAGTTGAAAACAAATAAGCAAATCTACCACATGAAATTAATCATGACATATATTAAAAACCCCAAGCACTTTAAAATGAAAGGTGGGAAGGCTGAGCCAAAGGGTCTATTTATACGGCTATAAAATTTTAATACTAATTAGCTGGGTGCTAAGGCATGTGCCTGTATTCCCAGCTACTTGGGAGGCTGAGACAGGCTGAGATCACTTGAGCCCAGGAGTTTGAGTCTAGCCTGGGCAACACAGTGAGACCCCATCTCCAAAAAATAAAGAAATAAAAATTAATTCTAAAAAGTGCCTTTGACAACCAAAGTCCACATACCTATGGGACTCTTTGGAAACCAATGGGGAATTCTACTGTCAGGTGGCTCATTCTCATTCTAAAGAGTGCCAGGGACATGGAGTATTTCAGCATCCAAATTCATATTAAAGACTATGGCAATAAAACTCTTCAGGACTTTAGGAGGTTGTTCTGTCTCAAAGTTACTATACTGCACAAAGAAAGGAAAATACATTTTGAAAACTGAATATAAGTAAAGGTTTCAACAAAACCAAGGCAAATTGTCTCTTTATGCCCCGATTTCTAATAAAAGAGATACAGAGGCATGTGGAAACACTTCATTTAAAAGACAGAAGAAACAGAAGTACCTACAGTTGGTATCAATTGCTTGGATAAAACTTGGTTCATTGTTCCCTGTTTCAGATTTTTATAGTATCTGCTCCCTGTACTATTCACCAGCCAGGTATATTACCTGACTAGCCTATAAGTTCCTCCGTGTCTTGAGGAGCCCCTGGTGTTGGGACATCACCCAGCTGACAAGTGCTTATCTGATGACAAAGATGGATGGATTCCTTTTGATAACCTGCTAGGAAACACCAGCAATGTCCCCTTTTCCTTCAAATCAGGGATCTACAAGCTTTGGGCATTTCAAACATTTGTATAAGTAACCACTGCACTCAAGGGAATAGGGCTTCAACTTATAAAGCGAGACAGATGAATTGAAATATAATTTTGGGGGAAATGACCTTATAGTAAAATGCATGAAAATGTCAAGTTGATTTAAGTTACTTTCCTTAACAACTGTTAAAAGAAACATTAGGTTTAAAAAAAAAAAAAAAGCTATTGAAGATGGATTATAAAATTAAAAAATCTACAGACAATATTAATATCCTTGGTTGAGAAGGACAATGCTTTTTATTTTATTCATTTTTCAAGAAAAAATGATTAATGCAGCCCAATTCCAATATAGGTAATTTGGAAGTTTTGTTTTATTTAAAAATTATACCCCTTAAGATTTAAAAGACAAAATTAAAGCCACAAGCATCCAGGAAGCTGATGGATACTAACGCATCCAAAAACCAATTTAATGGAAAACTGTAGTTTATGATAAACATAACTATAAATAAGTTGCATCCATCCCATAAGACTAAGGGAATGCCTGACATGCAGAACACATACAATACGTATTTGTTGAATTAATGAATAGATGAATATATTGAGATTTGTCATGTTGCTCTTTCTCTTTTTATTAAACCAAGCTGCTAACCCTTATAAGTTTTTCTATAAATACCTTCTAAAGAGAAACAAATGGTATTAAAAACTTATAATTTTATAACTTATGATCCCTACTCAATATATCATGAAAGCGATAGCACTTGGATTGCTTCAGTGAATCCTAAGGAATTTTTTCCTTACAATATAAAAGTGTAGACTGTATAGAGTATCTTAACAGCATATGGCCAAGTTTGTGTGATCATCTGAGAATAATTCAGTTTCATAAAAAATGCAAATTTCACAGTCGTGCTTTAATTCATGCCAACCCTGTTCTCAAGACAATCACCAGGGATGTCCCACACAAAATCAATATGCATACATCTATTTAACTTTTATCACTGGCTCACTAAGTAAATATCACACTATAGACCACTTAGGTATTCATTATTCAGGCAAATAGCAAACGTAAGACGCAGGCTGGTAGTGTCAAGTCATTAACAAATCAATCGATAACTGTTCCCTGTTTTAGTCTACCAAACGAGGGCACAAACGTGCAACATCTGGAGAGCAAACTGTTAATCTGCTGCCAAAGTGCAATCTGTTTAGGGCAGAGGATTCCATATTTACCCTAACTCTGAGAAAACATCTCAAGGAAGCCTTAAGTTGTATTATGTCTTCTCAGGCTTCAATAAGCATCAAAACAGATTCATCCTTTAATATTATTCTTTAGACACCAAAAGGCCTGAGATCCCCAAGGACCACACTGGGAGACGCCATTCCTTTGTTCCAGTGTCTAAGGCTGAGGTAGAACTCAAAAACGTTTGAGTGCATTACATGATGAGGAGCAAATGGTTCAATCTTCAAAACTCCCATTTTAAGATATTTTAAGCAAGATTTTTAGCATTTTTACAGAGACCATGTGTATTCACAAGCAGCTAATCCAGGGCCAGAATGGCCCCAGTTTTTGCAAAGAACTCATGTTTTCTTTAAGTGTGAGCCCTGTTTAACACCACATTCATGTTGCAAAGCCCCTGAGAATATCATCTTTTGTACATTAATTTCAGGATGATCGCTACTCCTGTCTGTCTCAGGTTACAGAAAGCCAATACATGATACTGTATCTGAGGTCACTTACCCATCTTGTCAGCTAAAAGACAGTGAAAATGAAATGAATAAAAGGAAGTTTCCGATGCTAGCATAAAGTTAAGCCTCATGACTGCTTCCTCAGTTTACACCACGTGATAAAAACCACTGTCTATGGTGTCAGCAATGATAGCAACAGAACTCAAAAAGCATTGTTCATTTTTTTTCTCTCAATCATTCCAACAACCAACAGTAAGAGACACAACTCAAAGCCATATAAACAACGCTATTAATTATGAGACTGAAGGCAATCTCAGGTCATGACAGATCTAATGTCCTTCCCACTATCAGCAAGAAAAAGACCCCTTCTCTCCTCTTACTCATGTCTGTGACTTGATGTATGGGAAGACTATTTGCTGTCACACATAGAAGCTAACACTTGCACACACACACACACACACACACACGCACGCCTGCTGGAAGCAAGTCATGCTGGGTTTTGAATGAACCTGCACTGTATTTACTTACCCTCCTGTCTTACTTCCTGGGTGAAAGGTTTAATTAATACTTCACCCGGAAACAATCCACTCAAGAAATAACTTTACTGGGAGTAAAAGTCAAAACAGAAATCTGCTCTTTCTGTGAATGGCAGTTTTCTTACTGCAGTTTCCTTCTCTTCAATGGAAACCTCGCCCTCCTCCTTTCTGTCCAAATGATGAATGTGGAGTGAATAAAATAATTCACAAAGAACAAGACAAAAGTTGCAAAACATCCTTTCATTACCTCCTTTTCTCTCTTCATCTAAGATGCTCAGTGAACACCTGAATTCCAGAGCACATATTAAAGCAGGCCCTCGTGCCCTGGGCAAACTGTACTGTTATGTCACCCCCACTGCATCCTTTTTATCAGGTTAACAGCCAGGATGCTAGAAAGAAGTTGCAACATGCATGGTCTGCCCCCCTCCAGCACCCCGACAGAAACCGCACCCCACTTCCCACAGACCGTGCCCTCCCCAGACCTTACCCTGCCCAGGTGGTCCTGAAGTAGCGTCTGTTGCAGCACGGGGGCCACCTCCTCCAAGCTCAACACATGGCAAAGCTCAGTGAGTTCCTCCTGCCCCAGAGACCCGGTGCCCGTCGTGTCAAAACTGTCAAACAGCTCCTTGAGTCGGGCCTCATGCTGGTCCTGCTCCACCTCATCCATCCCATAGCCCACAGCGCTCACCTGTGCAGGACAGAGACAAGGACAGGTTGTGGCAGCCCCTTAAAGGCTACCGTGGTCACCCCAGGCACCCTCAGCTCCCTTGCACCCCACCAGCCCCTTGGGAATGGTCTATATGTAACACTCTGTTTCTGGAATACCCACGGCAAGACCACGGGTCTCTCCCCAGCCCAGCCCCGGCCAGTGGAGCTCCTACACGCACCCACACCAGGGACGCATCCACAAGGTCGATTACACTGGGGGTAACATTACCAGAATGAGGGGGTCACGAAGGCAGGAAGATACCCTCCTCTCCTGCCTGGTCCCCGGGCGGATGGCCAGATTGTCACACTCAAAGCAGACAGCAGTTCTCTATTGGCTCTTCTGGCCCAGGACGTAAAGAAGGTGAAAAGCCACTTTTGACAGCAAGACCACTCAAATGAACTAATGACTAGTGCCAAAGACGCAGGCAAGTCAGCAAGCTCTAGACCTCCTGTCCAGATGTTGCAATCTGCCAGGGTGGCCAAGCTGATTAGTTCTACTTTGTTCAGCCTAGATGCCTCCCACAGTAGTCAGACCAGAAACTACAGCAAGAAGCAGTAGATGAACTCATCTGCTACAAAACCACCTCCTTGTTTACAAGAGACCAAATGCCTTTTACACCAGTTCCTCAAAAAGCAACTCAATTAACTTCGTTGGTGCAATTAGATGAAGTGTGACAGGAAAAGTATTCCCCGAAGCTCACGTTAGTCCCAGGGAGTTTTACATAATGCTTAGTTGCCTAGAGAAAGGGGAAAACACTGCTCCAACCTTTCAGACGGTGAGGTTTGAAAGAGACACAGACTGGCTTATACGAATCATACAGCACCTCAGGGCGCCTCTGCTGTCTATAGCATCTTACCCCTTTACGCCTGGTTAACCCATCTTCCATCTCTCTGACCTACCCATACCCCAGGCCTTCCATTTTGCCACATTCCTTAGGATCAGTCAAAACTTGGAGTCATCAATAACTCTCAGAGTCATTTTTGCTAAAAATACACATCATAAAATTCCAGACACCTTGAACTTTAAGAACAAAATCTAGGTTTTTTTCCCTTGCATGATAATTCATCTTTATTGTGCTGGATCTTCCGATGAAAGCCTGAAGCCTGCACATCTGAGCGTACTTTCACCATGACGCAATGGAGGCCAAATGCAACGTATACCCTTGAGACCATGACCTCAGCCATCTGCAACAAAGCTCTCAGAACCAGCCCCTTGGCTATAAAAAGCAGCACCTTTCACTAACCAAGCACCTTTAACTAATCCAAAGCAAGTGAGAGAAAACTCTCTTAGAGGTGCTATTCCACAAAGTAGATCGCTACAAGCTATTCCACAAAGCAGATCGCTACAACGTGGACACATGTAAGCTAAGATGTTGAGCATGGTCAGAACCGAAAATAAAAGGCTTTCTATGACAAATCAGTCCTGCTCTAGAGCGTAATCGCCTCCTTTCCATAGACAGCTGTTCAACATATGACAAGCTAGAACAGAGCCACAATTTTCCCAAGGGTTTCAGCAGAACTAAGTGGACTCAGAAGATGAATGTGAACAGCTCTGCCACACAGCTCAGTTTTTATCAGGGCCACTCATTAAAGTTACATGGCACACTTTTGGTCCAGGCTCCTGGTCTTGGACAGGTCTCGTAATTATCAGTTTTTCTATTACTAAGGTACTGCTGGCTGGCTCTGGCTGTCTTCCCAGGGTTGGTCTGTTGGGTTAACTAATCACTATGTAAATGTTTTCAAAATAAGTCAAGAGTGCTATATAAACATCAAAGCATCAATAAAGAAACACCAAGGTGTTATGCAAAGCCACAAGAGCTAAGAATTTAGACAAGGCTAAGGGTTGGCTAATGAGATTCACTTAGAGTTGACCAGTTAATTGTCAACTAAGATCTGCTGAGAATCCCCAAGGTGCTCTGGGATTTTCAGTGTTGCCACAGCTCAGTCTCACTCTGACTTTTATGGTCCCCTGGACTATACTCTGACCAACTTCATAAATGCCAGACTACTCGGCTTTTGCTTGGTTTTGCATATATGCTTAAAAACGCAAAAGCAAAAGCATTCTAAGACTTCCCTTTTTTTAAGATTAGTTTTAATGGAAGGGGATTTGCCCATCTAAACCAACAGAAGAGAGCAATAAAACAACGTGCTAAGAATTCCTGATCTTATCTGCTGCTTTGAATTTGATAAACTCTTATGCCCCACCCTTTGGGAGGTCACTGGATTTTCACTAAACCAAATCTCTTTCATTTTACAGCAGTTTTCCTTCTTAAAACTCTCTTTATCTCCCTCCTTCTCCAGACACTGTGCTTAGAAAAACATTCTTTTGACTGTAGGGTCGGGGGCAGGAAGCCCCAACCCTGTGAAACAAATGCTCGTACTGAAACATCCAGGAGATGTTACGCATGGTGACAAGTTGTCAGTACTCATCTGGCACAGAATGCATTTTTACTGGTTAATATTATTCCCCAAATGTTCATCCGTAATTTCATGTGCAGGAATTTTTTTTCTCCCCACTTGGCAGAAATTTCTTTAATTTCCACCATGCCTTCTTTTTTTTTTTTCATATCTTCCCCCAAATGCATAGCACAGTCAGTCTGTTCTTCACACCGGGACTCAGTAAATATCATGGACTTAGTATATGGATATTTTTGAGAAGAAACTTACCCCGCATGAGGGCTACAGAAAAGAGCATACGAAAATCATTTGGTGCCTATTTCTTCCACATACACACTCCACCTCCCCATCCAGCCCTTTCTCAAAGGCATCTTCAGTCTCAGAAATAACCAACAGAGGTAGAAAACCAACACTGACTGCCAAACTGCACTGTGTAGAGCTATCTGAAGTTTACTTTGACGGACTAGGAATTAAGTCAATGGATTCACAAACTTCAGCTGCATGTTTGTGTTACAGGATGAAACTTTGGAGGAGAATGTGTACTAAAACACTTTCTCAGTGCCCTCGATTATAGAATGAGAAAAACAATGCCCATCTGGAAGCGTGGCTCTGAGGGTTCAATGTGACAAGCAAGTGAGACTGGCTAATCCCAGAGAAAGTTAACACAAGAGGGAAATTGAGAAAACAACCAAGAGAATACCTGTGGTTTACAAAGGAGGGGTGAACCGAAGAGGGGGTAGCTTAAACAAGCCAATCAGCCATAGATCTACCTTCAAAGAAGCAAAGCAGGAGCATGCCACACAACAGAGAGCAAGCATGGGCAGGGGATATACTATGTACATAAACATCATTTTATTACTAAATGACAATGGCAGCAAGTAATGTCAGAGCTTCCTTGACCTTTAGAGGCAGATGATAGATAAATTTAATGTCAAATAAAAGCAAAAAGGATGAACTGTAGTTGGGAATTCAGAAGAAATAATTTTTTTTAACTTCTGAGCATTTAACTATGAGTCCAGCTTACATTAAACATGGTGTGCATACAATCTCATTTAGTCTTTCTAATCATTTGAAGTTGATATTATCATTTTCCCATTTGAGATGTAGAAATTGGGGCTTGGCAAAGCATTTTTAATATGGGGATGGAGCATTTTTAATATGGGGATGGAGCATTTTTAACATGGGGATTGAACTCTAGTGTGACTCTAAATTATAGTATCTCAATCCTACACATGCACACAGAACACATGAGTGGGACCACTGAGATGAAACCACTGGCAAACCACTTGTCTCCACCTTTATGTGTTGGTCAGCCGAACAGTACTGAGTGTCAGAAGCTACCAAGGAATATTCTATGGTCACAAGGTTTTCCAAATTGGAATTGGGAGAGGTGAGGTTCCTTTCCCCCTATGTCCCTTGATCCATTTATTGAATAATTATAGCCTACAAGGCACTAGGGATACACAGATAGAATAAGCATTTTCTTTTTTTCTAAAGCACCTTTGGGATTTAGGGAATGGAAGAAATAATTTTTTATATAAAAATGATCATGAAGAGTTCCGTATCTTCAACAACAGGTGTTGCCCAGGAATTGATAATTGTTAAATTACTTCTGCAAAATAAATACATGTCTAATCTGTGACATCCAGTGCTTTCCAGAGGTAAACCCTAACTGGTACCCACCAGCAGTCGGAATCTTACTCAGAGATTTAAAAAGTTGGGTTTTGAGTGATAAACCCTCCTTCAAACTAGAAAGAACAATTCTAGTTTTATGAAGGCTGCCATAAGCCTGGGCCTCCCCTCACCATCTCCTTTCCCAAATTGTTAGAAGGCTTTATGACTCCTTTGGAACGAAAAAGCCAGTGTGGGCAATATTTAGGAGTTCTAACTAGGCATGGTTAAATAAGGGGCAGATGCACAGAGCCATTAATCAAAACATTTACCACCCAATAACCACCCATAATGAGAATTATTTGGAGCATTTTCCTTCCAAATAACTCAAAACAAGGCTGCCAAAATGCTGCAGACCCTGACAGGGATGTCCATTACCCCAGCTGATGAAATCACAGTGCCAAGTGAGACTGTAAAAGAAATGATGGAGGTGTGGCTGGAATAATGAAGAGGATATGTGAATTTATGTACATTCCAGTGTCCAACCTTTCGGAGCTTGTAAGACTGGCACCCAAGCCAAAGGGGACGTCTGTTCTGGCTTGGAGGGAGTGAAAAGGGGACAAAGTCTGGCAAATGAAAACCAAATAACAAACAAGCACAATGCTAGAGCCCCTAGCCCAAGCCTTTTATTTCCCTTCCAGATGGTCCAGCAGCTGAACAGCTCCTTAGACTGTCTGATGCCCCTTTCACCGTGCCGCTTTCCTCAAGAGGGCATCGTAATAGATAATTTTGGACCTGTGTTCAGACATAGCTGTTGGGGGTTCACAGACCAGGCAGTGACCACCAAGTGACTCATTTAGTTACTCTGGAGCCGAAGGGATGAAGACCAACAAACCCTGCTTTGGCAAAGCTTTCCATTCAATGCCTTTAGCTTTCCCTGTCTGGCAACTCGGAGCCTAATAATGTCAATGATCAAATGAAAGTGTTTCTTTTCTGCAAATACTTTAATCTGCTGCAAAGATTTCCAGGCTTACCATTTTGGACTAATTTCAGTACAAAAAGAAAGAGTGACAAGAATAAATTCAAGTTTAGCAAAAGCTCAACAGAAAAAGCAGTTGCTGCCATTTAGGAGTTTATATGAAGAATACTCCTGCCAAAACTCATCACTGCTCAGCAGCAAACTGATTATTGTCAGATACCTCCTCTCTGCTCAGATAGCACCTCACTCTGGCTGGATACCAAAAGCACAACAGTATCGCTGTAATAAAACTGTGGATCAAAAATGTAACATAAAATCTTAAATGCCATTGCACAGGAAAAAAGTCATATTAAATAAATTTGAAAGAAAATATCAACCTTTGCTGACTACACTTTAAAATTTAATTTAACTAAGGGTAGCCTACTAATATTTATTCTAAAATGCAAACAAGCTTTAGTATTTTACTATCCTGGGATGTAGCAAACCCAGGCTTTTGTTACACCTAATAGCAGGTGGATTACCCAATCAAGTAGTTAACTCAGGGTAGCTGGAAGGAAAGAAAAAACCCATTAGCCTAGCACAATGCACATTCAATAGCCTGTAATCAATTACTAAGTAAAATTACAGAAGCAGAAAACAGAGCTGCATGTTTGTTACTTTTTCTTAAAAAGAGAAAACTTGTAACAATGTTACTTTTTCTTAAAAGAGAAAGCTTATAACAACTTTCACTTCTTGAGCCATATTTATTCAAATTAATTTAGGACGCCTGAAGATATGAATGTAGTTCCCTGGGGTATAAGTAAAGAGCTGCTCTTCTGGCCCGGAGCGGTGGCTCACGCCTGTAATCCTAGCTCTCTGGGAGGCTGAGGCGGGGGGATCGCTCAAGGTCAGGAGTTCGAGACCAGCCTGAGCAAGAGTGAGACCACCCCCCCCATCTCTACTATATATAGAAAAGATTAGCCGGGCATGGTGGCTCATGCCTGTAGTCCCAGCTACTTGGGAGGCTGAGGCAGGAGGATGGCTTGAGCCCAGGAGTTTGAGGTTGCTGTGAGCTAGGCTGACGCCGCGGCACTCTAGCCAGGGCAACAGAGCCAGACTTTGTCTCAAAAAAAAAAGCTGCTCTTCTCACATCTATAAATAATATTTGCTCAACTTTTTTTTTTAAGTGAGCATTAGGGTATTGATGCTTTGTAATTTTTCTATCCAAAAGCTTCAATAAATGGTTAGTTGCTGATATAAACTGCAATAGTGTCCTAATCCCATAATCTTTTCAAAATTCTATTTTATTTGTAAATACGATAAAAATATCTTTTTGCAAGCTTTACTAAGTCTCTCCATAAGCCCCTCCCCAACAGATGCAAGTTCAATAGCCAGAATTCAAACCACATTATTTATTGGCTTATAAATGAATTGGCATCTATAAAAATAAACCCCCTGAAAAGGCTTTATGCTGTTTGAATCCCTCTAAAATGCTCTGGGCTAAACTTGCCAACCCTTTATCAATGTAAGACTGACAAAATGTATTTTCATTACCAACATAAAATGGAAGCATCAAGACTAGGGAAATGTTAGTTTAGAAAGTCATTTGCAGTGACATTTAAAACAATTTATTTGAACATTTGACTCAAGATAAGAATACTGCCTATTAAATTAAGATTGGCTGTTCAGAATTCATTGGAGCCCTATTCTTCCCCTCTGTGACAGTTAACATCTTTTGATATTAAGGGTCATTACACATCTAAAATGAAAAAGGAGTAAGAAAAAACAAATCCACATCATTCTAAGCAAGTGCCTATTAAAATGACTAATACTTGACATTTTAATGCAAAAACTGTGCTATGATGGCTTCCTCTCCGTTGTCCCCTGTAAAGTCTTTCCCTGTGTTGGCAATATCTTTGCTGATGTCCAACCCGTTAGCAACATTTGTAAGTCCTACCCTTTATCTACACTGTGGGTCAAAATGCTTCCCTCTAAAGACTCAGGAGAGAACAGGCAAAAGAAAACAAATCTGCAAACAAACTCCCTGGCAGTTCACATCACCTCCCTGAGGACACTGTCAACAGCTGAAGAGACCACAACACACAAACTCACACACTCTGGGAATTTTCACAGCTCCCTTCAACTCCAGAGCAAGATCTACCAATATTCCAGGTCAGCCACCTACATAATATGCTCATCACCAGAGAAGACTCAAGATAAAATTAAGCTGACAGAATACATTTCCTTGTAGATTGTCAAGACTTAGGAAGCATGTCAGCTGATAGAAATTTGTTTTATGGTATTTAAGGGACCTAGTTGGAAGACCACTGATGGTCCCAGGAGCTCAGCTCATGTGCCATGATGGACTTTATCAGAATTCTTATCCTCCAAAGCTACCATGGCTGTCACAAAAGACACCTATGAAATCTGTTTCGATTTCATAAATTCAGGAGTTGAGTTGTATGGAAAGCTCATCTCAGGAATTCCTCAACACCAGGAGAGGATCTGTCCCAGACAGGTGAAGAAAGCAGAAGATCTCATACTATCCTGGGTGTCTAGAAACATGATATAGGGTAGGACAGTCCTTCCAGCTCCCATTTTATTTGTACCTTAACCCTGGGTTGTCAGGGCTGGAACTAGGAAAAACACCTCTTCCTGTCTCTATCTCTTGTAATTTCACAGAAAGAGCTTTAAGCGGGGATTGTTTCCATCAACGGTGTCCTTTTGTCAGGGGCCAGTTTGGCAACTTTAGAAGCCCAGCCTCTGGAATCTTCCTTCCCCGACCCTCCACACTTCCATTCCGCTGGTCTGGAGATCAGGGTTTTTAGGCAATAACCGAGTGTCATTCTGCTCTTTCCCCGTTCTCAGTAGTTGCACTGGGAAAGACTGCCCACATGCACTGACCGCACACACTTTACGGGCTTCAAGCAGCTCTTGCTACTCAGCCCAGGCTAACACCTCGGGTTTCCCCACGCAGCTTTCTCTTCCGCTTATCAATCACAGGGCTGTCTGGGTGGCACAAGCCTACAGAACCACCACCTTTTCTGCTCGCTCTGCGACTCAAGTTCGCTCCTGGACCAACATACAGTAGCAGCTTTCAGCTCGGGGCTGCCGGCTGGGGCCCCGGGAGTGGCGGAGGTGCCCGGACCCCGCGGCGCCGCCGGGCGGGGAGGCGAAGGTGCGGCCGGAGGGCGGGCGCGCCGCCCACGTCCCTGCAACCTGCGATGCGTCCCCGACCCGCCTGCCCATTGCCACCACCAGAAACCTCAGACACCCCACTGTGTCACCAGGCAGCAGCTCTCTGGGCCCCCGCCGCCCTCGCCTACCTTCTGTCGGCCTCTCGGAGCGCCCGCGCAGCCGGCCGCCCGCCTCCGGTGCTCTGCGGAGCGAAGGAGGACGCTTTGTTAGGGCTGCAGAAGCGGGACAATACTTCGCAGCCGGCGCCGCGGTTCCGGGCGGGCGTCCTTCAAAAGGACGCGAATGGGGATCCGCGCGAGCGTCATTTCCATATGTAAGGGGCCAGCTCTCACAAAAGCGCGGCTCTCGGGGGCCGCGGGCTGCAGCGCGCATCCTCCCGCCCCCGCCCGCGCCCGCGCCCCCGGGGCCCGCCCCGCCTCCCCGCCTCCAAACCGCCCCCTCCCCGTCTCGTCTCCGGGAGCGACCCGGCCCGGATGGCCGCCGAGCCACCGCTTCCTCCCTGCCCGCGGGGATTGCACCCGGCCCGGAAGGGGAAGCCCCGGCGCGTCCCGGTGCCCAGTCCTCCCCGCTCACCCCCAGGCCGCGAGTCGGGGGCCCCGCGGTTGGGCTCACTTACCGCGTCCCGGGGCTCAGGCGCCCGGCGCGGTCGCGGGAACCATGGCCGCTGGCGCACTCCCGGCTCGGCGGCGGCGGCGGCGGGACGGCCGCACCCAGCGCGCTCGGCTGCCGGCTCGGCCGCGGCCACCCGGAGCTTTGGACGCCGGGGAGGAAGGGCCGGGCCCGCGCGGGGAGGAGGAGTCAGGGCGACGCCGGCCCGGGCGCGGCTCCTCCTCTGCGGCCCGCGCGGCTCCGGCAGCTGAGGGAGGAGCGGGAGGAGCCGCCTGGGCCCTCGCTGATGCGCCCGCCCGCCGAGCCCCTGCTCGGAGATTTGAACTTGGAAACGCAAGGGCTCGGGGTGCGGCGGTAGGAGACCTGCCCCCCGAGGTCGCTGCCGGGCGGGGGCTGGCGCGTCCACCCCTCGGCCCCCTGCCTGGTCCGCCTCCCTTTCCTTCCTGATGCCCCCGCACGGACCCCGCACCCTGGATCCCCACCCGCAAGGTCCCTGCGCAACGGAGAGGCCCCCGCCTCCAGCCTGCGGGACCTTAACATGGGGATTCAGGTGCCTCTTTTGCTTCCCAGCCCCCGGGCGCCCATTGGCGGTCATTGGAGGGGAAGTCCGGTAGGCGGGAGGGCTCTAGACTTGACCCTGAACCCTCTGGAGCGGGTGCGACCCTTCTTCCAGGTCTAGACTGGCTTCCGCACCTGCCCACCACGTCTTCATAGGCTCCCGCCCCTGCGCAGCCTTCCGAGGGTACAACCAACCCTCGGTCAAAAGCCACACAGGACGGAAGCTCCTTGGAGTTGGTGGTTCTCGGGCCAACGGTTGCTCGGTATTTACTGCCTCCTCCTGCCCTTACTCCACGGCTCCCCCAAAGTCTCCGCTTTCTTACTCGCCGTCCCTACACTTGTGATCTCAATGCAGTCAAACAGGATCCCAAGTCCAGGCCTAGAGAAGGTGGCAGCTGCCGGGCCCGGGGTTGCCCCTGAAGAAGGATTCGCCCGATTTATTACAACTCACGGGGATAGGTCCCTTGCTACTGAGAGAACAAGCAGTAGACAAGAAGGAAACTAGCATTCATTGCGAATCCAGTGTTCTAGACATGACAGAAATTATCTTACCTAATCCTCACACCACCCTTCGGAGGCAGACCTATACCCATTTGCAAATGAGGAAACGATCTCCCAGAAGTCAAAGGCCTTGCTCGGGATCACACAGCAAAGACTGGTCAGAGCTGAGATTCAAAAGCAGATCACATATGTGGCAAAACTGCGTGGAACTAAACACACACACAAAGGAGAGCATGTAAAACTGGCGAAATTTAAATAAGGCTTTTGGACTTCATTAATGTCAGTTTCCTGATTGTGATGTGATGTAGCACTACAACTATGCAAAATGTTACCATTGAGAAAACATTGGTGCAGTGTCTATAGGGGATCTATTACTTCTTACAACTTCGTGTGAATCTACAATTATCTAAAAAACATTTTAAAAATTTAAAGCAAACCATTCTTATTTTAAAGCCGAAGCTATCTTCCTTCATCATAGTGTGCCTGGAGAATAAGAAAGAAGAGAGGTTCATGCTCCTCTCTCCTTTTTTAACACTCTTGGATAAGCACACACACACTCATATACTGTGTGCATGGCTGTCAGTCCAATAATAATTATACAACACACACACATTCACACAGAATCATTAAGAGGTTGGCTAACCTGTTACCAGAATACTTACATAGGCGTCATCTTATAGATAAAAGAATAATGCTCACTGGACACTAAAACAGCCAAGAGTCTTGGAAGGTAAAAATGCAGAGGTGTCTTCCTTGTTTCATCTAATCTCTGCCATGGGAGCCTCATTCTACTGGTTATCTCTCCAAGCATCCCTTTTTAACCTGCAAGAAACCTTAAGGGTGAGATTGATCATTAGCTTTAAAGCAGTGATTTTGGGGGACTAGAGGATATTCACAGGTGGCATTCACTCCCTGTGGAGGAAGATCGGAATTGCTGGGGGTTGTGTAATTTGAAAAACACAAGACATGCTTTCTTGAGAGAAGTGAATGGGGTGGAGTTAGCGCGGGGACTGGGAACTGGGATAACTTCCAGCCTCGCTACAAAGGAGGGAAAAGCGTGGAGCATGGTTACTGCGTGGCGTGGGCTGGTGAGAACAAGCCTACCACGAAAGATCATTTCATCAACACAATGTGCCTGTAATTGGACAAATGGTTAGTCTTAGCCCTGACTAGAGTCACTGGAAAAAAGCAGGGACTTCCATTAGGAACTATCACTTGACCTTTTCTCTATTAAACAAAAAATAACAGCAGATACAGAGGCCAACCTCCAATTCTACAATGCAGACAATATAAGGAAAAATGAAATGAAATGTATATGTTTACCCAGAGTCAATACCCTTTACAAACCAAATTTCATTCTTACCTGTTGCAGTTTATCTGTCTCTGATTTTAACTCTCACTTTACAAAGAACTTGGTTTAAGGACCCAGGATCCTTGAAGTATTTGTACATGACATTTTCTCTACCTTTCACAGTATTGAACTGGCTTTCTTAGGTGATTCAAGCTCTAAAAAGTTAACTGAAGAATAATCCAGGGAAGGGAAGAGAAAGTTAACCTTTCTTTCTTCCTGAAGTAATTTGGTAAGGACAACAAAATGAGAGGGAGGGAGGGAGAGGGGGAGAGAGAGGGGGAGAGAGAGAGAGAGAGAAAGAAACAGAGAGAGGCAGAGAGAGAATATGAATTATGAATTCAGGCTTTGTAAATTTCCTGGGATTTGAAGAGTTACCTTTTTTTGCTGTTCAAGGAAAGCCTACAGCTCTAACCAGACTCAGTCTACCCTGTCCCAAGTCACAGTTGAGTATAAGTTATTTCCTATTCACAGAATAGCCAAATAGCCTGTCACTCATGTAGCAACTCCCAGCTCCTTCTAAACTTCTTTGATAGATGTCTTTCTTATTTCTCTGACCATCTGAACTCACCAGAATAGTTTCTAGGTAAGTTGTAGAACCTGTAAGGCCAAATGGTTAAAGCAGTTATAGTCTGGCCCAGGGACTGTCTGGGTGAAAGAAAGGACATCACACTTTCCCCAGGGCCCTAAGGAAGATTGATGGTGAAAGGAGGAAGAGGGAAATTGGGTTCCAGACATGCAAGTCAAGGGCTAAGAGTTTCAGCAGCAAAACGTTGGTGGTTAAGAACCCAGAAAGAAAGGAGAAAAGGGAGGGGAAAGGGACAGAAGGCAAACTAATTTACACTCTTGCCCCTGGGGGACCCTCCTTAGAGGTTAGGATTCTCTCTTAATAGTCCCTCATGAAGTATGTGAAAGAAGAGGAAAATGGGATTCCACACAGTTTATTTTTTTAAGCATAGAGTGCCTACTCTGTGCCTAGTACTATCCTGAAAGTTGTAAGATATTCAAGGGAACCTGTGGCCCTCCGGATGCCCAAGGGTGCCCCCTCCACCGAATCTAAACTTCACAGGTGTTCTGTAAAATTTGGATTCAGTCAAAAGGCTGCATTCAAGGATCCAGAACATCACGTGACCCCAAGGCCGCAGGTTCCCCAGCCCTGATTGAGGAATGTATCATTCTCCCTTGGGGAAGCAAAACTATGCCCACATAAGAGAGTAAGGGATGATGTTAGATGGCAGTGGAGTCTAATCAGGTGCTCCAGCTGGGGGACGTAAACTTACTATAGTATGGCAGAGAAGACAGCAGTGATTTCCCCAAAACATGACTTCCAGCAGTTCATTCTGACCATTACCTTTTGTATCACGTTCTAGATATTTTTCCTGACAGTCAAGGCCCTACCTGATCAATGCGAATGTATGTGTCCTCCATATCCACGGGCACCCTACCCTCCCTCTACTCTGCACACATGAACTTCTGGGTCTTCCCTCTGCTGCTCTTTCTGTTTGGTCGTCAGTCCTGAGGCATGCTGGATGCCTAGTCTCTGTCCACTGCTCATTACTTGGCCCAGCACTTACAGCACAGCAGGAAGTGGTTATTGCACTTGTGTCTTTTGGATCTCATGGGCTGAGCATTTAGGTACTTTCCAAATATTCGGCACTCACATGGAGAAGAGATGGTGCACGTGTGTGCATCGGGTAGGGGTGGGGCTGATCTCCACTTTTGGAACTATTCCTTTTCACGCAGCTGAATTCTGGAAATGTTCTACTGTTTTAAAGAATATAAATGTCAAAAGACTGCCATTACAGCTTCATTCAAAGGAGAAGGAAATGAAATTTTAGTTTAAGAAACACTGGTGTTCCTTCCCCTCACACACTCTTAAACACTTAACAAAAATGACATGAAATCTTCACTTTTTTAAAAAGACCTTTGAACGGAAAATGATGTAACATTTGTTTCCCAAGCAAGACTACTTCAAATTTTCTAGAATTTGATATACACAAAAAAGAAATGGGAACCCAGAAACATATGTTTTAAAACAGTTCTTTCCAGTAGAAATACAATATGAGCCACGTGTATAATTCAAAATTTTCTAGTAGCCACATTTTTAAAAGTGAAAACACATAAAATTAATTTGTAGATTTTATTTAACCTGATATACTCCAAAATGTTATCATTTCAACACACAATCAATATAAAAAATATTAGTGTCATATTTTACATTTGTTTTCATACTAAGTCTCTGAAACCTAGTGTGTACTTGTAGCATGTCTCAATTCAGACTAGCCACGTGGGGCCAATGGCTGCCATATAAGCACAGTGTTAGAACAAGAAGAAGATTCTGAATTCTTCCAACCCAATTCCATTATTGTTAAGGAACCCGGGTGTGTTATCACACCCCTAGGCCTGGGCTGGTCTCCACTGGTGCTCACCTCCTGAGAGGGTTCATAGCTGACCCAAACAGCTGCTATGGAATGAAGCACAGTGTTGAAAAACATTTTTTTAAAAATCACCATCC
>NW_012154507.1:6954851-7007830 GCF_000956105.1 Propithecus coquereli | reverse complement strand
TATACTCCAAAATGTTATCATTTCAACACACAATCAATATAAAAAATATTAGTGTCATATTTTACATTTGTTTTCATACTAAGTCTCTGAAACCTGGTGTGTACTTGTAGCATGTCTCAATTCAGACTAGCCACATGGGGCCAATGGCTGCCATATAAGCACAGTGTTAGAACAAGAAGAAGATTCTGAATTCTTCCAACCCAATTCCGTTATTGTTAAAAGGAACCTGGGTTTGTTATCACACCCCTAGGCCTGGGCTTGTCTCCACCGGTGCTCACCTCCTGAGAGGGTTCATAGCTGACCCAAACAGCTGCTATGGAATGAAGCACAGTGTTGAAAAACATTTTTTTAAAAATCACCATCCTCTAAGCCCTTTGGTCCTTCAAAAGTGTTTTTAAAAATAAAATTTCAGAACAAAACAGGCCAATATATACTATTTTAATACTTAGAAATGACTACTCAATAGGCCATTCATTAAAGCGCTCCCCACCTGTTTTCTACTCAGCGGTGTCAGTGTCTGCAGGGTACCGGGCAGAGAGAGGATTGGAGGCCATGAAGGCAGTGACTGCTGGGCCTTGCCTGTCCTCCAGGGCCGCGTGGGAGGGCTGCTTCTCCATCTCCCACCCTCCATCCCACCCACACCAGCTCCTGCCAGCATCTGCAGGACCCATGCTGTTTTCCATGATTAATCTCAAAGGTCTTGAAATAACTGAATGACCTTTCTTCTTCCACTCTGCACATTTTGTAGTGTCTTGTATTCTGAATCTAGCCAAAGCCAAAATGCAGGAAAAATGACCACTTCAGAAACAGAAAATGAGAGCAACAGGAAGAGAGCATTGCTTCCAGTAATGAGGACATTTGGGAGTGAGCTGAATAATGAGGACATTTTCGCACCTGGACTGATGAGACAGCAATTAGATATGGCATTACAAAAAGCAACATAAAGATTGTTTGATTTGCATTTTGTTTTCAGTTGTGAGCAAATAAGTATGATTCTCTAAGGATATAGTTTAGACCTCATTGCACCAAAATACTGAGGTCAAAGTGATGATAAATCTTATGGCAGTGGGCTCTGTGAGTCATATTTCAGTCTACACAAAATGCCTTAGAGGCTGAAGTATTGGAGCTAATGCTGCCATACCCAAATGCCATACTCAGACTTTAATAAAAATGTATTTTATCTGATTCTTGATCACTGAGCTTCTCTTCTCCCACATCGTGCAGCCTATCTCTGGGTCCCTCAAAGTGCAAATAAGATAGAAGGAAACACGATCAGTAGAAAGGAAAGTAGTGCCTATGTATGTGTATCTGGTCATAGGTCAAAATCAAGAACAGGCCAGAATGTGTGTGTGTGTGTGTGCGTGTGTGTTTAAAGACAGGTAGGGAGGTGTGCTGCACAGCTTCTGACTGTCCCTTCAGATCCTTTCTCTGCTCTTCTCCACCCACTCCATGCCGCAAGAGGCCAACCTAGATGTCTACGCTAACAGGCTTCCTCAAGCCCTGGTGTCCCATTAGATTCAGCTGATGGGATCACTGGACAAAAAGACTGGAGGGGAGGTAGAGCATGAGGTTGAGGTGTTTATTTACTCAGCTTGCCCCCTGTAGGGTCTCTGCAGGCTGCTGCAACCTTTAAGATCACAGCTCCTGTCACACAGCCCTCTCTACACAACTCAGTCACCAGCTCTCAAAGCTGCACCCTCCTCTGGCCAATGAGGCTTAGGGTTGGCCATGGCACCCCGTTACCAGCTTCCAGACAGGCACTATCCTTGTTCCTCTGCACCCAGTCCCTTTATTATTATTATTATAATGAGTCCCTTTATTATTAACTATTCTCCAAATGCCTACTTTGAGTTTGCCCACTATTTTCTTCTGAGACCTTGGTTGATATGTAGGTATGCATATATTCCTTGCTCTAGAAAAAAATTCTTTTCTCTATTAGCATGATACTCCTTGAATTTTTCCATGGCCCAGATTCTCTTAGGTTAGTTTCAGAAGCCACCCCTGAGATGAGGATTTGGATGCAAGAGGTGAATTAAAGATATGTTACAGGAGAACCCTGTAAGGGTGATGCTGGTGGGAGAAGCAAGACAGAGAAAGGAGGAGGGAATAAGCCAAGCAAAGGTGTTATTTTGGGCAAAGTCCCAGGCTTAGCCTAACTCTGAGTGGAGCTCTGGAGCATAAATTACACCTGAAAGTTTGCCCTGCCTTGAGTGAGGGGAGCTGGGCTTTCAATCTCCTGCACTTACTGGTGTGAGTCATTGGTCGTTGGCACCTCAGGATCACAGTAAACTCCCAGGCAGTTCCAATTCTCCAGGCAAACGGCTGAAACTCCAGTAGTCCAGGGGAAATCTGAAGCTAATCGTTAGAAAAACAAAGCACATTGAAGCTGGGGCATGGGTGCACAGAACCAGTAAATGGGATCCCAGGGCATCTGGGTAGAGCACCTTCGATCAAGGCTTCACATATATCTCTTGTAATCTGGAGGTATTTATGGAGGGGAGACACACTGATTATAAATTGGCTTAACAATGGAGTTATTGGTAGAGGGGAAAGAGGGTTATTTCCAATGCTAAGGGGACCCACTCTTTGAAAAAGCACAGCATATTAGTCAAATAGTATTTGCTTTCAATGGACTCAGTTAACATACTTTAAAATTAGTAAGTGTCAAATCAAGGTATATAGTCTTCTTAAAAAGCAAAGGCATCTGTGTGGAAATCTTAGCTACCAGATGCAGGTAGTAGTTCTATGGTAAGAGTGCACGTGTTCAGTGGTGGTGCAGTGGGGAGGTGTATCAGCACTTGCCATTTTCCTCTGAAGCTTCTAACACTTGGAAATTTGTCATAGAAGCTTTTCTCATCTGCAGTTCAGACGCTTTTCAGCAGGAATTTAGCTGAAGTTGAAATCACCATCTGGTATCTCATATTGAACCAGGCTCTTTGTGTGCCAAGAATGTCTTCTTTTGGCAATGACGTTGACTGTGATCTTTCAAAAATGTTTCTTGGGTTGGCATTCTTGACTGAGCAGAGCAAGCAGCCTGTCTTGGAATTGAGGAAGAGATGTGCTGAGCAAGTTGTTGCCCCAGGAAGAAAAGTGCGAGGTAAAAAGTTGAAGTTTTGAGGTTTTGAAACTCCAGAAGTCATGTCTTTTATTACTGAGCTAAAAACCAGCTATGAAAAAAAAAATCAGCAAAATGATTAGTAGCAGCAAAATGTTGTATAAGGAGTATTCAATTTGAATCAATAAATGCTATTTAAGCACCCACCAGGTGCAAAGTGATAGCCTGCTTGCCGTAGGGACTGCAAGGATGCCTAAGAAGTGGCCTTTGCCCACAAGCAGTTCACCGTGCACTGGTTGGGGGAGGGGATAACTGTTCATGATTAGGAGGACACAGGCAGACTACACTAGGAGTGTAGCTGACATTGTCTGCCTCCTCCCAGATGCTCTGGGATCCCATTTACCATTTGGGTGTCTCCTCCGTCAGCTCTGATGTGCTTTTGCTGCCACTGGCCTGCACCTATGACTCCTTTGGTGGCTGCCCTTGGGTTACTGTGCACAGATGCACAGAGCAGAAAGTGCTTGGCAGCTTTATCCCTAGCTGGTGACCGCTCCATGTGGGAGAAAGCAAGCCCAGCTTCCTTGCCTTACAGAAGGACGTAAATTAATGTCTGGAGTTTCCCTATGGAATTGCACTAAGCTACTCGCTTGGAACTTTGACTGAATTCTCACCCTTGCTTTGTCTCTTTCCCTTCGCCGTCTTGCTTCCCTCATTCATTTACTTGTCTCTTCTGGGAGCATTTCCTTAACAAAACCCTTCCCTACATCCTCTTGGGGTCTGCTTCTGGGAACCTGACAAGGGGCATAATATGAACATGAACAAAGTACTATGGGAGCACAGAAAGGAGTGATTAATCCTGCCTGGAGATCAAGAAAGATTCCAGAAAAGACAAGGGCATTTGAGAGAGGCCTTGAAAGATAATTTGGATTTTGCCAGGCAGATGGAGTTGAGAAATATCATGATAAGTCTGGGGAAAATCCATATAGGAAGGAAGAATGAAGGTAATGGTGGAGAGTGGTAGGACATGAGGCTGCTGAAGTGGGTTGGGACTAACCGAAGAAGAGTCTTGAATGTCATTAAAGGGTTTGAACTTCTAAAAAATTGGCAATAGTGAGCCACTGTAGGTTTTTGAGCAGGGGAGAAGTACGATAATATCTCTCTTTCAGGAAAATAATTGAATGAAAATATAAAAGATGGGTTGGAAAGATAAGAAATAAAGAGAAGCCAGATTGAGGGTCATTGCAATATTCCAAGAGAGGATGATGAGGCACTGGCTTAGGGTCCTTGACACGGGAATGAAAAGCAAATGATGGATCTAGAGATCAAATGATTTGACTCCACAATGTATTGGATATCGGTGGCAAAAACGTGAGAGGTCAAAAGTGGCTGAGGTGTTGGGTTGGATCAGAATGGATGACGGTGCCATCAACCAAAAGAAAGAAGCCAGGAGAGGAAGGTCAGAATGCAGAAAAGTCAATGAGTTCATTTTTTGGATAGTTTGAAATAGGAGACACCTGAAAAAATTCCCCACCAACTCAAAAGAAATTTGAATGGAATCTGAAAGTAATCAGAGAATGAAGAACAAACAAACAAAAAATTTCAGGATATTCAGATATTTGTAAAGTTCTGTTCAAGGTTAGAGTAAAGAGATACTTTTCAAAAGTAGCTCTCTAGATGGGAATCAAAATGACAAGATCAACAACAGAAAACTTAGTCACCCTTTAGGAATAAGAACACTTAAAATTCACCAATGACAAAATGCAATGCTTCAGTTTCACCATGATTTTACTTTGCTGACTAAAACTAAAGTGGAGAGTCTATATGGTCTAAAGATTAGATGTGATATGTTAAATCTGTACAGCTGTTTGGAGCAATCTGTGAAAGCAAAGTCCTATGACAATGCTGGCTGAAAGCAAGAGAAAAATAGTGCTTTTAGTGTTTACAGCCTATTATCTGTCTAATGTAACCAGCTTTCTGTAGAGGGGCTATTGGAGTAGTAGTCCCATTAACTGATGGTGGCCATTTCCTGGCCCTTAATTATTGCTGTCATTTGCTTATGACCCTGTATTGATTAAAAAAAAAAAATCAATATGCCCATGCAGGAACCAGCATCTCTGCATTGTGTTGACATTTTAGCAGTGCACAACTAGACGAAAAAGCACAAGTCCAATTTTTGTGTGTGTGTGTGACGGGGTCTTGCTATTGCCCAGGCTAGAGTGCAGTGGCATCATCATAGCTCACTGCAATCTCAAACTCCTGGGCTCAAGTCATTCTCCTGCCTCAGCCTCCCAAGTATCTAGGACTATATGTGTGTGCCACCTTGCCTGGCTAATTTTTCTATTTTTTATAGGGACAGGATCTCCCTGTTGCTCAGGCTGGTCTGGAACTCCTGGCCTCAAGCCAGCCTCGTGTCTTGGCCTCCCAGAGTGCTAGGATTACAGGTGTGAGTCTCCGTACCCCGCACAAGTTGAAATTCTTGTTTATTTATTTATTTTTTTAATAGACAGTGTCTCTTTTTTTTGTTGTTGTTTTGTTGCCCCAAATTCTTAAAAAATGTTTCAGTTTGAGAAAAAGTCTATTTTATGCAAGATACATTGTTTCAAACACCAAAGAATTATGGGGCAGCAGGGAGGCCTTAGTAGTCTGTAACAATGTTATATTTAAATTCTTCTCTTTGCCAGGTGCCTTAGGCCTACACTTCTAGCTGCTTAGGAGCCTGAGGTGGGGGCAGGGGAATGTTAAATCCAGAAGTTCAAGACCAGCCTGGGAAATAGAGAGACCACCTCATCTCTAAAAAAAATTTTAAAAATTAGCCAGGCATGGTGGCGTGTGCCTGTAGCCCAGGTTTTTGGGAGGATGAGGCAGGAGGATCACTTGAGCCGAGAAGTTTGAGACTATAGTGAGCTGTGATTGCACCACTGCATTCCAGCCTAGGGGGACAGAGTGAGAATATATTTAGTTGCTAAATATATTTATATATTTAGCTAAATATATGTGTATATATATATATGTATGTAAAATTCTCTTTGAGAACCCTTAATACTTGGAAATTCTAACACTTCTTTCTGTCCTAAATAAGATGTAGGTCTCAGAAGCAAAGTTATGCATGGAAATTATGGAGAAAGAGAAGAGAGAAAAAACAGAGAGCAAGAGAAGGCAGGCAAAGCCAGGCATGGTGGCTCACGCCTGTAATCCTAGCACTCTGGGAGGCCGAGGCGGGCAGATTGTTTGAGCTCAGGAGTTCGACACCAGCCTGAGCAAGAGCGAGACCCTGTCTCTACTAAAAATAGAAAGAAATTAACTGGACAACTAAATATATAGAAAAAATTAGCTGGGCATGGTGGCACATGCCTGTAGTCCCAGCTACTGGGGAGGCTGAGGCAGTAGGATCGCTTGAGCCGAGGAGTTTGAGGTTGCTGTGAGCTAGGATGATGCCACAGCACTCTAGCCCAGGCAACAGAGCGAGACTCTGTCTCAAAAAAAAAAAAAAGGGAAGAAAGGCAGTAATTGTTTTTATTTATTCAATCTCTTCCTCCCCTCCTCCTTACATTCCCCTCTCCCTCCCTCCCTTCCCCACCTCCAGGAATACGAACCGTGCAGTAGGAATTGTACTCGGAGCTGGAGATATCATGCTGAACAAGTGAAATATACATGATCTCTACCCTCGTGGAAGATAAGTCTATCATACTTGATTTCAGATTCTATGTGTAAATAAAAGATAATATCACTTGTTCTTCAGCCTTGTTTTCTCTCATCTTCATGTTGTACATTAAAGCATATCAGATTCACCCATTTGTGGGGCAAATGTGCGAAGCATACCCACTTAGGCTGCCTTCATTTGAAATCCAACTCTCCTGCTTAATAGTTGTGTACACTTGGTCAAGTAACTTAACTTTTTGACCTTCCATCTCTTCACTTAAAAACATAGATATTAAGAACACATGCCTCACAGGATGTTGTGAGGATTACAAGAGTTAATTCATTTAGAACTTAGGGCTCTGGGTCACCGTGAGCGATCAATTGATTTTAGCCATTGCTGTTCTTACCATGCACAGTAATAAAAGGATAAACAGACTGTATTTTCAAGGAGCTTACAGTCTTGCAGGTGGAGACAGAGGAGTACACAGATAAAGGCAATAAAGTGCGGCGGGTGAAGTGATGAAGAAGGTTTAGGCAATGATGGGGGCTCAAAGCAGGGAGTGGTGAATTCTTCTGGTCAACTCTTTTGAGACGGATGTAATATCAATCCAAAGTAGTTTCTTGTTTCCCTGACCCTTGGGTAAATGATCCTTCCCTATTAAATGCCTGTTTTGCCTGCTTTATTTCCCCATATTTATTCCACTGTGAATAATCACATAAGCACAAATAAAAGCTTTTCATGAAGGGACATTGTGGTCCCTCTTTATTTACACTCTGAATAAAGGACCGTACCATAGTTGGTGGGACTAGATTACATTTACCCAATTGCTTATGTTCAGGGCCATATTTCTTACAGAAACCAAAAGTGTTTGTATAAAGGGAAAAAGAGGCTTTTTCCCATCCTGGATGGTAGTCTTATTCCTTTTGCCAGTGACTGGCTAGGTCATGCACACATGGTTTAATTCTGGCCAGTGGGACCCAAGGGGAAGCAAGCTGGGGGTTCTGGGAAAGATTCTCTCAACACGAGACTAATGGCAGGAAACACCACTATTCTTCTCTGGATGTTGTTGGTCTGCATGTGATGTCTGACGCTGCTGCAGCTATTTTGTAACCATGAAGGGAGATATTGCTGATATCTTAGGGATGGCAAAGTAGAAAGATGGAAATAAAGTGTGTCCCTGAAGACATCTTTGAACTGCTAAATTTACCAAACTTGGACCTTAATCCACCTCCAGGCTTCTTGTTGTGTGAGAAAATAACCCCTTACTTGTTGAAACTGCCTTTAGATGGGCTTTCTGCTACTTTTCAGTCAATTCTTTCCTTCAGTAGCCTATATTAATGTTCCTAAGTATTTGGGAACATTGTACATGCTCTTTTTTTTTTTTTGAGACAGAGTCTCACTCTGTTGCCCTGGCTAGAGTGAGTGCCGTGGCGTCAGCCTAGCTCATGGCAACCTCAAACTCCTGGGCTCAAGCCATCCATCCTACTGCCTCAGCCTCCTGAGTAGCTGGGACTACAGGCATGTGCCACCATGCCCGGCTAATTTTTTCTATATATATTTTTAGTTGTCCAGCCAATTTCTTTCTATTTTTTTAGTAGAGACGGGATCTCGCTCTTGCTCAGGCTGGTGTTGAACTCCTGAGCTCAAACAATCCATTCGCCTCGGCCTCCCAGAGTGCTAGGATTACAGGCGTGAGCCACCATGCCTGGCCCATGCTCTTTCTTTTTAAGCCCAGTCCTGGCTGTGGGACTTGCTTGGACCAATGAACTATGAGCAGCATAATGGGACATTTCCAGGCAAAAGCTTTAAGAGGCAACATGTGGTTTGACATGCTTCCTTCCCCTCAGGGAAGCATACTGAGATGAAGCCTCTGTCAGCCTTGTTTCTCAGGGACTATGGTAAGTAGGACCTTCTTGTCCCTCCCACAATGGACTTGTGGCATGGATGGGAAATAAACATCATTTTAGCTGCTGAAGTTTTGTTATTTTTGTTACCGCAGATAAATCCAGTCTATTTGGCTGGTAGACATCCTGGAAGCTACAGTAACTAAAAACAATAAAGTGAAGGCTAGAGCTTGAGATATAGGAGCTTAACCCTGGTTTGCTGGGGAACTGGCTGGGAGCAGGATATGTCAATGACTAAACAGTTACTGGAAAGGACAGACTCACTTCTGCCCACTGTATACACTTCCTGGTTGGTGAGATGAGTCTTGGAACAGTATGTAATTTAATCCAAATAATGTTTTGAAAATGTCCTCACTTCAATGCATTATTCAGAGTAAATTAATCACAACTTATTAAATGTCTCTTTAGTATCTCTGACAGTCACCTCATCACTTTACCCCACCACGGTTTTATTTATTTATTTATTTAGTAATGACCTTGCTATGCACCGTTCTAACAACCCACTCAACAGACTCCTACCTACAGGGCTTTTGGTAACAGCTCAGTGATCAAATAGTTGAAGTTTTGTTGCACAAATATGAAATGAGGGTGACATGGTGGTAGTTGGGACAGGAGGATGATAATGATGAGATCATGATGCTAGATAATACTTATATACCACTTCCTCTCTACCAGGTATCATTCTAAGCACTTTATATATAGTAACTCACTTAATCCTCACCTTAGGAGGCAGGTATTATTATTATTTTTCTTTTATAGATGAGGAAACAGAGGAACAGAGAGATTAAGTATAATATTTGTCCAGGGTCACTGAAGTAAAATGTGGTGATACTCAGGCTTCCTTCCAGGGAATCTGGCTCCAGAGTTGTGTTCTAACTCTGATGCTTAACTAAGCAGGGGGGAGGGTCACTCTTGGGGCAGCAGTTCTTCAAGAAGCAGCAGGGCCCAGAGGTTAAGAGCCCAGGTGGGCTTCACCTAACTTAAATTCTAGCTGGGTATTGATTTGCAATTTGCAAAACATGGCTATAAACTGGTTTCCTCAGCCGTAGGATGGTGCTGCTGATGGTTCTGTTTTCTAGGAGTGGTGAAGAGTGAAGTAACCAAAGCGTGTGAAGGCCCCAGTATTGAGCGGGGCCCTGATATCCACCCACTGAATGATACTGGGGCTGCTAGAGCTGTCTAGGGCAGACCCTCAGAGGGTCAGATATCTTGAGTGTGCCAAGAGCCATGCACGAATATGGAATGAATTTCTCTGGGAGTCTGTAGGAGGGTGTGGATCATAAGGCCTGGGAAAGGTGGGCTGGAGAGTCACTCTGGGCCCCGCAGGTGCAGCAGTGGCTGAGATGCACTTGGTGCAGTGGAGGCCTGGCTAAGCCGTGTGGACCAACTGTGCTATTAGAAGGCTGGGGGCATTTTCCCAAGGCATAAAAGAGGTGTGTGGATGTGCATATGTGTCGGGAGGTAAGGGCAAGGGGCTTGGATCTAAAATTGTTTCAGAAAAGTCTTTGGAAATGTAGCTCAAAGGGAATAACAATATTTGGGAAAATGAAATTATCTATCAGCAAGTCCCATAGATTTTATCTCTAACATATATTTCAAATCTGAACATGTCCCACCATCCCCACTGCGGCCACTGCTAACACCCTACTTAAGGTCACTACAGTGTCTCTCTTAGACTCCTTTGTCAGTTTCCTAGCTGGTCCTCATGGTTCCATTCTTGTCCCTGCCCGTATAGGGAAAAACCAGACTGTTTTTCTCTACACTGAACACAGAACACTTCCGGTCACTAAAATGTGTGAGTTTTTTCTCCACCAACAACCAGTTCTCCAACACCAGCTGGGTATCCTATAATTCTATAATTCAATTCAATTCTGACACTAACTGGAGTAACAGCTCAATCTCACAAGACTGCCCCCCACTTCAGATGCCAATTGCAAGTCATAGGTTGCCAGGTTACCCACAACTTCCGTCCAATGTGGCTACAAATCAGAGGCTCCCACGACCCCCTTCTTGAGTTCAATAATTTGCTAGAGTGGCCCACAGAACCCAGAAAAGCAGCTTACTTACTCTTGCCTATAGATGATAAAGGATATTTCAAAGGATATGAAGGAGCAGCCAGATGAAGAGTGACTCAGGGCGAGGTTCTCAAGAGACCTGAGTGCAGCGGCTTCTGTCCCTGTGGAGGTGGGTGTGTTCCCCTCTCAACACATGGATGGGCTCACCTACCTGGAAACTCACCAAGCCCCACAGTTTAGGGATTTTTATGAAGGCTTCGTCACATAGGCATGATGGATTACTAACTCAATCTCCAGCCCTTCCCCCTTTGCTGGAGGATGGGGGTGGAGCTGAAAATTCCAAGCTTCTAACCATGGCTTGGTCTTTCTTGTGACCAGCCCCCACCCAGAAGCCCACCGAGAGTCACCTCATTAGAACAAAACACACTCCTATCACCCAGGAAATCCCAAAGGATTAGAGGCTGTCAGGAATACAGGTCAAAGACCAAATATTGGAGCAAAAAAAGATGCACCCAGCACCCCTATTGTCCAGGGAATCAGAAGGGTTATAGCAGCTCTATGCCAGGAACTGGGGACAGAGAACATGCATTTTTTATTATGTCACACTGTCCCATCCATTTGCCTCATGGTAGACAGAATGATCTTTTTAAAAAATACAGTCAATTCCTGTGATGGCTTCTCTTTCTTAGAATATAACCCCAATTCTTTACTACATAATCTGGCCTTGCCTCATTCCTGGATCTTGTCTCTCACTCTCCCGCTCCCTTCTCTTCCCTACACGCTAGTCCCCCTAGCCATCTTTCTGTTATATGAACATACCAAGCTCCTTCCTACCCTGGGGTCTTGGCATTAGCTAGAATGCTTCACTGCCCCCGCCCCCCAATGCACACACTGCTGCCCCAGCTCTCTGCAAGGTTTCCTCTGGTCTTGATCCAAACATCACCTTTTCCAATTTCCTGATCACCTTGTCCCCTGTCCCCCTGCCCCGCACCCCTCCCAGCCACCACTGATCCCATTAGATTTCATTTTCATCATTGCATTCGTCACTACATGATATGGGCGTGTTTGTTCATTTGCTTGTGTGTGAGTTTGTTGCCATTATCCCCATTAGACTACGTGGGCCGTGTTTGCCTCACTCACAGCTGTACCCAGCACCTAGATCAGTTCCCAGTGCACAGAGGCTCCGGAAATTAAGAAATAAGTAATTTACATTTAATTTCCATCAGTAACATACTTCAAACAATTTACTTATATGTTCCAGTAGAGAAGAGAGGAAGGAGACAAAATTAATTTTATTTACATTTAATTGAATATTGATGTATTCTTTGGTTGGTGGCAATAGAATAGTGATATTTGAATATAATTTTGTGAGGTTAATTTTACCCCTAGAAAAATCTGAAATTACATATGGCTCAGAATAAATTAGTTTTACGTAGAAAATGTAAAACCCAGGATCCACTATTGATAGGTTTCTGTTTTTAAATATTATGAAAATATGAAATTTAAATATTATGAAAATGAAAAATATAAGCTACAATGTTTCTATAATAAGTAGCTTATAATTAGTAAGAGTAGAGAATACAATGTCAAAATCTGGCTAGCCATATATATATATATTTTTTTTTTTTACTGATTTCTTTGAAAAACTTAATGATACTGTTTACTTGAGTCCAGTAATATAGTAACATTATGTGAGGGGATTAATTGCACTTGCTGCTCTGTCTTATTTCTGGATTCAATTCAACATTTTTATATTTTAAGATTCTTAATGGAAAGCCCTCTGGGATATAATCATCTTCAAGTTCACATATGACTAAATTTGGCCATATTTGCTGATTGTGTAAAGTGCCCTTCCTGAGAAGTAAATATTAATTCTGGCTGATTTTGAAATAAGAACCCTCAGGGCACCTCGTCTCCTTCTTTCCATTTTTAGATACCTCTGTTAGATGCTTTAACACTTGGGTAGAAGTGTTTTTAAAGGAGCTTGTGAAGATTTGGAAAAGATTTTATTTTTAATATCCCAGATTGCATCCTCTGCATTCGGTTGGTTTGTTACATGTGCTCCATCTGTCTTGGAGATACGGAAAACCCAGTAGGGGAGAGACGGAAAGGGCAAAATTGTTTCCCTAGTTTTATAAAATGTCTAAAAATTACTTCACACGTAAGATCAAGTGCATGGATTCCTTCACTTCTGACTTCCAAAACACCACCCAGGTGCCTGTCAACCTGCCAAACCAGACACATCGGCCCCAGAAGCTGCTGTCTCCCAAAGCAGGGAAAGGGGATATTGCTTAGTTGTTTCCTGGGTAGCAAATTCTCAGGGTGGAGAGCCTTTAACCTGGCCACTACTTTGAGAGACTCCAGTAAGGCTCATTATCACTTCAGGTGAACTCAACGAAACACACCAGACTGGCTCTTTTATTATGAATTTCCTCAAAGGAGAATACAAATCAGTTTACTTGCTGGCTGCAGTTGGTATGGGATTCTGATATCTTTCTTCAATGTTTCAGGCTAAGTACTGGATAAAATAATCTGGAAAAAAAACCCACCCACCAAACATTTGTCTCCCTCTTCCCAGCTACAGTTGACAGTGAAAGAAGTTGAAATCTTACTCCTCACTGGACACTACATCCGATTTTAAGCTCCTATTATCTTTTTTTTTTAAAACCACTGGAGAATACTTAGTAATGTTTTTTTGTTTCTCTAAAAATCAGGCGGTTATGTTTGTAATTCGAGCATTTCATGGATTGGGTGTCTGGGAGATCTACTTGCTTTTTTTCCCGCCCTGCCATTGTTTGTCACTATATTTATGTATTTATTGAGTGTTTTGTAGCCTTAGAATGTGAACGTCAGGAGACAAAAGATCTTTTATTATGTATGTACCACTGAATAAAATATGGGTTCTCTGGTATGATCTCAAAAGGAACTTTAATCTGGAGGTATAAACCTTTGGTGTGTGTGAAACTGCAAATAATTCTTTGAACAGAATCAAGTCCCCAACAAGCAAAGCTCACAGGCCCCCACTTTATGAACCTACTGAACTGAGCTGATGCTAGTATCCTGGTTTGTTCATTTTGGGAGGATTGGTATTTTAGAATTACTGTAAATAAGGTATTTTCAATCAAAAGTGGACTATTGGAGAAGGTGATATTTAAAGCTGGCTTTACGGTTTGCAGTTTTTACAAATCAGGGCTGAAGCTCATAAAGCCATACATTAGTGCCTATCCCACATAATATCGAATTTTCCCATGTCCCATGACTCATCATAGAGCTCTACTCACTTGCCATCAATATCTCCTATCCTATTACAAGATCTTGTCATCATCTAGAGGTGCTTCAGCTCTGAAATCTTGAACTTGGAAATTCCACTCTGAGCTCCACCTCATGCCCTTCCCCTCCCCTGCACCTGCGTCCTGTCAAGCTTCAGTCTCACCAAGGCATCGACCTTCAACAGCCTCTAGTGCTCTGGGCCTTAAGGACACTCTCACCATCAGACACAACTCCCTTACTCCTTCGACTTGCTGGCACAGTCAGTCAACGAATTCCCAATCTTGGGGCCACACATCCCTCCTCTGTTTTCTTTGGCTCTTTATATTACTGGAGAAAATCATATAATCATGCAGTTAGGTGATAATTCAGATTTTGAATTTCAAACCTCAGCTAGGCACTCAAGGTCATCTGAAATTTTTTGATCATTCCTAGTTGGTTCTCTCTACGGTTTACCTGATCTGAGACATGTGGGACTATGATTCACCGACACTTATGGTAGAGCTGACTGCCTTCTTCGAAATGTATTTAACAGTTTATTTCCCCCTGGATTTCATGCGGGTGACATTTTTCCCATTTTGTGTGTGTTTCTTCCCTCTTACATTCATTTTCTTTTGCAGTTTTTCAAATAGATTACTTCCTGGGAGGAGAATTAGAGAGTTTAAGGTAATCACAAAAGATTTGCTACATACCTACCATGTGGCAAGCACTGTTCTACGTGCTGGCACTTCAGCAGTGAACAAAACAAACAGCTCTGCCCTCAGAGTCTTTGTTTTAGTAACAAGGGACAGAAAATAGGCAAATCAGTAAAATATCTACTATATCGGAAGGTGATGGGGGGACTGCAGAGTCCTGGAATGGGGGCAGGGATGTGGGGCTGCTATGGGGCATGCACTGGGTGCAAGCATGACCCAGGCTGCTGGGGTTCAAATCCTAGGTTTGGAAATTACTACATGTGTGACCCTGGGAAGGTTACCTACCCTTCCCTACCTGTAAAGTGAGGATTATCATAGCACCAACATCACAGGGTTATTGTAAGGATTAAGTGACTTAACACACACAAAGCATTTCCCCTGGTAGGCACTATGTAATTGTCAACTACTATTTTATTTCAAATAGTGGTTTCATCAGAACCCACACATTCACAGCTGATGCCCTAGAGACAGAGGTGGATTCACCATGAAGGCGAAGCCCCTCACTTGCCGGCCCCTTCGAGGGCCCTGAGGGAGGCCCTATCAATGTGTTCCTTTGGTGCTTTTGCCAAGTATGCAAAAGTACGATGTTTTAATCGCAACTGGTTGAGATGCCACCCGTTTTCTTGTGTTAGCTGACACGGGTGACCACGGGCATTTGGAGATCCAGCTAAGACGATGTTGGGTTGGAGAGGCCCTTCATTTGGTTTTAGTGGTGGAATATCTATGTGACTTGTTGACTTCTGTTTCAGCTTCAATTACTGCTAGTCACCCTGGTGTGGAAGCGGTTCTCAGGACTTTCAGTGCCCCTGTGCACCAGGTGCAGGGTAGGACATGGTGACAGGAATGTGTCCCATGGAGCCTGGCAGCAGAGGCATGAGATAAAGCTGAAAACAGGGTTCAAAATGTATAGAGCCAGAAGTTAGTCTCTGGAAAATTCTTGTAATCCTCTGATGTATAAAAGGGTAAGTGGAAGTTTTGGTTCTCGGGACACAGTCAAAACAGGAGTCTTTCCCTCTCAGGCACTTAATAGATAATGCAGCATTTATAATTATAAATGCATTGTTATGGGCTGAATGTTTGTGTTCCCCCAAATTCATGTGCTGAACCCCTGTCCCCCCATGTGATGGTGTTTGGAAACAAGGTTTTGGGAAGTAATTCAGCTTAGATGAGGGCATAAGGGTTGAGTTCTCATATGAGACTTGTGTCCTTGTAAGAAAAGATCAGAGAGCTAAAGCTTCTCTCTTTCTTCCCCCCACCCCATGTGAACATACAGCAAGAAGGCACCTGTCTGCAAGCCAGGAGAGCCCTTAGCGGAACTCCACCTTGATCTTGAGGACTTCCAGCCTCCAGAATTGTAAGACATAAATGTTGTTTAAGCCACCCAGTCTATGGTATTTTGTTACAGCAGCCTGAGCTGACTCATATATGCATCATACATTTTTTTCTTCTTAATGAGAATCATGTGGGATAGAATTGTAGGATTTCTACAAGCAGCAAGCTCTGTGAAGTCACAAGCTTTATGCATCCCAACCATCAATATTAAAAAACAAAATTCAACCAACCACATTAGAAGAAATATTGAATTATCCTTCTAATCTCACTTTAGAAAATATTACCAAATCATTGCATTTAGAGATAAGCATATATAGCTAAAAATGTAGGAAAAAAAGTATTATAGCAGTGTGTCAATTGATTAATATAAATCTTATATTATTTTCTGAATTTTATAAGGTTGGTGGTAATTATCTGCTTTTTAAAAATTTGTAATTTGTGTGATTTCTCATTCTTTATCCCTAATTTTGATTTGCTAAATTTTTCATTCTGTTTCTTAAACAGGCCCTTATCCCAAACTGTATACATTTTACCCCACAAGCTCTGGACCCACCTCTGTCTAGAGGAAACAGGAATGGAGGGATGCCTTCAGGTTTTCCTCTCTTATCCAGACTTAACCACACATTCATTTCCACTTGAAATCTCTCATCAAAGAACAAATGGGCCTGCTCCTTCCCTCCACGTGTGTCCTGACCCTGCCTGCCTCAAGTGGTCCTCTGCTCCAATCTGCCTGCCCCACCCCATTCCCTGCCTCCCTCTGTTTTGGAGGCTTCGTGATCCCCACTCCCCACTCTCCCTCCATTACAGAAATGTCTTCAAAGAGTAGCCCGTACTCACCACCTCTACTTTCTTGTTTCCAGCTGATTAACTTCAAATCCCTGAGATCCGGCTTCTTACAGTTTTGGGGAGCTGTCCTCAGGCGGCAATGCTGCCTGACTCAGGGGCTTGGATTTGTCCTCCTCCAATTCAGTCCGAGACGCGAGACGCCGACACCACTCTCTCCCGAGTCCTCTCTCCTCTGCTCCCACGGTGCCAGTTCTCCCAGCTGCCCTCCCTCCCCTTCACCCCATCACCCTGTGGTCTCTTTTGCTTCCACTTCTCCGAGTCCCTCAGGCACAGCCCTCTTAATCTTCGCATTTCACATGCTCTTCCTGGAGATGCTTGTTTGTTTTGTAACAAGTCTGTGCATTTGACTCTGAAATGAGACTTCTATTCCCGTGGTCGCTCTGGAACTTTGTGGCCGTACTGCCAGCTCTGCACTGGAGAGCTCAGCTGCTGTCCTGTGGGCTTCGCACACCCGACATCTTCCCAGATGAACTCCTCATCGCCGTCTCCAGCTCCCCTGTGTCCTCCAGGGTGGAAGGTGTTACCATCAATCACTCGGGCGCTCAGCCAGGTGTTCGTGGAGTCTTCTTGTTTTCTCCCCTTCTACTTCCAAACATTAACAAGTGTAATTTATTTTACTTTTAAGTCAGGTGTTCCTAATATTTCATTTGGTCTCATTAAAACTTTTGGCAGTCTGATGAAGACTTTGCACTGCTTCTCAGAATAATGCTTTGTAATACATACAATAAAATATAAAGGATTACAATGGAAACTTTTTAGAAATACAGTTTCCAAAATTATAAAAGTTTGATATGTGAACACATGTAATAATGTGCTAATACTGTATTAAACACTCAGATCCAGTATCAGGTCTAGCTAATATCATTTTTAAGTAGTGAGGGACACAAGTGACACCTGGAAATATCTGCAACACCTGAAATGTGATGTGAACAATCTGTGATTTCTATTGATGACAAAGTCACAGATGTTGCTAATGTTACTATAGTCATTTCATTTTCTTACATTAATAATTGAAGAAGATGATAAACTCTAGTAGGAAGAAAGTGAAAATAAAGATATAGTTTTCCCCACTCAAGTTTGCAGACCCCTGAGTGCTGGCCAGGTGAGAGCACCTGCTTTAAGAAGATGGCCAGCACTCGCCTCCTACTTTCCATTCCTCCTGCCACTGACCTAATTAGAGTCCTTATCTCCGCGTGGAATCCCCACAAGCACCGGAACTGCATCTGTCCCTTTCTCTTATGCCTGCTCTCATTCCAGTGTTCCCAGTAAACCTGAGAGGAGCCACTCTCCAGCCGGTCACCGGCACCAGGTGCTGGGTGCCGGGTGTCAGGCGTCCCTCTCCACAGTGCTCACACTGGTCGCCCTCCCCACCCACCTTTACCCCTCCTCCCTCCGTTAGAGTCCCACCAGGGCCACCTCACTGCCGCTCTAGTCTGGCCACACCAATCCTTCTTCCAAAGGCACACATCTACCTAGAACCCAAACCCGTTCAGGACACGCCTTTACTGTCAACCCTCGCACTGCCTTCAGGACAAAACTCAGGCACCTCAGCAGGACATGGCTGTCTGTCCACCTTTGCAACCCGGCTCCTGAAACCCTGTGTTCCAGATTCCCCTTTCACTCCCTGAGTTGCCCAAACTGCAGGATCATCCAGGGGTTAGAAGCGGGGCTCTAGAGCCAGAGGGCCTCTGTTCAAATCCTGGCTATACCACCCTCACACTAACAGTGTGGCCTTGGTGGCAGTCACTCAGCCCTCTGTGCCGCAGGGACCTCTGCTTTGAAATGGGAGTGGTAACAGCACTTGCCCCACAGGGCTGTGAGAATCCAGTGATCTGCTGCATGTGAAATGTCCAGAGCTGACCATGATGTGGAGAAAAACTCAAGAGCAGAGGGATCTTGTTATCATTTCCTGTTTTCTCTACTAGGCTGGCGGGTCCTTTGAGATACAGGCATCTCCTCCCGAGAACCTTCCCTGACGTGGGCTGAACTAGGCTGGCTGTCTGCTCTGGCCTCTGCTGCCCACTGCCCACCGCACTGCAAGCTCGTCATTTCCCTGTGTCCTGCAGGGAACACGTAGTCCTCCAGGCAGGGCCTGTGGCTTCCTCCTTCGTAACCCAGGAGCTCCCCAGAGCCAGGCACAGGGTGGTGTAAAGGAGGCGCTTATCTGTCTTAGTCTGTTGGGGCCATAACAAAATGCCATACATTGGGTGGCTTACAAACAACAGAAATTTACTTCTCACGGTTTTGGAGGCTGGGAAGTTCCAGATCGAGGCGCTGGCAGATTTGGTGTCTGATGAAAGCTGCTTTTTCATGGATGGCCACTTCTCTGTGTCCTCACATGGCCGAAGGGGTAAACGAGCTTCCTCCTGCCTTTTTCACAAGGGCACTAACACCATTCTTGACGGACCTAATCACCTCCCAAAAGGGCCGACCTCCTAATACCATCACCTTGGGGGTTAGGCTTTCCACATATGCATTTTGGGGAGACACAAACATTCAGACCACAGCAGAAGCTGAATGGAAAGAGAGAATACAAATACAGGACAAAAGTGTTAATAAAAATAAAGAACAGCCAGTTCTCTTCCAGTCTCCTGACAGTTTCCTTTTCAAAGTGTTGTATAATATGTGGACTTATCTTATTGTTTCTCTGAGTGGTCCTGTCTGCATTGAGTTCTTTCCTGGGCAATTCTTGGGCCTGACAGCATCATGTGTCTGAAAAAGAGGAAAAAGGGGGAGAGAGAGAAAGAGTGTGTGTGTGTGTGTGTGTGTGTGTGTGTGTGTGTGTTGGGGTAGGGGCACACTGGGCAGAGGAAGGAGCTCTCAGCCTGCTCCTCAAAAATAGGCATCCAGAAACACCACAGCCATTTCAAACTCTTTTAGCTAAGGGACTACAGCAGTAGGAGCAAGAGTTTCAGTGTGGTTTTAAGGACAGAACAGAAGACCCGCCCGCTGTGTCAAGTCCTGGCTGAGGCATGTACAACATAGCCATGACTCTGGCTTTAGTCAGAGCTGTCCTCTTTCCTTTTGTACATTACAAAAATCATTCATTTCTTGGGAAAAGATTAAACCATCTAGAAAAGTAGAAAGTAAAAAAGCAAAACTGCCTAATTTCCCCAGTCCTACTCCCCACAGGTAGTCTGTTTCGGTCCAGGTTTTTGTTTGTTTGTTTGTTTGTTTGTTTCGAGACAGAGTCTCGCTCTGTCACCCGGGCTAGAGTGCAATGGTGTCATCATAGCTCACTGCAACCTCCAACTCCTGGGCTCAAGTGATCCTCCTGCCTCAGCCTCCTGAGCAGCTGGGACTACTAGTGTGCGCCACCACACCGGCTAATTTTTTTCTGTTTAGTAGAGACGGGGTCTCACTCTTGCTCAGGCTGGTCTTGAACTCCTGAGCTCAAGCGATCCTCCTGCCTCGACCTCCCAGAGTGCTAGGATTACAGGCGTGAGCCGCCTCGCCCGGCCTTCCATGCAGATTTTAAATATATATGCAGAGGTTTGAAGTCACACATCCAGTATGGCCCCAACTATGTTAAAAAAAAAATCAGAAAGGTAAAATTATGCCTAGATTTGTTTAAAGAGTCAAGCTGGATGGAAATGCTACAACAAATATGTATTTCTATTACAGTGGATGAAAGAAACTACCTAGAATATGAAGCATACAAAAAACCCTTTTATCAGAGAGGCCAGTGGTGTAGGAGTGGCTTTGGGATTTGACTCCAGGTTGGGCCGGGTGAAGTGTCTGACACTCAGAGAGAGCAGTGACAGAGGGCCCAGCATTTAAGGATGCTCAGTACAGTGAGGCTACCTATCCTGGGGACCCTGGGTTGTTTGGTTTTAAAAATGCCTGGCCTGGAGGCCCACGGTGTGATGGGGGAAGGCAAGCTGCTCCCGGGCTGGGCAGGGGAGTGCTTAGGAGCCTGTCTGGGGGCTGCAACCTTCCTGCATCCCCTCTCCTTAAAGTTACCATCGCTCTTCCAACTTGTCCAGGCAAACAAAGGCACAGGGAAGCACAGCACCTGTAGGGCAGGGCTTTGGAAAGCAGAAGCAACAGCTGTGCGAGGGAAAGCCCAGAGCAGGAGGGCAGCCCTGGCTGAGTCTACAAGTAAAACCCTGTCTGACAGCCTGACAAAGGGCCTCTTGTCAGGCACAGGGAGAGGGGCTGTCCCGGCCACCCCCGTGGGGCTATTCTGGGCTACGTGGGGAGTGAGCCTAGATCCGCCCTTCCTTTCTCCCTTTCTCCGGGGTGTCATTCTCCAACAGCCCCCGCAGGTGGACCAGCCTGCCCTCCGTAAAAATGCCCCCTCATTTGGGGGTTACAGATGGGCTCGCTGTGGTACCTTTGTTCACAGACTCTCCTGCCTGCAGCGAAAGCGAAACCGGTACCGGCCGATCGTGCTGTCCAGAGATGGGCTATCTGCCTGTGCCATGCTGGAAAAGGCAGGGATGAAACAAACCCGTCTTTGGAGAGGAAGAGGGAGTGCCACTGTGTCCTCCCCATTTTATAAAAAGGAGCCCTTGGAAACCAATTTGCTCTAACAATGTTGTCAGCTCTGGGCCAAAGTGGGCTCTCCACAAAGGCGGCCCTTGTTACCTTCGGCGCCGCACAGAGCGTGCTTTCTGTGCCTGTGGGCTGGGATATCTCGCCTCCGCTCCCTGGGCTTCAGCTTGGGCTGGTCGGGAAGAAGCGTCTCAGCTTTAACATGATCAAACTCCTTAATAGATTTAAAAAGAAAATTATCAATAGAAAAAGCAAAAACATTAGAGAAATTAGAAAATTAAGCGCTAATGGGGAACAGAACATACATGCTGGAAGAGTGACTTCCTCTACCATTTAATTTCAAGGGTTTAAAAAGGTGTTTCTGTTTGGTATAAATGATTGTAAGCAGAACTAGCCAGGCATCTCAATTTCTAGATTCAAACTTTCTGGCTCAAAGGGGCCGCTATTGTTTGTGTTCCTTCTCAGCTCACTGCTGCCCCCGCGTGTCTGATCTAAAACTCACTGCACAGAGCTTGTCTTCAATTTTATGCTTTGTGAATAAAACGCAGAAAGCCCCCACCAGTCTGTGAGCTCCCATGACAATAAACAGTATGGCATGAAAGCAATGTTTTAGCTTGTTAGAGAGAGCTACATAACCCAGGTGAATTTTCAACAAGGCTTTTGGTTTAGAAGACATCATTATATCAAACTTTTTTTTTTCTTTGTAATTTATTGAGCCTTTGCCCAAGGGATAAATTTAATCCTTAGAGGGAGTGATTATGATTATATTAGTGATGTAAGTCCTACTGATATCCCTCCCTGAGAAACCACATGAATTATTCACTGATCTGCATTAGATTTTATTTTGTAGCATTCAATAAAAAACCTATAATTAAAATGATGGAGAGTTTGCACCAAGAGTCCGTGATATGAGATAATTCTCAACACATGGCTCAAACAGACATTCATCAAAGGGCAACCTCCCTGTGCTCACTCGGTACCTTTGTCTTCAGCGAGCAGATTGGATCCTTGTTTTGATGTGAACCTAGGCTGCCTCTGTGGTTTCTATTAAGCGCCAATTCTTCCTGCTTCTTGCTCATTCAAGTAGTTTATCTGAGTCGTTTCTTGCTTTATAGATACCAGGGGCCACACAGAATATCATGCTGTCCTACATGGAGTTTGGAAAGTGCCTTCTGCCCTGCACGGATCAAGGGGCCTGCTTCCTTACACAGAAAAGGAGCAGAGTCGCCTCTCCGACATTACCTGTATGGAGGAAATGGCTACTTGTTCCCAGTACTCACCCCAGAATCTTCTTACACTATAGTGGCCCTTCCCAAAGTCACCTGCTAAAGCCTGAGTGCTTATCTATGGATAAGATCTTTCTTTGATCTTTCACTGTTCAATCCAGCAATAGCTCTGGAAGAGAAGGCTCAGGCTTTATCTCCCGTAAAATCAATCAACAAGTATGGTCAAAGTCAGTGCCCACATAGGACCTGTGGGTGCAGATTCTCTTAGCCCCAATCCCACATCTGCTCCCCATGGAAAGCTGTGAAGGCCGTGGTCTAAATGGGCAGCCAGTATTACTGTAAGGAGAGCATTTGGTGGGCTGTTCATCATGTCTTGGAATTCCTTCAGTCACCTGTCTGAGGCTCCTGTGAACTAGGTCAGGACCAGCTTTCTCACCCTGGAGAGGTTATGAGACACAAACTGAGATACGTGTCTAGTACTTCTAGGCTATTTGTTAACAAATTGCTCTGACCAAAGTCTTTTCTGTGTTTCTAGGGATATGCCAGGTTTGGCACATCTATAGACATTTAACCCTATTCACGAGCTGGTCTTTGCCAAGTACTTTGTGATTGCTGGGTTGGGAGGACTGCTTTGAGAGTTCGTCTCCTCTTTGACACTTAGCAGGCAGGAGAGGGAAGAACACCCTCCAGCCCTATCCTCACGCATTCCTTTGTCTCTCACCCCATAAGGAAGGAAGGGAGTCTCTTGCTCATATCAATTTTTAATTTATTTTGGTAGCCGGTGAAGCAGAAGAGAGTGACTACATGGACTCTAGGTATATTTGTGTATGTATTAGTATGTTTTAGCAATCAGACCTCTACATTATCCTATAAGCCATAATGGTGATGATTGTCTTTGTACACGAATGCGTGCAAATCTGCCTAGGAGCCTGACAAAGGGAGTAGCAAATACGTTTCATTAATAAATAACATCAATAGTGTGCATTTGTGGGCTGAAAATTTTTTTAACTTCAAAGAAGAGCTTTCATATCTATGATCTAATTTCACACTACATATTATTATTTTAAAACTCCTCTCCAGGGGCAGGTTGTTCCTTGTACGCTAAGCCAGGCGGGGAGAAGATAATGAAGACCTGCCTCGGGCTACCCGACATCACTGCACAGCGGGCCGGCCGTCCGAGTCTCCTGGGATCTCTTCCTGCTTGTTTAAAAACTAAAGGCAGAGATGAAAAAATACACTAATTTCAAGCTGTGCTGGGATCACACATACACTCGGGCACGAACAGGGGAACGGAGGAAATGAGGCTACTTTCAGGACCATCTTTGGAGATTCTATGAACAATGAGGAATAGATTAATTCGAGCTGATGTCAGGTATTCAGAAATCCCAGAATTGGAAACCCTTGGTCTCTTAGGACTGAAAGGCCAGTTCCTGTTTACTTTATCGACAGCTGTGACTTTTTTCCTGTCTTCACAATTTCTTCATGTGTGTGCTTTCATTTTCAGGAAGATATCTTTACATAGTCTCGCTAATCTTTTAGCTTTTCCTGTTGAACTTCCTCTGGGTAAAAACCCAGTGTTATTATTTGCCCTAATGCTGCACTGTGGACCCTGGAATGCCCTTACTCTGAATTTATTAGAGGAGCATTAAAAAATATAACCCAAGTAGAAGTCAAGAAAAAAAATGATCCTTCATGGTGAGGATCTTCCTGCCTTCCCACCTCTACTGCCCTAAACCAACCACAGCGTTTCCGCCTCACAAAAATTCAGGCTCTGTCACCTTCCCTCAAGTGGACGCTGTAAATATTGCTTCAGAATTTCCTACCTGGATATCTGGATATTCAGATAGGGTATGACTGGACACTGTAGGTGGCGGTAAATTCTTCTGCCCTCATTACTTATGAAGCAGAAATGATTAGTGCCTACCTAACCTGTGAGTCACTATTTTCATTCTATTTTCAAGGGTAAATGGAGGAACTAGTAACCCAGGTCACAACTAACAGTTGGTCTGACCCCCTTTTCACCAAAGGCCTGACCGTTGGGAGGCTTTGACACAGCTGTTTCTTGCCAAGTACTGGTGCTATTTGATAGTTAGTCTCACCTTACTTGCTCTTTTGAACAAATGTGGCCCTTGCTGCGCCTTGCATGCAGTGGGCACTGAATAAATACTGACTGAACGTGGCTTATCGTTCATCATTTGGTCTGTTTGGAGCTCAGTTTCCTCTACGTAAAATGAGAGTATTAGCAAATGCGTGCTTATGTATCTTCCAGTTTGATCATTCTACGGGTCTCTTTGGATAGCCATTTTAAATTCTCTCTCCTCTCCAAGGCTGTTTCTAAGCAACAGAATAGTACCTCCCCGGAATCCTCGCCTGACCTCTTCAGTCCACAAAGATGGCTCTTATTCAACCTGCAATAATATGCATTATCTTTGATATATATTTATTTATTAAAGGTGATACCTCTTATTAAAGGTTGTTATTTAGCTTTTCGTATATGTGGGTTCTGTCCTTGCAATTAGAGTGTAAGTTTCCAAAGCCAGATAGTATATAAAAATGTGTTTTGTAAGTATTTGTCAAATAAATAAATATCACATCAAGGCATAATCTTAATTTTATCCAGAGGGAATTCTGGGCTTAAGGAAAATAGACAAATCAAGACAAACGTCAAGTTTGTGGCTGGGGAAACTTTGTGTATGATGAGGCCATTCTTCAACGTAGGGAATCCTGCAAGTGGAACGGGTTTGAAGGAGGAAAGAGAGGAAATGGGTTTAGTGAAATGCTGCATTCTATACCTCCTTCCTGGAGTTTCTCAAACAACATTAGCCAAGAAAAGATTTTGAGATATGAAATCCTGGCTAAAGGAATCTATTTTACTATGTTTAGCTCAGAGCTCCCCAAATAATTAAACATAGTGTCAACCTAAAGAAAGAAACAGAGGCAAAATTAATATAGGTAGAGAGCTTATTTGGGCCATGGTTGATAATGGTAGCCCGGGAAATACTGGGAAGTGCCCTGGAAAACAAAGGAGAGGCTCAAGTATTTAAAGAAAAATGGACAAATCAGGAGAGGGGGTGATTACAAAAGTTGTCTGTCAGGCATTCTCATTGGTTTATAGAAATAACATTGATCAGTGATTGGCTATACATCTTAGAACTATAGGGTATGAGTTATGGTGTTTTGCTGGCACATTTCAGTGCCTCTGTGGGCCTGATCATTTAAAGGGGCTTGTATTCCTCAGATAAAAAGTTTCATTTCTTTCTCAATAGTTTTGGAAATCCTGACATATATAACATAAGAAGAGAAGCAGAGCTAGGAAGAACCCTGCAGAACAGCTAACTTTTAAGGAATTGCCGGAGGAATTTGAAAAGGAGCTCCTGAGAGGTAGGAGGAAGTTGTAACCACTGGACTTTAGTTCTGGTTCAGTCCTTCCGCAGACAGCAGGAAAACCAAGTCCCGCCTCTTACTGTGGGAGGGAAGCTGTCAGCCATGTCTGGGAATATGGAGAGCTCTTCAGAAGAAAGAGTATATTCAGTGTACTCAAGCACTTCCAAGTTCAACCGAAAGGGGACCATGCCACCCTCATGCTCTCTTCTCAAAGAAACCACCTCTTTAGCTAAAAGGAAGCCCATATTATTGATAACACCCTCAACTCCAAGCACAGGAGAATAATCCAACATCCACTCTTGTAACTATAAAGAATTGTCTTAAATTGGATCTGATACAGACAAAGACAATACAAAACTTTAACAACAGAAAAATAAACATTCTATTCTGAGTTAGTTACCTCACTCATTCCCTATCTTCTGGGACTAGACTCAAAATTCCCTCTGATGTTTTGCTTCAACCTCAATAGTATTAGATTTTTAAAAATTTCCCGGCTGGGTGTGGTGGCTCACGCCTGTAATCGTAGCACTCTGGGAGGCTGAGGTGGGTGGATTGTTTGAGCTCAGGAGTTCGAGACCAGCCTGAGCAAGAGTGAGACCCCGTCTCTACTAAAAATAGAAAGAAATTAATTGGACAACTAAAAATATATAGAAAAAATTAGCCGGGCATGGTGGCGCATGCCTGTAGTCCCAGCTACTCGGGAGGCTGAGGCAGAAGGATTGCTTGAGCCCAGGAGTTTGAGGTTGCTGTGAGCTAGGCTGACGCCACAGCACTCTAGCCTGGGCAACACAGTGAGACTCTGTCTCAAAAAAAAAAAAAAAATTTCCCTATTTGTGCATGGAAAGCTGAGAAAGGGTGAGAAGGGTGAGCAAGGGAGAATACAAGGCAGTAGTTTACAAGGTGCTCATGCTGGTGGTATGGTATAATGGGGTGGCCACTTTGGAAAAGTTTGGCAGTTCCTCAAAAAATTAAACATAGAATTACCTGTATGACTGAGCAATTTCACTCCTAGGTGCATCTTTAAGAGAAATGAAAACATATGTCCACACAAAAACTTGTCCACAAATGTTTACAGCAGAATTATTTACAATAGCCCAAAGGTAGAAACAACCCAAATGTTCATCAACTGATGAATGGATAAACAAAATGTGGTACATCCATGCAATGGAATATTACTGGGCCACAGAAAGAATGAAGTATTGATTCATACAGTACATGGATGAATCTTGAAAATATTACACTAAGTGAAAGCCAGACACAAAGGGCTACATATTGTTTGGTTCCATTTATGTGAATTGTCTAGAATAGGCAAATCCATAGAGCCAGAAAGCAGAGTATCTATTGCTTAGGGCAGGGGGAGGGGAGAGGGGTTGTTAAGGTCTATGGGAAATAACCTGCTCTCTCGCTTCTATCAGTATGCTTAAGCAAAGAATAAAGAGGGAAAGGGGGAGGAGGGTACGCTTCACACAGCTGCAAGTGTCAACAAGATAAAATAACAGCTAGCCCAGAGGGCTGGAATGCCCTGGAGCACTGAAACGCCCAGGGGTGCCTCATGTACCCAGGTAACTGGGAGTAAAATGTACTCTGACTTAAAGCAAAATGTTAAATGTATTTTCGACTAAGATTAATAATGATTAATGCTAATCTAGGCTTCTGTAACCCTGCTCCCGCAGATAGATGACTTTACAGGATGTGGTTTTTGCCTTTAAAAGAACCCATCTCTCCTGGCTCGGGGCTGCTCTCTGTGCTGCTGCCTCTCAGCAGTGCGGAGGGTAGTCGCTGGCCAGCTAATAAAGACTCACAGTTTGGCTCAATTTGGCAATTCGGTCTCTTGGTGGTCACTTCTCGCACTCCGTACCATAACAGGGGTGAGTGCTAATGGGTATGGGATTTCTTTTTGGGGTGATAAAAATGCTCTGAAATTAAACAGTGGTGATAGATGCTCTGTGAATATACCAAAACTACTGAGTTGTACACTTTAAAAGGGTGAATTTTATAGTGTGTGAATTATGTCTCAATAAAGCTGTATATAAAATAAAAGAAAATACAAGGAGGATGGATACTTTCTTTTCAAGATATTTTCCAAATAATAGAAAGGCAGCAATTTGTCATTTGCTAGTTCTTCAGTCCTCAAAAGCTTTATTATCAGCCATTGACCATCACGGCTGTGAGACAGCTGAGAGACGGTCAGTCTTACTCTCCAATTCTTTTTTGCAGAACAATTTTCAGTGGTAAAATTAATCTATCTCCAATCGAGATTTCTTTTTCTGCTAGTGCAAATAACATCCAACTATTGGCTTTTGACATATTTGTACTAGCAGCTTTGTTTTAACATTTACCCAATATGACATAGTACATGTTCGTTTGTCTAGTCTATCTGCACATTTCTGAGGTCACTTTTCTAAAAGTCAGGACTGTTGAGGTATAATTTACGTTCAATCAAATTCACCTGGGAAGGTTCCAGTTCTGTGAGATTTGGTGAACATTTATAGTCACATAACCACAAATCGCACTTGAGATATATAGGTAATTTCCATTACCTTAAAATGTTCCCTCACACCCCTTAGTAGCCAACCTCCCCCGAACATCACCTGATCTGATTTCTGTCCTTAGGGCACTGTTCAGTTCCTATTCTGCAATCTCATGATTCATCCTGAGAGAAACCTCTCGACCAGGTGGGATCCTGGTTTGTGTCCCTGCAGTACCCAATGTGCTACCTGGCACCTAAAAGGGGCTCAGTAAATAGGTACTGAATATATAAATGGATCTCTTGATTTTTAGATTCTGCCAAATCATATCAACTATCTGATTTCCAGGAAGTGCCATTTGAAGAAGGGCCATTTACAGTGGGAAAAACCTTCTCCTAGAGTCTTAATTTATATAATCTTTTAAAAAATGGGCCATAGTGATTTCCAGCTTCAGAGATTTTGCTGAGCACTTCAAACATTTCCCTAGACTTAGGGCTTACAACTTTGTCTGCTCAGCTAGCAGGTGCCCCTCTAACCTCTCTCAGCCTGGACAAATAGACGCTGGGACCACCTGCAGCTGTTTTTCTTTCCTGCCTCTGCTCCCTATCTCTGATCCCTCCACCTGCACATAGCATGGCCCCAGAGTCTCATCCAGAGCTTCCCTGAACAAGTTCTGTGAGATTCCAGACCAAGTTCATGAACAACTCCAGGGGTGGAATCGACATCTGCTTGAACTTTTCTCATCATGCAGGTGTGGCCCTGTGTGAACCCACCTACAGCTGGCTCATAGGTCCGGCTTAGATCCCATTGGTCTGCTTCTGTGATACCTTGATGTGAATCAGAAAACGAACATTCTCAGAGTGATTACAAGAGGCAGCGAACAAAATGCCCCCTTGCCCTGCCAGTTCTATGAAATGGCCTCATCCTCAAAGAAAATTGCCCTTTCTTGAAAAGTGTGGGTACTTTCTTCTAGACTGTCCTACTATCCCAAGTACATGGGTGCCTATGAACTCTCTGGGGGCTTGCAGTCCCCTGCTCTGCCCTCCGCCCAGCGGGCAAAGACCAAACAGCACGGGCACTGCAAAAAATCCTCATTTTGACTCTGGGGATGTAGCACCTGGCTTCCAAGATGAAGCCTTGATGTTGGCATCAAATTGCATCCAAACAAAACCTCATCCCCTGCCTTCCTCTTTCGTCACCACACTTGTGCCCTGTGGCTTCCCAGGAGCAGCTCTGGTAGGAGACAATTGCTCAGTGTAAACCTGCACCAGGGGCCAAATGTTCCAAGGTGTGAACTCCTTGGTACGAAGGTGGGTTCTGTTATGTGCTGCTAAATAAACAAAACACCAAAAAGCTTTTAATTTTGGATACACGGTATAATTGTGTAGTTCATAACCCTGTGGACAGACAAACCATTACTCAACCAAGGGGCTCCAAAGAAATTCTTTCTACAGTAAGGATGACAGGATTGGGGATGGGTAAGCTTCAGAAAAAGAGAAAAAAAAAAAGGAGAAAGAAAAAAAGTGGAGTCTAAGTAGAGGAAGGCATGTATTCTTCATGAAGATCTTGTAAAGCTGTGGCTATCGAACTTTTGTTTCAGTGCTACCATGGTAAAAACAAGCAAACAAACAAAAACCCGTATTTTGTCACGCGCGCACACAAATGGATAATGGAAATCAATTTAAAATAAATTAGAAAAGAAAACGTTGCACAGCTAGCTGTACGAGGAGGACGCTTTTGTTTCTGTGCTACGTCTGTGTGCGCACGGAGCAGCGAAAGCAGCCGGGCGGGCTGACGCCCACCCTCGGGCCGCGTCTCCCTTCCGCGCGGTGGGTCGGCGCCCCCGGGCGCGCCAGCCGCGGAGCCCCGCAGGTCGCCCTCCTCCCGGCCCGCGCGGAGGAGGAGGAGGAGGAGGAGGAGGAGGAGGAGGAAGGCGGGCGCCAGCTGGGCGGGGAGGGCGCGGGCGGCGGCTCCCGCGGCGGCGACGGGTCGGACACAGAGCGGGATGGACGCGCAGGAGTGCGGGGCGGCCGCGGCGCCCGAGCCCCCCGCCCGCGGCTGCGTGGCCGCCTGGGGGCACATGGTCCGGCGGAACCTGCGGTGAGTGGCGCCCGGCCCAGGCCCAGCAGGGCCCCGCCGACTCCCGCGGCCGGGCTGGCGCGGGGATGGCCGTCACGGGACGCAGCCAGGCCGTGGCCCCCTTCTGTCCCGCTCGAGGCCAGGCACTTTGGCTGCCGGGGGCTTCGGCAGCCCCCAGAGCCCTTTGGTTGGCCTCATCCTCTGCCTCAACCTGGGCCAGACTCCTGGGTTTGATTTTTCAGGAACTTTGGTAGGGGCTTTGAACTAGAGATTCCAGAAAGATGGTTCAGGTTCCTATACCAATCCTCTTATCTAACCATTTTACTAATATAAATGACACTCGTAATAGTGACTGCTAGTAGTTACAATATGTTGTAATGTTGGATGGCATCTTCTTGGGTCAGTGGCTTATCTGTGTGGTGGAAAAGGAGCGGAAAGGCCCTGCCTAGCTCGCTGCCTGCGAGCTCTGCAGCGTGTGTGAGGAGCGCACCTCCGACATGCTAAAGGTGTGTAGTAAGTACACGGACACCGCACTCGGCATTACCTGTGCCATGTTCTTACGTTCTTTAAACCTGAAATGTCTGTATATTTGGGGTGTTTTTGGTTTTTGTTTCTGATTTTTACCTTCTTCCTCCTATGAATCCTTTGTTTAAACAGTAATTTTAAGTTACCTGAATCCATCAGAAACATATTGCCAGTCTTGTTTGCAATGAAGCCAGGAGAGCCTAAACCCAGGATAGTTGGGTATTTTGTTATGTTTTGTTGATGTGGGAAGGTATTGACATTTTTGTTTACCATTTTGCTTTCTATTCCTTTTGTTTAATTTGTGCTGATTACAGAATATTCAAGAATCACATCCAGACACAGAAGATCTCACTTTGGAATGCCCAGAGAGGGGAGGACAAACAGGGATCTTTTCTCTTCTATTCCTTTCTATTCTCCCAGTAGTGCAGAAGCCACAACCTCCCTGTTGTGTGTAGCATCTGCATGCCAGGCAGAATATCCTGATGGCACTTGTCGGACTTCACCTTCACAGGACTTCCCTCCCAGTTGGTTCTGGGGACGTGGGCATCTACCACCTCTCTCTTTCGTGTTCTCTATAGATTTGATGGCTGATTATTTAACATTTATTTGGCAGTAAAGGGCATTTATTAGACAGAGAATCAAAGCTGCAGCTCACACTCTTAGAGAACAACCCACTTTGTTGATAATGGAGTGGGAGATGGGGAGTTGGGGACCATCTATTACTTGCCTTACTAATTAGTAAAAAAAAAAAAAAAAAAGTCTGAATAGATGCTTCCCAGAAGAGCAAAACACTAGTGAGCAGAAGATTATTGATCTAAGGTAAGATGTGCTGAGGCTGAGGCATAGACCCATTTCCAGCGTCTTGAGTCCTTTTTGTTTCCTGGGGCCAGGTTAGTTTCAATGAGCAAACCCTCATGGAGAGCTTGTTGTATGCCTGGCACTGTTCATGACACTGGATCCATTTTGATGTGTTGTGAGACTCAAGGAGAACATTTAATCATATATTTTCAGTGACGATTTTTTAATGCCTTGGAAATCTATTTATTTATGTTATAAAACCTTCATTAGATAGAGTTAGTGCTCAAGGTGGGTGGGCCCAGGAGAATAAGTCTCCACTTGCAACTGGTGTTCTTTAAATTAAAGAAATAGAAAACATGCTCAGGAAAGAAATTGGGGGAAACTAAAGGTCTATTTTCCTCCTTATTTCCCCCTGTTTCACCCCAAGTTGTCACAATCCTAGATAGTGCTTAGAAAACCTCCACGAGTAGGCTGATAAATGTATTCATTCTTTCCACAGTTTTGGTTATTTACTATGCTATTAATAGGTCTTGGGCACACAGCGGTAATGTGGAGCTCACATTAATTCATTTTCAATTTAAGTCAAAGAAGAGAGTGAAGCCCTTCCTCTTTCCCCCAAAGCTACTGATAAGTGTTGCTTCCTTGTCCCTTACAAAAGAAATACACTCCCCCCTAGCCCCCAGTTTTCAACCTGTGGCTCAACAAGTATTTCCTGAGCTCAGCCCTGTGCTAGATAGAGTAGAATGTAAAAGAAGCAGTATATGCCATGATGTCCTTGTTGCCTGGGACCTGGCATAGAGTGGGGAAGACAGGGCTAATAATGGGAAAACTATCAGAGAAATTCAGGGTCAAACCAATTATGATTATACAATCATAATTGTATAATTTGTGGGAGGGGTGAAAAGAGAGGAAAGGTCACCGTGGGAATATCTCTCCAGAAAGGCTTTGACAAAAAAGAGACGCTTGAATGGGTGTGAAGGAAGGGAAGGATTTGGTTGGGAGGGTGTCACCTGGTGCTTGGTGATCAACACATGTTGGCTGAATGAATTGGCACATAGGCTGGATGTGCAACATGTCTTAATATTTGGAATAATTATCTTGCTAAATGTAATTAGATTTGGGCTTCTGAAAATCGATTTGTATATATCTCTGAGCATGAATGATTCACCTTGTCGCAGCTCAGACTCCACCAAGTTTCACCAGTAAGAATCATCCAGTTAGGCTCTGTGGTCCCTGTGGGACGCTATGCAGTTACAGCTGCAGCTGATCAAAGGGCAAGCAAAGGAACACCAAAGCACCAAGGTGGCCATTTGATGTGGCTGGCTGTTAGCGAGGATTGGGTCGAAATTGCATCCTCCGCTCAAATAAGGTCTATTAGCGACTGGTGACTTTTGATCCCCTACTGATCTGGGGGAAGTCAAATTGACAGCCCCCTAGTTAAAAGAAGTGGCTTTGCATTATTGATGCTCTGAAGGATTTGGTCACTCTGTTCTCTTCCCGCAGCGCTTCCCACAGAAGTGCCTCGAGCTATTTGAGAGAAGGGTTCTGCATGAATTATTCCTTAAAAACAGAAACATATTTCCCTGTATTGCCTCTGCTTCCCAAGCAGACCTTCAAAAGATAGCTTAGCGGGAGACTACCCTGCCTACCTTCAAAAGACGGCTTAGCGGGAGGCTGACAGGCAGGGTAGCAGTGGTCGCGGGGAGTCCGGAGAAAGGACGCAGGAGCCAGCTGGCAGGAGGCACCGCAGTTCAGACTTGTGTTCAGCTCTGTCCGTTCTGGCTTGATCTGTGGCTCAAAGTGGCTTCTCTGGGTTTTGATTTCTTTCTCATCTCTAATATCAGAACAACAATGTTCTCTCCTTCCTGCTGCCTTCCTGGGGTTTATTTTAAAGTATTATGAAACAATCATTTTCATTTCTTTCTTGCTGATTTTATGAGTAGGCAATTGCCCATGTAGGTTGTATTGGAAGAGTTATCCATCACCCTTAGCTCACATATCTTTTTCCACTTCTTGCAGAACTGCTGGAAATTCATCAGAGATTCATTATCTTCTCCCTTCATGTCACTTCCAAATATACGTATGTGCTCTGATTTTTAAGTTATTAACACTTGAGGGAGAATTCATTTTTTTAGGGATCTTTCATTGGTGACTTTGTTATCAAAGAGCTCCTGAGCACGCTCAGCAGGAAGGGAGAAAGAGGGCAAGGGAGGGACCCCGACAGGGCAAGGGGGTAGAAAGGAATCTTAAAACAAGACTCTCTGAGAGCAGCATTTTGCCAGAGGCCAGCCTTGTTCCTGGGGTTCATTTTTGCTTTCATGGAAGGCAGGGAGAACTCACCAGGACTGTGACAACTCATTGGAGATCTCTGTAGGGTCCTGGGTTCGGACAGACCTGGGTACATGTGGCTGTGCCGTTCATTGGCTTGTGACCTTGGAGAGGTTACTTAACTTCCAGTCTCCCCCATTTGCAAAGCAAAGGTAATAATTATCTTCCAAAATGCCCCCAGTCTAGCAGAGAAATCAGGGCAGGAGAAAATAATTCGTCAAAAGTACCTTCTAGCCCTCCATCCTCATGGTTTGAGTACATTGAGCAGTCTGAACATGGACCACTCACACTAGGGAAAGGAATTTAGTTAACAGATGATGTGGACAAAAACTGGAAGCAGGAGATGATGACGTTGACCCATATTCCTTGTCTCTCAAAGGTAGGAGACCTTCATGAGAGATATAGCTCGAGACAGAGGTGGCATTAGTGAACTCTCATGGACAAATCATCGCTTGCCTGCTGATGGCTCCTGCTTTGGGTGGTTTGTGTCACAGGGAACAGTAGGATAAGCAAGCCGTGCGCACCCCCATCCCACTCCCTGGCCAGACTCAGCCCTGCCCCGCACAGGTCTCTCTCCTGCAGGGATCTCACCTCGGTAGTAAGGGGTCTTCTCCTCAGCTCGTTTCTTCCTGAGACCCAGCCAAAGAGAGGGAACCTAATGATTATTTGCTCACTGCCTTAGACTAATAATAATAGCTAACATTATGTGCTGAATTTTGATGTAATTAAAAACTGTGGCAACTGTTTTAAAAGTGTCTGAATCCTGTTTACTGATGACTTTGGGGTCCAGCCTTGGCCTTCGCTGGGGCTACGCTAAGGGAACGAGCCCAACTGTAGTATATCCATTGTCCCTTCCCCTCCTGTCCCTGTCGGGCTCTGGCTTTTTCAGTGACTGGTTGGGGTCCTGCCTTGCTGCTTTCCTTGCCTGGTTCCCCATCAGTGGCCAGTCCTGACCAGCCCTCTAGATAATTGCATGTAGTCGTGTAAAGGATATTGCTTAAATGCCTGGTCACCTGGAATTCTCAGCATTAGTCACTGAAATTTGATTGGGACCTCAAGGGAAAAAAACAACCAAGATAAAACTTGGACTGATTTTGAAAACCTTATTTGTTTCCCAATATCTTGCAGATCTCTTCCACACTCCTGTTCAACACTCGGAAGAAAAATTGCTGCTCTGTATGACAGTTTTACCAGTAAATCATTAAAAGAACACATTTTCCCTCCTCTGATGGAGATGCTAATTTATTTTAATTTTTGTAAGTATATACATTCCATGAACTTGCCTATGTAATTTTTCCCAAATAAAAAACTCACTGCCCTTAAAGTTGTGACATAATGAAAAAGACTTGTCAGTTATACAATCGTGGCTAGACTTAAATAATGGTCTGAAACCTATTTAATATTGACTTTGAAGTCGAGCATGACTCCTTGCAAACTATTGGGAATGGAGAGAGACACATGGCCTCGTGGGTGGGGTTTCAATTCCGGAGCTGTCTTCAAATTAGCTATTAATATGGACACCTAATGGCTTATTGTAGTCTCTTCCTCTTCTTACCTGAATCCCTTAAAGGAAAAGTAAGAGAGAGAGAGAGAGAGAGAGAGAGAGAGAGAGAGAGAAATATGCTGATGTAAGGAATCTACTTTCCTGTGTTTTTCTACTGAGGGCTGTTAGTGCGACACAATCCTTCTATTAATAGTTCTTACCTGCTTGCCTCCTGGTGTAAGTCGATCCTAGACATTTCTTGGCTTATGACTAATGATTAGGTTTCATTTAAGTATCAGAATACTCATTAGTTTCTTCTAGGCCCTCTTACCTTTTTATGGAAACTGTCTTCTTTGCTTTTAGCTTGAGACAAAGATAAGGACTGAATAAACTCTATTCCTCTGTCATGGGCTACGACACTGGTGCTATTTTAAAAATCTAACTTTAGATTTTGTTTTTGTTTTTGCAATCCTTCTGCAGGCTAGTCCTAGTTGATAAAACAAAATGCTTTGCTAGGAGTTCAGTGTAGTAGCTTGCAACATAGAAACCTGTTTACCTACAAAGGCTTATTCCTTTTTTTTTATTGTGATTGAAAGACATGGAATTTGATTCTGGGAGTTGATAATGATTTCTACTTTTCAGTCAAAGCCCCATTCCTTGTGGATTTAAAGAACCCAGAGTCAAAGATTCCTCACACAGTAAACTTCTACATCAGAGCTGAACCTGGGGTGATGCTGGGAGTCTGGTGAGTGCATTGACTGGACGCTGGGTGGCCTAATGGGCCAGGTTTTGTTTTCGAAGGGCACAGAGGAGCAGAGCTGTGCTATCTGCCTGTGGAGAGGCTGGTGCTCCTGGAGGCACCTGGAAGTTCTTCCAGATGCTATCCCCTTATATTGAAATTTGGCCTGCTTGATTTTGTTTTCCAGGAATTTTACTTTGGAGCATGCAGCCTTTTAGATGCTGCCCTTTGCTTCTGGCCCCACCCACCTGTCCTGCCTTCTTCCACAGGACCCTTTGCCATCCTGTCCTCTCCTCCAGACTCCCTGGCCCTCCTGGGACATGCGCTGTTCGCAATGGTTCCTTCTATTTCTTGGCTTCCTCCTGTCCCTTTTTTTGCCTGGCTAACTGCCTATTCACTCACCTTGGGGTCTCACTTTAACTAGTCATTTTCAGGGAAGACTTTCCTCACCAACCCCCTATTTTAGGTATGTGTTCTCATGGCCACTTGTGCATATCCATTTTGAAATTTATTCCCACTGTAATTAAATAAATTTTTGTGTGATTATTTGGTTAATGCTTGTCTTCCTTACAAGACTATAGCTCCCAGAGGTGACAGACTTTGTTGGTGAGTTTTCATGGCTTAGCATGATGCTTAGCACATAGAGGGCACTCAAAAATATTTGTCGAATGAAGTCATGAGCATTCTAGTTGTCTTTTTTTCTATGCTAATCTCCATATTTTCTTCTGTCTGGTTCTATACTACTACTTGTTTTCAACTGCCAGGTTTCCAGTGCCCCATTTTATATTTCATCTCCTGAAGTTTAACCTTTGATCATAAAATGTTTAGGAACCATTGTGGGTACACATAATTTCTTCCTTTTCTGCGAGGTATAGGTCAGCTAAGAGTGTTGGAATTTAGAAATCTTTTTATTTTTTGCTTTTGCCCTGTCGCTCCTCAGTTCAGTGAGTCAGTTGTCCTCATCCAGACCAGCCCATCCAGAGGGCAGTGGTGCCTGTATTCTTGGGACAGAGGCCCTGAGGATGATGGCAGACTTTCTGCCCCTAAATGATGGAGAGCACTGCAGGTTTATCACCTCTTGGCTAGTTCTCCAAGTTCCATTGTAACATGCCATACAGTAGTATCTGCGTTTTCAGAGTCATTCGTTGGTTTAACAAGATGGAGGAACTGGAGCTCACATAGGTATTTAAAATCACCAGGTCATTTGGTTTCTTTTCTTTCTCCTTCCTTCCTTCCATCCTTTCTTAAAACAACAAACATTTATTATCTATCACATAGTTTCTATGGGTAAGGAATTCAGGAGAGCGTAGCTGAGTTGCTCTGGGTCAGGGTCTCTCATGAGGTTGTAGTCAAGGTATCAACCAGGGCTGCAGTCATCTGAAGGCTTGACTGGGGCTGGAGAATTCGCTCCTCAGGCGGCTCACACGCATGGCTGGTGAGTTGGTGCTGGCTGTCGGCAGGAGGCCTCAGTTCCTCACCACGTGGATGTCTCCATAGGGCTGCTCGAGTGTCCTCATGCATGGTGGTGAGCTGCCATGAATATGGAAGTGGCATGCCTCTCACTTGGTTTCTTTAGTAAAATAGCTTAGTTTTATGTTCAAGTTCTTTTCTCCTACATAAATTCATTTTCCTTTAAATTCTTCCATACTTGTCTCTTCAGCCAAACCAATGGAAGATGGCAAATGTCTATTATCTTTTACATGGTTCCATCTATTTTTTTGTTGTTCTTGTTTGTTTTGGTCATTTCAATGGACTGCACCTAAGAACTATAGTCTTGGAAAATCAATAGGCACAGAAGTCAGAAGAACTAAAACAGTAAATGGTTAAAAGGGGTTGTCTCTGTGCATGGGGAGATGCTGTAGGGTGGTAGTGGTTCTCATCATGTTTTGTGCTATTAGATTTTTATTTGTACCATATGCATATATTACTCAGATAAAAAAAGTTTATATATACACATGCAAAACATAAAGAGGGTTTCTGACTTTGGCAAGGATGAATTCCTCTCCCTGCACATGCTTGTTTAAACCCTCCCTTGCTCTTCAGGCACGTGGTCCCCAGCTGCCGGGGGGAAGATGCCAAGGGGAAGGACCGTGGCTGGTATGAGGCAGCCCTTCGCGATGGGAATCCAATTATTGTTTATCTTCACGGCAGTGCACAGCACAGGTCAGTGGCTCTGCTTGGATCTTTTTTTTTTTTTTTTTTAGAGATTGAGAGTATTTCATCTCCATGGGGGAGTGAAGAGGGCAGGGCTCAGTTTTCAACTCTGCAGGCTTGCCTTCGCATACTTCTCTTCCTGTGTTGAAATCTGAGGGTATTCTGGCAATAGGCTTTTCTTAAAAAGATTATTCTCTGTGTAGAATAATGTGGATCCTTAACTGAGAAGGGGAAAGGAATAACTCTTCCAAAGTTTGGATATTGATTTCAAAGAAGGCCATGGTTCCTCACTCCCTGGGAGTGTCTGAAACGATGGATTGATCCCACGGATGACAGGAAGGGGAACAGGCATGCATTACGGGGAACAGAAAGAGCAATTTCCACATCAGTGGCTTTTTCTGAAAACTTCAGTGGAGAGCCCTTTATTTAGAATTAGTTCTGTTAACCGAAAGTATGACTCCCTAAGAGAGATCATCTGGAATTCTGACCACAGGTACTGGGGACCATCTAACTAATTCTAGTCTAGAATGTTCGTACCTCAGCCCACTCTGTGTAGTCCCAACCTGGCTTTGTAACAAAGAACGTCTCTCAGAAGTCTGGCTGTCCTTTGATGGCTATCAGCCTTTCCCAGCCTCTGTAATTATGTCGTGTGATGATTATCAGCGATGACTGCGCCTCTTCGGCTCAGGGGAGGGGCGATGTGCCTCAGAATTCCACAGATCTCCCCCCTCTCTGGAGGGACGCTTGCCAATGTCTCTTCCCCGCCCACCCCCCTCTCCTGTCAGGTGATGGCTTTCTCAAGACTCCCCTTTTCTCAAGGGACTGTCTTGATGTGTCCATTTTGGAATCACATTTAATGCGATTTCCTGTGATATTCAACATTTTTCAACATTGTTTAACATTGGTTCTCACTGTGTAAATTTGGGCGTGGTGTTACAATATACTTAGTTCGAGGATCAAGGATTGTGTGGACCACACAGCATATTTGCCCCTCTGTATAAATCTGCAATTGCCCTCAGTTAGTCCAGATTTCCTGGCTCTGGGGTTAGCCACAGCTTCTTATCCTCTGGCCAAAAGCGTCAGCTTGCTGTCAGCAGTACTGAGCTGAAAATACTGAGTACTGAGCAGTATTCCTCAAATGGGAGATTATAGGGAACCTTGGTGGTGCATCAGAAACAGTGGTTCTAGGCCAGATGCCGTGGCTCACACCTGCAATCCTACCACTCTGGGAGGCTGAGGCGAGAGGATTGCTTGAGCTCAGGAGTTCAAGACCAGCCTAAGCAAGAGTGAGACCCCGTTTCTATTAAAAATAGAAAAATTACGCAGGCATTGTAGTGTGCGCCTGTAATCCCAGCTACTTAGGAGGCTGAAGCAGGAGGATCACTTGAGCCCAGGAATTTGAGGTTGCAGTGAGCTATGATGACACCACTGCACTCTACCCAGGGCGACAGAGCAAGACTTTGTCTCAAAAACAAAAACAAAAAACCACAGTGATTCTAGACTTGAAATCCATGGAAGCCCTAGAGGGTCCATGAACTATTTCCCTAAAACCGTACATAAAATTTGCAGCGAGAGTACTTTTTTCTGGGAAATGGGTCCATAGCTTTAACTAGGTGTTCAAAAGTCTCCAAGGTTGGCCAGGCGCGGTGGCTCACGCCTATAATCCTAGCACTCTGGGAGGCCGAGGCGGGCGGATTGTTTGAGCTCAGGGGTTCAAAACCAGCCTGAGCAAGAGCGAGATCCCGTCTCTACTAAAAATAGAAAGAAATTAATTGGACAACTAAAAATATATAGAAAAAATTAGCCGGGCATGGTGGCGCATGCCTATAGTCCCAGCTACTCGGGAGGCTGAGGCAGAAGGATTGCTTGAGCCCAGGAGTGTGAGGTTGCTGTGAGCTAGGCTGATGCCACGGCACTCACTCACTCTAGCCCAGGCAAAAGAGTGAGACTCTGTCTCAAAAAAAAAAAAAAAAAAAGTCTCCAAGATCAACTAAAGTTTAAGAAACTTGGCTCTAAGACAAAATTCAAATGGCTTTTAAGAATTTTCTGCCTTTTGAATTATCTTTGACTCTCTTTTATTAATGTGGTTAATAGAGAGTAGACAGTATGATCATTTGGGGAAAAAAAGTGTTTTCTGCACCTACAGGGTCATGAAGTTTCTCTCCTTGACTTCGCCTTGCACTTCGTGGCAGAGTGACAGGTTGCAGGCAAATCTTAGTTCAGTGCAACTTGACCACATTATCCTTTGTTTTGAAAAACCACTTTCTGCAACTTATTTTCCTTTAGCTTCCAGAAGTATTCTCAGAAACAAGTTTCGCCGTGTAGAAGTGCAAGGAGTTGGATTATTAGCAGTTCATCAAATGCTTACGTTGAGAAGCACTAGAAAGATTGGGCATCCAATGCTTATTTAGGGGAATGCCACGGCAATGGGGAGCCACCGATCATTCACCCTGACATCCCGGGCTGGCTCTGACATTGAAAAACATCCCCTTTCTCCTAGTTATTTATGTCTCTCACCCAAACAAGAAAAGCGTGAGATCAGATGCCAGCAGCATGAGAGTGATTTTTATTGAATTTGTCATCGTAATTCTTAATTCTTGTTTATTTGTTTGTTTTTCAAATCTCCTCTACAGGGCGGCTTCTCACAGACTTAGGCTGGCAAAGGTATGTCTGAAGAGGCCTCAGCACCAATTTTATAAGTCCCCATTAATTCTGTGCGACAGTCACAAGATTTTCCTCAGACTCTCAGTGTGGTTATCTCCTGAGAGGTCCCCGGCACACTGGTCATGTGGATTGTGGTGTTGGGGGCTCAAAGTCCCACAAGTGGACTTGTCTTTCTGTGTTGACCATGGGAAACCAAAACGGATGTGAACTTCCCAAAATATCTTCATGAACTCATTTCCTCCATTGCCAGATGGAGGTGAAAACTCTTTTATTTGCTTTTTCTGAGGGCCGGGGGATGGACTGAGAGTACATTAAGTGTGAAATGATCACTTCTTTTAAAAGAAGCATCCTTTTTAGTGGGATAGGAAAAAAGATGCAGAATGTCTGTTTCTGAAAGTTATTCAACCCCTGGCTCCAGCCCCATATAAGGCTTCATAGAGTAGCACGGTGGCCACGCTTGGCTCCCCTCACTACCTTCTGCATGACTCCAGTTCGTAGGGACAGCCCCTGCATTTCTAGGTGTGAGGAAGGTGGCAGGCTTTCCACTTAGCCATACCTGCCTCAGGACAGGTGAGGCAAGCTGCCTGTTTCCCCGTTTCCACACTCCGGTTAGGTAATCTTGGTTGCAGGTGACTGGCTGCTTTTCCAGTTGTTGATCCTAGGACTTGGTCTCTCCTCCCACATGCTGGCTCCCACCTCATAGTTCTTTCCTGATACAACAATGTTAGCAGGGGCTAGAATCCCATCAGGCCCAATGTCCCCAGGACCGTCTTCATCCTCCCTCCCCTGTGTGGGCAGGAAGCTCCTAACCTGTCCTCCTCCCCTCTTCACTGCTTCCGCAGAGCCAACTCTTGCGGGGTAGTGGTGGGCTTGACGCAGTGTTGCCTGGGGAGGACCATGTCGATTCATTTTTAGGTTTGCTTTCCGCTCTGCATCCTGATCTTTGCACTTCCCACGTGGAATGTGGTGAAGCTGATGTTCTTCCCCTCCCACTCAGAGCTGAATCGCATGCCCTCATTTTCCTGGAAAGGAGCAGGGCTGTAGGTGTGGAAAACACCCAGACAATCCGGATGGGTGGGAAGGACAGCGACAGCAGCTGGTAGGACAGGACACCCCCCCAGGCAGATCGTGGGCATGACGTGCGCCATCATCATTGCCCAACAGAACCACTGCCTGAGAGCTTCCTTTCCTCCAGGAGAGGTGATTTCTTTAAAAAAATACATCTTTATTATTAAGTTCTCATTCATTCACACATTCATCACTGCAAGCAGCTAGTATAGCCATTTTCATTTATTTGCATTCCTACCTAGTCTTTATCTCCATCTTTACATAAAGTGTTTGTTACTATAATTGTATCTATAATTGTATGTTGTCCTCTTTTACTTAATACTGTTTTATAAACATTCTTCCATGTTTTTACAGTGATCTTAGTTAAAACAATTTGACAGCTCTAAACTTCTCCATTGTATTTATAAACAATTGCTTATTTAACTATTCCACTGCTGTTGGATGTAAGATTTTTTTTCTTCCTGAATTAACTTTAAATATAATTTTTACAGAAAGCTGTAGGCATCTAGGTTTTTCTTCTTTTGTGTTTTTTTTCCCTAGAGATTAATTCTTAGGAGTAGGATTTGCTGTTGTTGTTGAGCTGTACTGTCAAGTGGTCCGTCAGTATGTGCCACAACAACACACGAATATTCCCATTTCCCTGGATGCTCAGCTGTTATGTCTTGGCTAACTCTTCCGGAGGGAATGCAGTTTTAATGGATATTTAAAAGTTCTATTTACTTCCTCATTATTAGTCTCAATTTGTATCTATAAGTTCCTAATCAGGTTTAGCCACCCACGTCTATACTGTAGGAGAGCAGGCACAGTATTTGGATAGAGGCAGACCTAGGTGTGAATCTTGGTTCTGCCTCTAGCCAACTGGGTGATCTTGAACAAGTTGTTTAGACTCTTCAAGGCTCAGTTTCTTTATCTGTAAAATGGGGATAATATCTATTTTATAGTATTGTTGTGAGGATTAAATAAAGTTTTAAAAGTGCCTGTATAGTAAAACTTTGTTCCATTTTCTCTCTCTTCTTTTTTGTCTATCATTGTGTTTCATTTCATGTGAAATTACGATTTCATATTCTTTCCTCCTTTACCTACTAGGGGCTTGGGAGTGGCTTCATATATTAAAGTTATCTCTTAATTTTTGATTGAAATTAACTCTGTCTATTGATATTTAATGTAAATAGCTCCCCATTATTTGATTGCCTCTATTACAACTGTGTAGAGTTCTTATTCTCAAGGGAATTATTAAAAAAAGACATTTACTATGTAATCAGATATTTAGTAAGTCATCTCATGTGATCTTCCAACAACCCTAATAACTATTATTTTCACTTTTCAGAATAATATTTACATATGTAAATGTTAAATAACTTAGGCTGTCTGCCCTGCTCTGCCCTACTGCTTTCCATCTTTCCCACCAAGCCTGAGCTTCTCCAGTTTGAAGTCAAACACTATACTTCAAAAATACATCTTTTCCCCACCTGTGAAACCATCACAACTAGGGATGGACGTGTGGAGGAGGAGCCTTTTCTGTTTACATCTTCTAATTAAAGTGGTAACAGCCCCTTTGTTATCTAGGTGCTGAGTGATGGTGGCTTTCACGTCTTGTGTGTTGACTACAGAGGTATGTGTTAAGAACAGTACACAAAGATTTTTTCAATAAGTAGGAGGCTTTTGATGACCCCTCATTTGGAGGCAGTGGTACTGTGTTTGCCTTTTCTTGCTGCCAGGATTTGGGGACTCTACAGGTAAGCCCACAGAGGAGGGACTGACTGTGGATGCTATTTGTATCTACGAGTGGACCAAGGCAAGAAGTGGCACCACCCCTGTGTGTCTCTGGGGCCACTCTCTGGGTACAGGGTAAGTGAGATCTGATTACGGGTCCTTAGGGGGGTCTTTGGCGCTTTAGTGTCATAGCAAAGGCAGCAGTAAGTAGTGGGAGGAGCACTGAGCCAGGAGACGGGTACTCTTCTCTGGTCTCTCTCGTACTCCAGAAGTGGCTAGAGATCTTGCCATCTCAGTATGCCTGTCCATAAAACAAGAGAGGGTCCTTTCAGCTCTATGGCTGTCTATGACATTGAAGTTTATTCTGGGACTCTCTGAGAGTTTTAAAGAAAAGGATTCTTAAATTAGGGTCTGTGGAACCCCTGGAAATCCTGTGCAAAATTTTATGTCTATATGCATTTTCTAACCAGAGAGCCTACAGCTTTTATCAGATGCTTATACAGGATGTTGCATTTTGTACTATTCAGTTGGCTGTTAAGTCATTGCTTCGTACTAATTTTCATTGCTTTACAGAGTTGCAACAAATGCTGCAAGAGTATTAGAAGAGAGAGGTAATATAAAATGCTTAAATGATATTTCTTGGCTTGAGGTAGAAAAATAAAAATAATTAAGATTATTTTATACACTTTGAGCACACAGATACCTAAAGCATCCCAACTTTAAATGGCTTCTGACAGTGTAACAAATTTTCTTTTTCCTCTCCATTTAATATATTAATAAAATAACACCTGCTTTTTTAGGTTATGAAATTAAAAATAAATACTAAGGAAAGAGTTAAAATTACCTCTGAAAGATCCCTCCTTGTGAAGTGATATTAATTTAAATTACAGGAGAGGAAAATAATACATTATGAAATATTAGGAAGGACTCGCTTTCTGCAGCCCTTCTTATATAAGATTTATGTGGGGATTTCTCAAAGTGATCTGCTAACTGCCTGTATCAGAATCTACTGGGCGTGCTTGTTAAAAACACAGCTTTCCTGGATCCTAGCTGGTTGGATGAATTAGAATCTATGTGAACACGGACAAGTCATTTTTTTTAAGATCAAAAATTAGAATTTACTCCATATATAAAGATGCTGGATAAATAAAAATATTCATTATCCTAATGCTATACAGTTTAACAATTCCAAAGCCAGTTATCTGCTTTTTTGGTTTTGTTTTGTTTTTTGCTCTATTTTTGTATGTCTAGTTATTTTTTATTAAATACTAGACATTACTTATGGAAAATTATAGAGATGATATGAGGCTTGGGGTGATGTTATCTTCTTCCAGATATAATTTACTTTTTTCCTGAAAGGTAGTTATTATGGTAGGAACGTATCACCTTAATCCAGTCAGAGACTGAGCTGATTTGAAGCTGAGTTTCAGTCTTCACGAGGGTTGGTCTGTTTCTAGTTCTCTATGCTTATAAAGTGTAGTCCTTTAAGATGACAACCAAAAGCCTGAGAAATGTACTGGAGTCCGTTTCCTTGTCAGCTCCTGAATTCTAATTTTTGTCCTTTTGATTCTGTGAAAATACTGAAGGCTTTGTCTAGTTTCTAATCCACTCAGCCACTACTGTTGCTTTCAGAGCTTCAATTGCTTTGAGGGGAAATGCGGCTCAAACTCTCTGGGTTTCTCTCTTTTGGTATTAGCTCTGCAAATTCTCACTGATTAGTAGCCCTGTATTATCTTCAAACATATACAAATGCATACCCTACCCTCACATACATTTTCCAATTGTTCTCAGAGGGAGTATTCACCCGAACAACCTAGTCAACCTTTGGCACATTTTTCACAATGGACTGCAGAACACTCTTCCTATAATACCTTGCTTTCTTAAATTATCCAAGCCATGAAGACCTGGTTGTGTTCTTAGAAGAAGACAGTGGTTTTTCACTATCATGTGCATAGAAATCTCTGGGGGCTGGGGGGAACTTGTTAAAAATGCACGCTCTCAGTCCATAACCCTAAGATTCTGACTAATAAGTATGGTTGGGGGGGTGGTCCATGAATTTACACTTTTTTTTTTTGAGACAAGGTCTCACTCTGTTTTCGTGGCTGGAGTGCAGTGGCATCATCATAGCTCACTGCGACCTCCAACGCCTGGGCTCAAATGATTCTACTGCCTCAGCCTCCTGAGTAGCTGGGACTTCAGGCATGTGCCACCATGCCCGGCTAATTTTTAAATTTTTTGTAGAGACAAGGTCTCACTATGTTTTTGCTCAGGCTGGTCTTGAACTCCTGGCCTCAAGGGATCCTCGCAGCTTGGCCTCCCAGAGTGCTAGGATTACAGGTGTCAGCCACCCTACCCAGCCAGGAATTTATATTAATAAGCTTCATAAATAATTTTGATATAGGTAGTTCATATACAAGACCTTGAGGACCCCTTATCTAAGGAAAGTGGTATTTGAATAAGGGAGATATTGATTTTTTTAAATTTTATTATTTTCAAGGATTCCCAGTTGATGCTATTGTCTTGGAAGCTCCATTTACCAACATGTGGACTGCAAGTATCAATTATCCCTTGTTAAAGGTGAGCCTCTGTTTCATCTTCACAAGGTATCAAAGTGTAAGCTATTTCCACACATGTATGTTTATTAAATATCTTACTTTTCATAACTAGTTTTATGTGTTTCTAAATTGTTGTAACCTGAGATAGTTTGTTAACCAGTTCATAAAAGGGGATGCAAGGCTTTTGGATTTGGTAGTTCTTTTATTTTCTTCTAACAGTTTGAGTGGCTTATTAAGAGTGAAATCTCTTTTTCTCATTAACTGTGCCTCTTATCTTTTGTAATTTTTTAATAGATGGACTTGCCTTAGGTTTTTTATTACTATTATTCTCTTTTAAAGTGAAAACGAACCTTTCATACATGATTTTTAGCCCTATGAATGTCATTCTTATATCTTTCATGACTATCATAAGAAAGTTTCTAGAGAATTCAAGGAAGCTGCCAAATGCTTTTAGACAGTATCGCAGATAAAGAAGACAATCTTGCCAAGAAAATAAAGTGTAAAGAATTGAGCCACAAGATGTAGTCTTAAAAATCTGTTGTGTAGATTATGCTAATTTTATAATTTTATTCCATGCCTGATGTTCAATTGCTGATAGTTGTACGTCCCTATAAATGTTAGCAAATGAGAGAATGAGAGGGGGCGGGGGGTATCTTAGAGGGGATAGATGACCCCAACTTTAAAATTATTTCATGCTATAAAGCATCTTAGGGGTACATTAACTATCAACTTTGGGAATATTTTGTACAATAAACCATCACAGAACTTTCTGAAATTCGCTTAACTATTTTCAGGTAGCTTTGCTTACTTACCTTTCCTCTTTGTAGATCGATTTTCAGGAATAAAATCTGAAATTCAGTCATACTAAGATAAAAATAACAGACAATAGTTTAAAGTGTATACTAGGGATATTTGCATAATAGATTCATTCCATGTTTAGCAAATATTTATGTTTATTGTATTTATGTTTATTGAGTGTCTATTATGTGCCGGGAACTTTTCTAGGTTCTGAGGATAACACGGGGAATAAGAAAGTTGTGGGTCCTCCTCCTATGAAGTTTATATACTTGGCTGTGAAACAGATAGAAGATAAATACATAATAAAAAAAAATCCAATAGTGAGAAGTGCTATGACAGCAATAAAATAATGTGAGAGGGAATGACTGGCTGGCTATGGAAAACTTCTCTGAAGAAACATCACTGAGCTGAGACCTGCATGAGAAAAAGACAGCCGCATGGGAACATCTGGAGGTCTCAGGCCTCAGGCAAAGCAAAGGCCTGGGCCTTGAGGTGGGATCAGGCCTGGCATGTTCCAGGACCCGAAGGCAGCAGGGCCTACAGGTGGCCAGGAAGGGGCTTAGGGACAGGAGATAAGGCTGGAGACAGATTCTGCCACTGGATTCAACAGCCAAAATGACATGTTTGGGTTCAATCCAAGTGCCTTTGGAGAATGCTAAGCAAGAGTGACATGATCTGATTTGCATGTTAAAACGGTCACTCTGGTTTCCTGTGGGAACTGGATTACAGAAGGGTGAGGGTGGAAGAAGGGAGCCATTTGGGATTGTTGGCATATATAAGCAATAGAAGGCTGGCTATGGCTGGGTGATCATGGAGATGAGAGAAATGGATGGGTTTGGGATATAGTTTGGAGGCAGGGTCCAAGTTTGTGAGAAAGGTGCTATGTTGCTCAGAGTTTCTCTCCTGTACTCCTTATTGTCAGTTGAAATGGATGTTTTTAGGGCAAATAAACTAATTTATGTGTGTTGACTTAAAACACTGTAAAAGCAAATTTAGTTAGCATTCTATTTATTGGAATTTTGCTATTAAGGAAGAAATCCAGCATGTTTAGAATGAGTGTTGGTGTATTTCGAGTCCTGTGGTCATTGTTAAAACCTAATGTGCCTTTTAAAGCATTGTAATATTAAATTATATTCAACAGTTTATAATGTTCAAATCCTCTAAAATCAATTATCTATGTGTTGTAGTCTAAAATTCTAACCAGAATATTCTATCCCCCAACTAAACTAATTAGTTATGTTCACAGTAGAAGCAATTTTTAGATTTTGCATACCACCGCTGCTTTATGAGTATGGACAAGTAAGAGTTAATGGTGCCATTTGTATTTTAAAACAAGATAGGAAGTAAAACCAAAATGTTAACAGTGATTATCTATGATGTCAGAATTATGTGTGACTTGTTTCTTATTTTTTCCCCCCAATTCCCCTAACACTCATTACTTTTTAAGATCATAAAAGTTTTTTTTAAGTTTATTATATTTAGAAAATCACTATTCTCTAGGTTACTATGGGTCACGGTGGGAAACTATAACAAATGAAATAGCTATGGGGCAAGTATTAATGTTTTTTTTTTCTTTGTTAAAAATAGATTTACCAGAAACTTCCGGGATTTTTACGCATACTTATGGATGCCCTGAGAAAAGACAAAATAGTCTTCCCTAATGATGAAAAGTAAGCTAGTGATGATAAGACGTGCATTATTACTGTATCTACAGGATTCTAGGGGTAAATTTGATGTGACTTACTGGATGGTGAGATGAGAAGTCTGAATATCATTCTTATTCTTCTTAGAATATCATTCTATGGTTCTTAGATGGGCACTAGGATTTGGGGTAAGGTATCCATCAATTTTTAGTATTTACTATTTTCTTCATGCCTTATTCGATGACTTCACCAATTCAGGACTCCCTGAGCTCACACACAACGTTGTATATTTATGGCCTATCAAGATCTTTTAAAGGTCTTCTAGGGTCGAGTCTAACATTGCTTGGGGGATCTGACTTCTAGGCCAATTTCCCATGTAACAAAACCCATCTACCATCCAGCCCACTAACCTGCCAGCAAATACAGTAACTAGAATTTGGCTAGTCTCTCATGGTTGGAGAATTTAAGAATGCCTCCACATAGGCAGTTGTTGAAATATTTTTTTCTATTTCAACACACTTGGGGAAATCAAACCTTCTCAGGAGTAACAGGAAGTCACCGTGGCAGGGATGGATGGATATCAGAATTTGGGGGACAGGGAAGTACGCTGGAGAAAGTCACTGGAGAGGGAGACAAGTCATTCTTCATGCCATAGCCCTTTTGAATTACCAAACTAGGAGGTTGAACAGGAAGCTAATCAAACCTGCTAATTGCATGTCTATCCTCTACATTTATGGGGGAAAGTAAATAAGGTGTCTTTGATTCTGTGGTAGTTTCATTATCTTGGGCTTTTTAAATCATTTTATGTTTTATAGTCTTAATTAAAATAGTCCAGATATTACAAAATAAGGCAGAATAAAGAAGAATATAAAATTCTTCTAACACTGTACAAATTCAGTGTTTCAGTGTTTTTCTTCTTCAGTATTTTCATAAATCATATAGAAGTAAATTAAATTAATTAAACACTCAATTAAATTGTATGAATAATCTCAGCACTTTGGGAGTCTGAGGCAGGAGGATCCCTGGAGGCCAGGAGTTCAAGACCAGCCTGGGCAACATGATTAGACCCCCATCTCTACAGAAAATTTTAAAAATTAGCTGGGTGTGGTGGTGCGTACCAATAGTCCCAGCTACTCAGGAGGCTGAGTCAGGAGGATCATTTGAGCCTGGTAGTTTGAGGCTGCAATGAGGTTGCACCACCACACTCTAGCCTGGGTGACAGAGTAAGACCCTGTCTCTTAAAAAAAAAATTATATGAATAAATAGAAGAGAGGGAAACTTTTTCTGGAGAAAAAAAAGTAACTATATGAAGTTTTTAAATATATGATGTTATTCCTTGGAAAGAACTTTCGCTTAGAAAAGGAGAAATCGCAATGCATAATTCTTGAATTGACTGCTTTTCTTCTACTTATCTCTAGCGTTAAATTCCTGTCTTCTCCCCTTCTCATCCTACATGGAGAAGATGACAGTACAGTGCCTTTGGAGTGTGGAAAAAAGGTAAACTAAGAGCTCAGTGCTGACTGAAACATACTATACTTATTTCACCATTTTTTTCATTCAGCCAAACTTTGATTAGAGCCTAAAGGAAGGTCTCTGACATCATAGGAGATTCACTACACCCCTAAAAAGTCTGCTGTTGTTTTATACAATGAGCATCATGTTCTTGGCTGCTAAGCTCAAAGCAGTGTTTGCGGCAGAGCCTGGTTCCCCTCTGGGGTGTGTGGCTCTGCAAGTGTAGAGAAGGTCCCAGGCTGCTGTGGGAACCTCCACGTTGTTTCTGCTGTAGTGGCTCTAAAACTGGGGGTGTAGTTCTTTTTCTTTTAAATAAACCTCCACCAGAGTGGGTCCGTGGCAATTCCTTGTCCCCTTGCCATGAGGCACGGGCAGGGAAGGGTGGTGTTTTTTCAGTATTCTGTATGAGCTGTGCTGCATTCAGTTCCTTAGCTGCACAGGCAGCCAGTCGGGGAGGTGGAGAGTCCCCATGCCTCTGACTTAATGGGACAAACTCCCCAAGTTAGCTGCTTCAGTACCTTTTTAGGACAACTGGACTAGAGCAGCCATGGCTTTGAGTTGTCAGCCTTTGAGTGTCTGTCTTTCTGTCCCTTGCAGCTCTATGGAATTGCATACAACGCATACAGAAACAAAGAGAGGGTCAAGATGGTTATCTTTCCTCCTGGCTTCAAACACAACCTCCTTTGTAAAAACCCCACACTATTAATAACTGTGAGGTAAGAGTTGCTTTGCTAAATGTGAGTATCTTCCCCTTAAAGGCATTTAGGGCTGCTCTGGCTAAATTAAACCATGCGGCGGGGACAGTGCATGAGCTGATTTGGGTCCTTTTTCTGCAGAGATTTCCTGAGCAAGCAATGGGCATGAGGTTCGAGAGCACTGGAAATCCTCAATGGAGACTTGGTCCAAACACCACTTGTGATGTGCACCTTTTAATGTAAAATTGTACCGGGCTGGTTGGATAAGCTGAAGCCATTGACATTTCTACAAGTCACTTGCCAATTTAATAAGAGAAAGCATGGATGCTAGGTGGTATGGAATGTTCTCACTTAGCTTATCATAATCTACTTTGTGAAACATGCTAAAACCTCAATGTGGAGAATCAGAATTTGATAAAATTTGGATCCCACCTAAAATTGTGTAGTTATCAAACATCTTGGGGATTTTTATGAATAAGGTGATTGCTATGGTCTGAATGTCTCTGTCCACCCCCAAAATTCATATGTTGAAACCCAGTCGCCAATGTGATGGTGTTAGGAGGCGGCGCTGAGCTCTGAGGAATGGGATTAGTGCCCTTATGAAATGATCCCAGAGGAGCTCTTTACCCCTCCCACCACACCAAGACACAATGACGAGGTGCCATCTACAAACCAGAAAGTGACCCTCACAAGACACTGAATCTGCCAGCACCTTGATCTTGGACTTCCCAGCCTCCAGAACTGTGAGAAATAAATTTCTGTTGTTTATAAGCTACCCAGTTCATGGTACTTTGTTTTAGTAGCCCAGACAGACTAAAACATTGGTCTTTAGTTTGGACTTAGGCAGCAGTGCAAGAAAGTTGCTCCAATGTAGTTAAATAATTCGTATTTTAGTTTAGTTCATTTAAATGGCATTAAAAAGTTCCAAGCAGTTTTCTAGCTTTCTGATTAGTTTTGGGGTAAGTCCTAGCAGTAGCAGCAGCACCAGCAGTTCTGCTTTCAATTAAGTTTTGGCACTTATGTAGCCCTTGGAAATTGACACTTTATTTTTAGCCCTAATACAATCATACATTTTCCCTCCCCATTCCCAGAGATACTTGACTAGATTATTGGCTAACAAAACAAAATCAATGAATGCAGTAAAAATGTTCCAGTTCAATAAAAAGCTATGTTTTCTAGAGACATTTTATAATTCAGTTCTCATTGACTTTGTTCACCCCATTGCTAGATTCTTTGGATAAAGAAATCTTTATATCTGAAGGCTCCATGTTCCAGATGTCCCGGGCATATTCCTTAATTGTTCGGTCACTGGAGAATTTCCCCGAGGCAGCTATGTTTTTGAGTACCATCGTGTTCCAGGCCTTTGGATTCTGTAAACAACATATGAATACATAGCCCAGGGCCTGAGTGCCCAGCAAGCTTTGTGAAAAACATCAGGCCAAGCACATCCAGGCACATTTCATGATGAAAATTATAGGAATAAATTGTAGTGAATTATAAATACACTTGTTACTTTGTTGAGAAGTAGGTAGGACAGACTATACTTTTCTCATATTTAAAGTATATTTCTCTTAGGAATGAAAAAATAAGTATTTTTCACTTTAAGAGAAACCATGGATGCAAATTCCCTAATTGGTAATTCCTGCTATGGTTAACTATGTTTTGCTATGTAAGCCATATTTCCCATTCTTTATTATGAATGAAGATATCTCCCTTAAACTACAATAGTATGGGAATAAATATTAGAGACTAATATTCATTGTCTGCTAGATGCCATGTCAAGAGACTTGGTCTGTGGCTCACAGTTTTAAAAACACTGCTCTAGAGTGATGGCTGGAATGTAGGCAAACAATCCAATTTGAGGCTTTACTGATCTACTTAGCTTTTTTGGTTCTT